>NW_026623317.1:1952848-1967162 GCF_030028575.1 Malurus melanocephalus
AGAAGAATTTGGACCAGATATCTATATATCTACATATCTATATATCTATATGTCTATATCTAGATATCTATTATATACCTATGTGTATCTGTATATGTATAGATTTCTATCTATRTATATCTATAGCTCTATGTCTATGTATTGTATCYATATATCTATATCTATGTATCTGTACAAAATCTGGAGGTGGGGAGAGGAATTTGGACCAGATACAAGACAAAACTGAGTGTCATTGCCCCAAATTTCTATTACCCAAGCACCCACCCTGGTGATTCTCCAGCCACTGTTATCCCACCCATCTGCAGGAGCCTGGGAAGACCCTAAAAAGCCCCACTGGGGCAGGCTCTTCTCGTGGCTCAAGCAGGGATTTATCCCTRCACTGAATCCCATGGCAATCCCGGTTTCTCTGTTGTTCTCTCCTCTCCCCTGCCACTCACCTGCGCAGGACACTGATTGCCATGCTGATGGCCACCAGCAGCAGGAGGCTGCCGCTCAGAGACACCATGACGATGGCATAGGTGGAGGGTGGTGAACCTTGGGGAGAGCAAGGAAACCGCAGGTGAGCTTTGCCAAAAAACAGCTCCAGGAAAAACAGCCTTTTGTGAAATTACAGGTTGGGAACACTGACAGTCCTKCTGCTGCAAAGCAGGGGTGGAGGGGGTTGGCCAGCTCTGTTTTTGAAGGGTGTTTCTAGAGCAGTTTTTTCTTCAGAAATCTCACAGCTTGGTTAAATTGCTGGTGTGTCTTTATACACCAAAGAATAAAGCAAAACTGCTTTTCAGGACTGAGGCTGAAATGAAGGCCTGTGGACYCTGGAGTGGGAAAGTCTGCCCTGCACTGTTAAACCACAAGGCAATTYTGTGTATTATCCACCTCTTTACAGTAAAGCAGTAGCAGGATCTTGAATCTTACTGCCTTTCTAGCCAGCACTTTCCATCCAMTTCCACCTTTTCCATCTGTTTGCATCATTTTTTGCTCTTGCATGTAATTCCAGACGTAAAGGAATGAAGCCTGGCTTACAACCCTTCCTCCAAAGCTCCCAAAGTTCCTCTCTTCTGCTGCAGCCTCTCCTTTAACTTTCACCATTCTTTCCACCCTAAAACCCCAACAGAAGCTTGTCTACCCTGGCTGCCTCATCCACTCCTCTTGAGCCCGCTCAGCACCCTGTATCTGTTAACCTGACAGATTTCCTAAAACTCTAGACAATGTCACCACGCAAATAAACACTCCAAAACCGATTTTAAATGCTAATGCAAACAAACAAGAGAGTAAAACACCTTCTTCCTGGAAAACCACCGTGTTGTACAAATCTTCACCACCAGCATGAGCCATCCTGAAAAGGTAAGAAAGGAGACATTCAGATCCCAGCCTGACGTTCAAAACCAGCACATTTATTTCAGATTCCTTAATGACACCTGAGTGTTTCACGATTCTAATGTGAATTATCTTTAGAACTGCAGATTAAAGCAAGGGATGTTAAGAGACAAATCCAAGAGACAGAAGTTAATCTGACACAAAACCGAATTGTTTCTGTTAAGGCAATGAGTTTCCACTGTCTTRAATTTGATTTCATGTTTATCCACAGTATCTAATCTTTATAGAATCACAGAATTCTAGAATGTTTCCTGTTGGAAAGGACCTTAAAGCCATTTCTTTCCAGCCCCTGGCATGGRCRGGGACACTTTCCACTATCCYGRGTTACTGGRATAATCACCTGCGTCCAACCTGAATGCTTCCAGGGATGGAATTTTGTCAACAGCACTGGTATCACAGTTTGGTACATCTAGCAGACACTTTTATCTGATGCTGGCCAATTTGCCCCAGGACACAAAGYCTTTTCTGTAACTGCCTCCAGAAGTGGTAGCTAAGCCACTGTCGAGGCTTTGCCTCTTATCCATTAATGCACGTGAAAGAACTGAAATGTCAGCCAGGATTCATTTCAGGATCTCAACTGAAATTTTCCCTCTCCCCCGGGAGAGCTGGGCTGAGTGTTACTGAGAATGGAAAATCAGCTTGCTWACTAGAGAGTCCTCCAGCCTCCCAAGACACCAACTCTCTTTGTCCCCTCAGTAGCATGTCCTAAGGAGAACCTCTCTGCCACCCTTGTGCTTGAAAAAAACCCAAGAAAATACACCACAGCAATTAAAATATAGAGCAGAATAAGATTACAAATTTCTGGATTACCTTGTGACTGCTGAAGCTCCTTGTGTCACCATCATGCTGCTCAAACCTGGCCTGGAGGGTTTCAGACTAATTGCTCACTTCATTTGCCTCTGCTGATTTCTTCCCTCTCTCCGTGGTTTTTATTGGGCAGGGTAATCTCTTCCGTGTGTAGACAATCAATAAAGTGTGGAGGTGGATCAAACAGAGGCTTTACTCACCATCCTCTGGATAAGCAATTATTTTCACAGTTTTTCTGGTGGAGCAGGAGGCACCGCTGGACTCCACCCAGGAGCCTGACAGGGCTCCCACGGGACAAGGGACCCACTCCAATGTGCCTCAGCTCCTCCAGGAAAATTGCCTCAGCAGCTGGTGCCCAGGACTCTGTGCAGGAATGTGCTGTGTCCCAGGAGGGCTGCATTTGGGTCTGCTCCAGAATTCTGGGTGGAGAGGGCAGCTTTGGGTGTCCTCCAGACAAGGGAACCCCAATGGCTGYGGCTGTGGGACCACAGTGAGTCTGAGCCCTGTCCTTTCTGTCACACAGCCTGAGCTGGCTCTCTGCATCGACAGCAACCAGGCAGGACTTCCAGGAGCAGTTTTTGAGCTGTCAAATGGAAATGGCCACTTCAGGTCTTCAAAAGCGTTTCACTTTGGTGAAGCTCCTCACAGCCTGGCTTCACTGCACCATGGGTAGGAGRACAACATCAATTAATCTGTGAAGCACCCAGCCCTTCCCATGSCTTTGTTGGGGATGTCACCTCTGCACAGTCTGGACCCCGTTCTGCCCTGCAGAAGCCCCCAATCCCTCTGCCAGCCTGGGGCTGAGCTGGCAGAGCACAGAGTTATCTCATGAAAGGCAGCCTGTGCTCTGTGGTCACAGAAGGAGTGGCGCTGCAGGGTGGAGACCCTTTCTTCACTAATGCAGGCACAAAGAAAACATTAATAAAATCCAGATTGGCAGGTATTCCAAAACAATAGAGGTTGACAGGKTTTTCTGCTGTGCCTGGACAAACAGGAGCACAACAATTTCGGCTCCTCTTACGTCACAGGGACAAACAGGACCCAAGCACCTCTCCGTGTGCCCTGGAGATTGTTTGGAAGCRTTTCAGGTGCCCACAGTTTAGAGAATGACCACAGCTGTGGATTCCTSTCTATGGCTTAAGAAAACAGCAAATTAAATGAATTTTACAGAGAGATGAACAGCAGAGAGAAGGCCTGCAGGTGTAAGGAGGAAAGTTTTTGTTTAAGCCACGTATCAACTGTGAGTTTTGTGTCACCCACAGAGTCAGACTCTTGGTGTGTTTGTACCTTCCTCCCCTCCTCCTGTGGGGCATCACTGGGCTTATTTGGCTTCAAACCCGAACAAGCATGCTGTTAAATTAGCTCCTGTGTTGTACATGCCACAGAAGAGTTCCTGAGCAGGGAGGACTTTGTATTCAGGCAGGTGCCAGCTCTTTCCTTCTTTATCAAACAAAGGGAAAGCTCAAATCAGAGCTGAGATTGCTTCGTGGAACCCATTTGTGATTTCTGAGTCTGGTCCAAAGGTAACAAAGTTGATGGGAGTCTCTGCTGATTTCTCTGGTATCCATATCCTGTTCCTAGAGAAAAATCTGCTAAACACACAGCAGACCTCACTTTTGAATGCCACTGAGCATCTGCATAGTGGATCTACATGCCCTGTGCATCCCTAGGGTGAAGATGTGATGGAAGTACTGGGATATGTTCTTCTCTTTGAATGAAAATTCAGTTTTATTGAACTTTCAGAGACATGAAGGAAAAAATCAATGGATGTTCTCAGTATTCCTGAATATGAAAAATCTGATTTCTTAAAAGTTGAGTGGGTGAATATATGTTATTAATTTTTCTTTTTCTATTTCGGTGTCACCTTACTCCAAACTCAGTTTTGTGCAGAAGTTTGGGATCACTGTGTGGGGAGCTGTAGTGGAGGAGGAGTCAGCTCTTTCTTGCAGAAACACCTTATCTCATGTGGTTTGGGTGCAGTTCCACTGCTGAAATCTGCCAGCACAGATAACAACAATCCCAGAGAGACCAGGGCAAGCAGCCAAATGTGCATAAGGCCACAGAGGTACACAGCACAGGTCGCAAGGGTGAGAGCTCTGTGCAAGGCCAGAGCTTCCCAGGACTACTGTAGGATTTTTAGCTGTTCTGGGACTCAGTAGTGAATACTTGGCTGGTAGTTTGTGGATCAAAAATTTCATATATGAGGATATGTGTAAAGGATAACAAAAAAAACAAACCCTCTCAAAATTGTACTGAATAATCTAAGGCAGTTGAGTAAACAGAGTCAAAAAACATTTAGAATTRCAGAATCACAGAATCATATGGGTTGGAAGGGACCTTAAAGACCATCTTATTCCAACCMCTTGCCRTGCTCTTCTGGGCATGATCTCCATGGGCAGATCTCTTGAAGGAAAGGAGAAACTACAGGACTTGATTGGAAAATAGTGCACATCCTACAGGGGCTCTCCCATCAGTTTTTATTAGCAGGATGATTCTGCTTTAGAGGCCAGCARAGTGAAAGAGCTTATCAAAGAGGGCCAGAGGAAATCCTCCACTTCGATTTTGTTCATTCCTTGTTGACATTCTCTAAAACTCACAGGCTTTCTGGGGAGGACCTATTGTTTTGTAAACTGCAAAATTTACACCAAACTTTCAGCACAGCTGCCTCAGGGYTCTACATAAACATTATGGAAAAGGAAAAAATAACTTGAGGAAACCTGAACTGCAACATGCACAGGAATTGAATAAATCAGTGATACAGAGAAAAGGTGCTGTGATTTTCTTTTAATTGATTAGCAGGGCCTAATCCTGCTTGGCATAACCAGCTCGGACAAAACTTCTAGATCTTACTGTAAYACTTTTAAGAAGCCTATTCTGGCAGGAATAACTTTTTTTTTTTTATAATCATCAAGGTATTTATTCATCAGTGTGATTAATCTCAAAAGCAGTAAATGCTCAGATACGCTGTCTACTTCCAATAAATTGTTCAAGGCCAGGTTGGACGGGGCTTGGAGGAACCTGATCTAGTGGAAAATGCCCCTYTCYATGGCAGGGRGTGGAGCTGGATGAACTSTAAGATCCCTTCCAACCCAAACCACTCTGGAATTCTGTGGGTTGCATCTGCCATTGTAGAGCAAGGTCGGCAAAAGGTAGAAAAATACTTTGAGGGAGACGAGTGACATGAAATTATGGTGCTGAGAGAAGGATTGTTCCCATGTCCTGGATTAAGGGAAGTAACATAGTTTTATGGTTATGCTGCACTCTTTTGCCAACATAAATAGCTGTGCTGTTTATTCTGAGATACTTTAGTGTCTCAGAAGCAAACACTGTGAGCCCCAAGTCCTGGAGAAGCATCACCTCATCTTGAGGACAGAGAAGGCTTCGGAGGCGTCGTGGGCAGTTCATGGAAACACAGTTCTGTGGCATGAAAAGCAATGCTGCCAGTCCATTTGGGAATTCGAACCATGGCTCAGTGTGTTGCCTGTGCTGTGGGTTTTGCCGTTCTCAGGGGGTTTTGGTGTCCAGCAGCCTAAAATGGAGGTGTGTGAAACAGCTGTTGGCCTTTGCCACTCTGGTGATAACAGCTGCACAAGCGATGTTTGGTCACTTACGCAGGTTTCTTCGAGGTGTTGACAGGCTGCACGTCATGTGTGAGAGAAGGTGAGTGTAGATTTTCCACACTTACACGTCATTCATTCTGTGTTAATGGCAGCAGCAGCAGTGGTGTGTGTTCACAGTAATTGAGCTGTGCCTCGGACCATTCACCCCCACGTGCACCGGGGAGCTGCACCCACACCACGGCACCCTCACCCTCCAGCTCAGGGTGGGCACATCCAAATCAACCTCAGGAGGGGCTGCAGGGCTGGGCTGACTCCCCATCCTCGCTGGGAAATGCTCAAACACAACCCTGCCAAGGCCATGAATGGTTCAGCTGAGTTCAAGCACGTTTGTGTAGACACAGAGAACGAGTGCTGCTGATACAACCACACCAAATGCTGGGTAAATCTTCTGGTATCCTTTTTCCCCCTTTTCTTTGTGATGCCAGCTGGGGGAAGGGTTGAATTGGTGAAACACAAGTGTTTAATGTGATCCTTGTCACTTCAATGTGTACAAGCTTTGGCACAAGAGGAAAGCAAACAAAAAGCGACTGGTGATAAGAAGCTTCCCTGGATATTTGTCCAAGTGATTTATTTAGGTGGAGGCCTCTCTTTGTTTATTTTTTAGAATCACGTTCTTGACCTTTATCAGCATGAGGGATTATTTTTTAATTCAAAACACCTCATTCATGCTTAATTCTGAGATATATGTTCCATCACAGYGTTGGCCGTTGTGGTCTGTGAATCAGCAACAAACCGGGCGAACAGTGCTCCCATTTCCTGAGTGGGCACAAATAACCGAGTGGAAATTGGACATTTYGAGTCTGAGTGTTCAATCTGAAGCGTATTTGTCACCTATTCAGTCTGTCATTTGAGTGAGCCATGCGTTTAACATGTGGCTTCTCAGCTCCAGCAGCGCACACGGCCACGCCGCTCGCTGCGCTCCAGAAAAACCCTTGGGGAACACGACGGACTGAACATGCTGAGCTGGGAGCAGAAAACAAATAAATCTGCTTTAGATGCTTTGTGCCTGCTCCTGGGCCTGGATGGGCTGGTTCTCAAACGTGAGGGATGGCAGGGTGCTCTGCACGCCTGACCACATCCAGGAGCTGCGGCACTCAGAAGCCATTAGGGCGGTAATTTCTTATTGAGCAACAGGATTGCTTTATGTCTGGGCAAAATTCTTGATCTACAGTGGTAAGAGATTTTACCACCACGCTGCTGTCGGGTTCATTCATCACAGAAAGCAGCACCGTGCTGTTCTGTGCAATAATCTATAGAGTATCCTGTACCCTGAATGTTCTGTGCAGCTCGTTCTCCATCTGATAAAGCTGGTTGGGAAAATGTACATGAAATCTACGGAGCTATGGGGCTGCTTGTGCTGGAGGGGTGACTACAACTTAATCTGGGAAAATGACAGCCAAAAGGGCTTGACAGATGCTATGAAATCATGTCAGACGTGGAGAAGGCAGACAAGGATGGCCACTAATCAAGGCAATTTGTCTCATCCAGTACAAGAAGCCCAGGGCATAAAATGAGGCTACATTTGGCAGCTCAAATCATCAGAAGCTGGTTTTCTTTTCTCTCCCACAAGCTGTATTTAAGCTGTGGAGTTTATTGCCACAAGATGCTGTAAGCTGCTAAAAGTGTGCCTAGGTTTTAAAAAGTCACTGGTTGTGTTCATGGGAGAAAAAAAAAATCCATTGAGGGCTATTAAAAASAAGACATCATGTCTGGGTCAGAAAACCCTTGAGCAGTAAATCATTAGTAGCTAAAACAATATTCTGGGAACATATCTCTAATTGCTCATGTGCTTTCACAAACTATCTGATTTCTTCTGCAACTGGGAACAGGGTACAGGTGAACTTTTGGTCTGACCTGCCCCAGCTTTCCTGGTGGTTTTGTTGCTTTTTTCTTCCCACCCCACAAAAGCCATAATTCTACTGGTTTTGTGAGTCTTGTCAACTCACCTAATACCAGAGCACACTGCAGGGTAGGGCTTGAAAACAGGCTGTGCCCTTCCTCYYCTGCCCTCCAGGTGCACCAGGGTARAGCCAGATGATTTAATCTCACRGGGATCTGCTGGGAATTAGGGGAATATTGACACAACACTCTGCTGGGTATGGCTAAAACCACTTTTCAGTGCTGATGTGGGAGAKCCTTTGTTTTTGGGACTGAGACCTTGAGCAAGGAGATGGATTCACTCAGGAAAGCCCTGACCACCAGGRTCTTGCAGGTCTGGGGACTACGGCTGCAGTCCTCAAAATCAACTGACTTTGGCATGTTTCCCTCTATTTCCATGAATCCACAAGGCACATCCTAAAATTGTACTAAATCTACTCCTGAATGTTTTCAAAATAACCAGAGGCAGAAATTTCTGCCATGAAACTCTTCAACATATTTTTTGTGAATTAAGATTTTTCTAAAAAGGTATTATTGGAGATAATTTCCTAGTTTTCTTCAGTGGAACAAGCATGGCATTAAATTACAGGGAAGCTCAACTATTATCTCATAGTTTTCTTTTTTTTTTTTTTATTATAGACTTTTTATCCACATGAATGATAAAGAAACTACAACAGAGTTAAATACCTTTTTTGATAACAGTGATTATATTCTTAATTACACTCAATATTAAATTGTAAAATATTTCCAGAGGAGTACAATCGTAATTCATACAGCAGGCAAAATACCAGAGGAGGAAAGGGACCAGGGAGAGGGCTGTGAGAATCTCCAGACTGCTTTTAAAAAGCACTGTGTATGGCTAACGCTGCTCTATCCGTCCGTCCCTCCATCCATCCAYCCGTCCATCCAAACGTGGTTCTGGCCCATCTGGTGAGACGTTCGTTTCCTTCCATAAAACAATCACTATTCCAAAGCAAAAGGTGAACTGGCAGATGTTGTCAGTGTCTGTGGCRTTGAAAGGACCAGCAATTCCTTTCACAGCTTATCTGCACGACTCAAAAGCATTTTTTTTTTCTATCAAGCTCAATAGTCCTTCTAAAAACACAAAGACTTAAACTTTGGTACCACCAAAAAAAAAAAAAATATCAAGGACAGGCATTTTTTTTTTGTTGTTTTGTGTTTACTAATAAATGGCTGCTACATTCTATTTGACATGGTTGTCCATGATACTATGAGGTCACTTGTCCTTAGGTTCAGAGGAACCTGATTTTTTTTTTATTTAGATCCCCAAACACTTCCATTTCACAGTCTATATACAAGTCAGGTTTCTGACTGGGTTATAACTTATAAGGTAACAGCTGCAAAAGCTCCTGTGCTTCTGGGAATTGAAAAAAAAAATGATAGAGAGAAACAGAGAGAGAGAGAGAGAGAGAGGAAAAAAAGTGTTACCAACATTAAAATAAAGTTTAAGATGGTCACAGAATTATTACATTACTTACAACCCTTGAAAAAGGGATACCTGCGGGTCACCTGCTCTAGGAGCATCCCGAACAACTTTGGTAGTGAGTGTCAGTGGGGTCACTGGGAATATTSGCAATGRAGGTGAARTGCCGACTTTAACTGACTGCGGTGRGATTAAACACAGCCAAATCTGCATTTGGRATCTGACAGGGCCCAGAAGGGCAGCTGGGGACCCCAGGGCAGGGACTGAGCGARGCAGGGAGCGCTGCGGGGGCAGGGATGTGCAAACGCTCCACCCCGAGCGCACTTTCCCTGCTTGGCGCATCTCGACCCCAAACTGCTTCCGAACAACAGAGTCGCGATTCTCCCTCCACCTGCTGCTTCAGCTCACCAGTTAAATAACAACTAATCTTTCAAAAGCGCCGGGSCCTGCTTAGAGGAATCCCGGCTGTCTGCAGGGATGGAGAGCTGCTGGAAAAACACAAGCGGCGGTGAGGAGCGCATCCATCCTCCGCATCCAGCTCCCGGCAATCCGGCACCGACCGCTGCTTGCCGGGGCTGAGAGCTGGTGGAAAAGCTCTGGATGCTGATGGAAAAGTTCTGGATGCTGGGAACAAACCGATCCCGTCCTCCGATGCTGCCATCCTCAGGCAGACTTTTATCGCGCATCAAGCGCTGCTCCTCCTCTGCGGAGGCGTGCTGTTTAATTCAGGGTAGTCATGCCGCTGAATTTGTTTTAAATCAGCGCTCAGACTGTTGMAGAGCCGATCGGAAACCGCTGGCAGTCAGTAAGAATGTGTGCACAAGAGGGCAAGAGAGACCAGCTCGATGTTTGGATTAATCTGCTTAGCACAGCGGGCAGAGCTCGGGGCCACAGTTAGTGGTTATCTGGTTACTCTGTGYTTACTCCCACTGGTTTTATTTTTAAGAATCTGCTTCTTCTCTGTCTCAGGCAAACCTCCATCATCTATACAATCAAGCCCTTCTCAGATGTCCCAGACTCTCTTGAATACCTCTATTTTGTGCATTACTGATCTGTTGAATACCTCTATTTTGTGCATTACTGATCTGTGAATGAATAGCTCTTTTTTTTTTTTTTTTTTTTTACTAATCCAGCTACTTTTCCTTGGGGAATTTTTCAATGAATCCACAAGCCAGATTTTGTGGCACAACACAGTAGCAGGGCTACCAGCTTTTGGCATCTGTCTCCAATCCCTAATCTTCTTGTTTTACCAGAAAAAAACAGGAAAATGTCCTTTAAATGTGAAGACTTCAGTATTTAAAACTGGAATCTCCCAGGCCACTGATGATGGAGGTGGTGTCCTTACTGAACACTTTTAATAAACAGTCCTGAAAAATGTGGTGCTTGGTTTAGGAAGGCCCTGCACATGAGCACAGTGCCTTCCTAACAGAACCACAGAACTGCAGCCAGTGGGGTTCTGTGAAACTCCCAAAATATGCTGATATAGTACGTTTTAAACTCCCAGAATATACTGATATACTACTTTTCAAACTCCCAAAACATACTGATATACTGCTTTTTCCTGGAGCTAAAGGAATTCCACGGAGGGCAGAAAAGCTCCTCCCTACATGTAGTGTGAACATTTTTTTGCCAAGGTACTTCCCTCCTTCCACTGAAGGTACATGACCTTGGTGGCACTTTTCAGTGCCAGGAAAAGCACGTGGTCAGGCAGCAGAGTCATGGAATGGTTTGGGTTGGAAAGAACCTTAAAGATCATCCAGTTCCACCCCCTGCCAYGGGCAGGGACACCTYCCACTGTCCCAGGCTGCTCCCAGCCYCAATGTCCAGCCTGGCCTTGGACACTGCCAGGGATCCAGGGGCAGCCACAGCTGCTCTGGGCACCCTGTGCCAGGGCCTCCCCACCCTCAGAGGGMAGAATTYCTTCCCAATWTTTAATTTAAAGCTACTCTCTTTCAGTTTGGAGCTATTGCCTTTTCTCCTGACGCTACAGGACCCACGGGTCAGGTCCSAGAACTGCTCCCACCCCAGAGAAGCCTCGTAATGCGTGCCACACATCAGCTTTAGCACAAAACTGCACAGACAGGGCTTTGAAACCAGAATCAGCAGCATAAAACAACAGAATGATCCTCTTAATTCTTGCAATGGCTGTAAAGGAAAACAGGCAGCCAAACCAGGTGAAATGAAGTATTTTTTTTCACAGGCTCACCTTTAGCTTTTGCTGAGGTGTGCACCGAGCTTTTCTTTCCTGATCAAGCTTGCTGCATAGGGAATCTGGAATGACACAGAAACAAAGACACTGCTCAAACTAATGAAACACCCAAGCTGGAAATCCCTAGGAATGAAAGGCTTTGTTTGCCTCCCTGAAAACAGGGAGGAATTGTAGGAAACARCTCTTTAAATTAAAGGGTTGAACTTTTTATGAAACTGCAAGGAAGTTAAAGCAGTAATAAAATAAAAATGGTCAGAATTAAACCATCAGATGTTCTTCAAATTCAATGTAAAAACGCTTCTTGATGCTTTATTTTTATCAATTGCCGACAAAGGGTGAAGCCACCTGTGAGACCATAAAAAATCAGCTGTCTGTGACAGATCAGGCAGCGAACACTGATCCCTGCACAGCCAAAATACAGCAGGCTGGGAGTGTGAGACTCCGTGTATTTATATCCCCGTAATTAGGAAGTTCATAATAGTTATCTCCAACCTGCACCAATCTGAGGGGAAGCCACTGAAGTGGAACAAATAATTAAAGAAAAACAGAGAACATGGGCATATTAGGGAACATAGTTATATTTAGAAACAATGTGGGATGATGTGCTCATTGGCCACTGGGAATACGTTACAGGGCTGCTCTTCTCCAGTGCTGGGCCTTTAGATTGCAACAAAACTAAATTGCTCTGAGATTTCTCCATAGCTGGCAATCCAAGTGGCTACAAATTCTTTGATGACGCCATTTGGAGGGACCACTGGAGGAATTCAGGCAGGGAGATAAAAAAAAAATCTGTGTCCCTACACTCCTAAGAGCTGCTGCACACTGAGCTGACCTGCTTCTGCTGCAGAATGTGCTCACATATGTTTCTGCAAGCTGACAATTCTGTCAGCTGAAGTCAGGATCGAGGCCTCAACCTGCACCAACAGCAGAAGGAACAGATGRGCAAATGCACAGAGCTCAAGCGACCTGCTCCACACACCTAAGGACAGTGAATTTGCATCCTTTTCCACTGACCCCACACATTCTGGTACATCTCTGTTTTGGTTTTAAATACATTATGCCCAGAGAGGATGTTTATGTGAATTGTGYCCGGCCTGTCTCTTGGCTGGGGTGAAGCATTGTGTCTGCAAAGACCTCGAGGGATTTATCCACCCCTGCCTACCTTAATAAGGAAAAGAGGAGGGAAGGACCAGGATGAGAGGAGAAAGAGAGGCTTCTGCAGATCGAGAACTAACCCTGTCACGTCTTGAGAAAGGAAGTCAACCTGACTGAAAGCAGCAGCTCCAGGAAGCAGTGGAGGCTGTAAAGCAGGAGCTTTTCACAGGGGCACACTGCTTCCCCCCTGCACAGCCCTGGAAAAGGGGAAATGTGCGTGCACAAACCACTGATGACCAGAAAAGACCAACATTCCAGGAGCTTTGCCTGACAACTCTCATAATCCCTTCCCTTGACAGAAGACAAAAGGTATCAGGAAGCTTGAGGCCAGATCCCTCCACCAAAACAGAGAGCTGTCCCCTCCATCATGCCCTCAAATAGAGCTGCCTTCAGCTGCTGGCAAAGGCTGCAAAACTCCCTCACAAACTGCAGCAGAGAGAGGGGATGCAGAGAAGCTGCTTCCCTGATCACCCCTGGYCATGGTTTGGATGAAAAAGGGAGCCACAAACAAACTGAACAAAAAAAATCAGCTCATTCCAGCTGGGACCTGTGGTACCTCACCAGCTGATTCCTGCCTCTCTCCCACTCACCAAGGCCAACTTGGGTTTGCATGGCCACAAATTATATAGGACATCTCCCAGGCTGTACTGACCTAGATAATACAACGGGGTACATTCTGTCAGAAATTAACTGTTCTTAATCCACTTCTCTGCTATATTTGGCACATCGGCATCTTCCTAATGCGTGTTGTTTTATCTGATCTCCTGGTAATAAAAGACAGGGGGAGAGGTGGGTGTCCAACAGGGAAATGATTACTTTCTCCACGAGTTAAATCACCTACAATGTCATCTTCTATTTCTGTCGTTGTCAGAGCGTTCGGTAACTCCTGTGCTGTGGAGGAATAGGATTTAGGGCTCTTGGTGGCAAAACAGCCCCATTCTGTGCATCCACGGGGACTGGTGTGATGAGGGCAGGATCAGCACCCAGAAGGGCATGGAGGTGCAATTGCTGGCTCACAAGAAGTGCAGGCAGCTTGGTTTTAAGCASCAAGAAACCAATTCCTCATGACCAAACCCACATTAGCAGGAAATGCACCACAATGAGAGCAGATCTGAAGAGAAACCCCAAGAGAAACGCAGTATGGACATGGGGCCTTTTTTCTTACAGGCTGACTCCAGTCTAGTCCTGGCACCCAGTAGGAACTGGAGCACTTTCCTGTGAGAATTGCTCAACATCCCCTTCTSTCCCACCTGGAGGAATCCAGGCAGCCTGCCCTGACTCTGCTCCACAGCACAAACAAAGCACAGATAGTGGACTGGGCAGTAATTTCTGAAGTTTCTGCCTGATGCTTTTGTGCACACTTGGATATGAAAGAAGCTTCAGCACACCACCCTCTTTTGGAGTTTTCACCTCTGCATCCCATCTCTAGTGAGGTACACAACGATACATCACCCTGAGTTCTGTTGCCAAGAAAAAATATTTTGCACTCAGGCAATAGCCAGATGTGGCTTGTGGCTCTCTGCATATCCACATCCATTTTTGATCAGRATTTCTGCAGATTCTAAAGGAAAGACAGCTTTCTATTTAAATTTCTACAGGGCATCCTTTTCTGTAACGTTTGAGTTTATTGGAGAAAGAGTCACAGTTCCATCCTATCAACCCAGGGCATACCCACTTGTATTCAAGAACAAGAAGAAAAAAAAATGCAAAACAGAATAAAACTAATTAAAAAACCTCCACAAAAAAACCCAACAACAACAACAACAAAACCCCAACCAAACAATTAATAAAAAAACCCAAATCAAACACATAAACAAACAAAAAAAC
>NW_026623317.1:1967247-1982247 GCF_030028575.1 Malurus melanocephalus
AAGAAACAACCCAAACCAGCAGAAAATAAAATTCAGGTGAAAACAGCTCACTTTCCTGTACACAATCAGGCAAAAACCTTTTCAGGACACAGGACACAGTGTTCCAGAAATGTTCTTTTACCTGTTATTGTGTGTGTGCCTGTGARCAGGCACTTGAGCACAAGATGCCACTCAAGAAAAGCGAGAGCCATTGTGCTGAACAACTGTTTGTGTTCTCGCCAAGGTCAAGCGTCGGAGCTGCACCACTTGAGGCAGAGCACAGAAATCACAAATGGCACTGAAGCACTGCCATTTCCCATCCCCTGCTTTTGAGAATGGAGACAGGCACGCAGAGACCGAGCCCTCCACGCACAAAAATGTGGATGTTTCTTGTCTGAATAATGAATAYGCTCGTTGTACAAAAGCACCAGCTTTCCATAAACAATGTAAAATAGGAATTAAAACTACTGGTGCTCTTCTGAATTACAGTGTGACCCAGAGGAACGTGCTCTCATGCCTCTGAAGATTTACCAACATTACCACATGGTAGGTTTCTTTCTTCTTTTAAACATTCCTTGTCAATCTCTAAAGATCAGGGTGAAAGATGACGCAGAGATGGAAATGGGTTTTGCAGAGAGATGGTTCCTGATTTATTTTATTGCCTGGCTCTGAAGAACAGAGTTGATTTAAAGGAGCACTGAGAGCAGAAAGCCATAAAACACGGAGRAGTTCCAGATGGATCCAGTTCTGAGCCCTGAACATTATTATCAGCCCGAAGTGAGGATAGTGAGGAGGAAGTCAGTTCACAGGAGGGTAACCTAATTAAAACACCCCAAACAAAACCAAAACAACATTTTTCACTTAATCTGGAAAGATGAAGGCCTGCCTGAGCATTTCACATTTCTAACACATCTCAAAAACCTGTCACCTTTTACCTCCATGTAAAATCAGTGGGATTGATCATTTCCTGATGATCTACAATGGATGATGAACACCACCTGAGCTTTTCATGGTGGATAGGGCACCACTGAGGCCAATGCTCCTGAGAACCCACAAAATACATCTAAGGGACCTCTGAGAGAAAATTAACAGTTTCCAGGAGGTTTAAATTTCCTGCTTGGTGTTTTACATCCCTGTGGCCATGTTTGAGAGAGGTTCATGAAAACATTAAAGGATAAAAATCATCATGCTGGCAATGCTGATGATGATCTTTTACTCTCACTGTGCAGCTTGTATGAAAGTTCRTGGCTTTAAAATTTGTTCCACTAACACAGTTGCTCAGAAGGCAGTGTCAGAYACAGTCTCAGGCAAGATTTGACTCGATACTTGCAGGGTGCTGGCTGTCCCAGCAGGTGAATTCTGGTCTCATTGGACAGAAATCAAAAACTCTAAAGGCAGGTGAGCTCTTCTAAGGCCATACCACATACGTGTCATGTCAGAATTCACCACATCCTGCTGGGCAGCAGCTCCTCCTCACCTTCTGTACAACTCCATAATAAAAGCCAGATGATTCCCAGAATCTCTGAATCATTTAGGTGGGAAAAGTTCTCTCAGATCACCAAGTCCAACCATTCCCCAGCACTGCCAAGGACATCACTGACCCATGTCCCCAGGTGATGCATCCAAACAACTTTTAAACCCCTCCAGAGGTGGGGACTCCACCACTGCCCTGGGCAGCTGACCCCAGTGCTTCACAGTGAATTAATTTTTTCCTGATATCCAATTTAAGCCTCCCCTGGCACAACTGGATCCACAGCTAAATCCGTATTATATATATTATCTCCATCTCCAGCCCTGTATTTGGCCAATTTGGGACACAACACTTTTTACAAGAGGAGGAAGAGAAAAATGCGTTCAGTGGTCTGAGATCCATTTTCTTGTTGTATATTATGATTGTTTGTTTGTTAGCACTAGAACAAGAGCCTGGCACGAACAGGTTGCAAAACTTCCCAGTAACTGCTCCAGAAACTCTGAAAACTCTGAAAACTGAAACATGGGAAGTTTCACCTGAACATCAGGAAGAAATTTTTCACCTGAATAGTCTGCACAGAGAGGTTGTGGATCTTTCTCACTGGAAGTATTCAAAACCTGCCTGGAAAACTGTTCTGAGTTTGCTGACTGGGAGACTCTGATCGAGCAGGGAGGTTGGACTTGACGACCTCCAGTGGCCTCTTCCAGCATTTCTCATTCCATGATTCTCATCAAAACTCATGGCCACACCACAGCCTGCTGCTCCAGCCACCTCCTAAGCCAGGCTGTGTCCAAAAAAACCCAACATCCAGAACCAAAGATGTAGGAGAACAGGACCCACCCCGTTTTCCCAGTGACCTGAGCCTTACTCCTGACTTTCGGAGAGCCAGAAAATATTGTTAATTTTTAATTCCGGAGCGGGCAGAGCAGCAGAATGACCCCACATTGGCTCAGCCCGGTTTTTAACCCGTTTTTAACGCGGAATGATCGCCCCGCGGCCGCTGCAGGTGCAGTGGCGGCCAAAGGGCGGCAGAGGGCACCCGCGGGCCGCGCTGGGAGGGATCGCTCCCAAAACGGGGACAAATCTCCCCAAAACGGGGACAAATCTCCCCAAAATCGGGGACAAATCTCCGCAAAATCGGGGACAAAACGCGTCATGGACAGCGTTCAGCACCGCCCGGGTACAGGGCACGAGCTGCACGCCAGGCTGCAGTGGGTGTTTGCGCCAGAAAGTTTTCAAATGCAGTCATRTTTGGTTAAATCTTTTCCCGTGGTTTGGTGCGGCTGTTTGTATTCCAGACATCCCCAAAACCGAACAAGACATCTTATTTGAAAGTCTGATTACTCAGTTTAGAGGGAGTGAAACAATTTACTTAGCAAAAGCTGCCCCTGGTACCCACAGTTACAGGGGATCAGGAAATCACAGAATCATTTWRGCTGGAAAAGACCTCCAAGATCATCAAGTCCARTCATTCCCCAGCCCACMAYTAACCCATGTCCAAAAATGCCGCATCCAAACGGATGTTAAATCACTCCAGGGATATTAATAAAGCACTAATTTAAGTTGTATAATTCTTCTGGAGTGAGTAGAGCCAAAAAAAATCCTGACTCTGAGCATTGGTATTGTTTGCAAAATAATTTTTAAAAGCAATTAAGCCAAACTTCTCTGCCTAGTTACAGCAGTAAGTTTTGAGTTTAGCACTACAAAGGCATACACCTACAAAGATGCAAGTAAAACTAAGATTTAAGTGTGTATTGCTCTTTTTTACTCTTGTCTTTACACTTCTATGTTAACAAGAAAATTAGGTTAAAGCCYTGTTAAAGTAATAGTGTATCATCTCAGGTACAAAGAAAAGCCTAAACTGCCCCTGTTAAAAATAAAACAGCAGCAACCAAACAGAAAACCAAAAGCAGCCACACTTTTGGTGGTATTCTGCACCAAAAGCTTTAATTCATCCACGCCATAACCCAGGAAGGCCAAAGCAGTGCTATCATTGCCACATTCAGYTCATTAACCTTAATTCTAGATATAAACATACACAATATGTTCACATGAATGAATTAAAGCAACTGCAGGGATTATCACCTCAAAAGTGCTGACTCCATCTCAGTTATCAGCCAAAACATCTCTGAAGATTTCTGCCCCCATCTTAAACACACATTCATTATTTGCAGCAGCCTCTCTGTTCTTCATGCAAACATATTTTTATCACTGATCACAGCCCACAAATATAAGAATGAAGACTTACTGATGATTTGGTAACATTTCTGTTAATACTGATTAAACCCAGGCTGCTGTAGTGAGTGAAGAGGTCCTGAGTTGTTGGTGCAGTGCATTAAATGTTGAAACTATCTTCTGTAAGTGCATACAGACAGCTCTGTTTAAAGATTAAATGACTATTAGTCTGTCCATAGCACGTGTCAGTAAGTGAAAAGGGTGTGAATTTCTTGATCATATTTCTTTTCCTGCTCAAGAAAATCAGGAAAACCACCACAGCTGGCTCTCTGGAAGTCTGGGATATCCAATTTCAGAAAAAAACTTTACAACTGGACCAACTGGACCACAAGGTGAATGCAGAGGTGACCCATTCTCTCCCTGAGAGGCAGAGTTAGTCAGCTCCAAGTTCAAGAGATAAAGAGTACAAGCACAGCTCCAAGAACAAGARATAAAGGCTGGGTTGGACCCATAAATTTTGTGCTTAACAATGCTTTGCCTCAGGAAATCCCACTGGTCACCTGTCTCGAGTCCAAAGCAGCAGAGAAAGTGCATTTCAGGGTGGTGCCATAATTAGCATATTCTGTGACAACAAAATTCACAGGCCAAGCCAAATTTCCTGCCTGGCCTAGAGAGACAAAGGGGAGCACAGTAACACCTGGACACATTAAAGGAAAAGAGTGGACACCACCTGCAAAAAAAATACCCCTAGATGTTCTAGGCTGGAGTTTCCCCCACAAACAACCTCTTTCAAACACCCTCCACGTCTCATTGAAATCCCTGAAGTCAGCAGGGAGGGGACGGGTGAACATTCGGCAGCTCTAAAAATAAGGACAGTCCTGAACGCCTCCAAACATCAGAGCACAAGTTCGACAATCCTGGCCTTCAGCTTCACTTTCACATCCCAACCCATCAATTAGAAAATGACAGTACCAGGAGGCTGGGCAATGCCTTCTCTGCACCAGGGCCCTGTGACAAGTGGAAGGAAAATATAGATGCTGGAGCACAGGGCTGATTCAGGAAAGTGGGGATATTTGGCAAACTTGCCTCAAAAAAAAAACAAAAACAAAAACCAACCATGTCAAGTTGATCACAGAGAAAACACCAGCAAAGCAGGCATAGTTGACAGCCTCACTGTGCCCTGCTCTTGAAACCAAAACACTAAACACAAGCACTATTTGAGAGTGAAACAGCTTCCCGTGCTCCAGCCCCTTTGCTCCTACCGGATTAAGAACGTCAAGTTTTCAAAACAACACAGCTGAAAGTGATGGTCTAGAGCTGCACTAACACACAGGCAAAATCCCTCTTGGKTTTAGAATAACAAGCAAGAGACCCAACAGTAAAGTGTGCCTGCGYTGAGCTGTGTTTTGGCAACTTGATCCTTTACTGCTGAGTTAAGCACTTCTTCTAGTGTCTGAAATGAGAAAAARGCACATCCCGAGGTTTATTTGCTGGTGAGAAGCTGCGATTGAGCAGATTCCCTACCGAGGGCTGAAACACACCTCTTGGCAGCTCACACGAGGTRGAAACGTTTAACTGCTTAAGGTTTACTGATTCACTCCTCCCTGCTTCTGTCTCCCTCTCTCYGTGTTGAGTCAACACATTTTGTTTAGTTGAAACATGAAGACCCATCTGGTTACTGTAKGAAAGTAAATCTCCAGGTAATTAGGCTCTAAACCAGCTGAGAACTGCGTGTTTACCTCTTGCTGAGCACAAGGCAGTAGGAGCTCGGTAATGGCGCATCTGCATGGCTCACAAAGGAAAAGTTTGAGGTGTGCGCTTAAAAAAACCACAAAGCAGCAGCTCAGAATGTTTTTAGCAGGGAGAGCAAACTTACGATTTGTAGCTGCTGCACCATTTCTTCTCTGTACGCCAGTTCCCGCTTCATCTGATCTTGAAAATTATCTGTATGAGAGGGGGGAAAACGGAGGTGCAATTATTAGAACAGAGACCACTCAGCAGAACTGACATAAATCAAATTAAATCAAACCCGGTCACTACCGAGGAATCATAAAGCATTTCAGAAGTCCTTCACTCAATTAAAGCATATGCCTAACAAAAACTTAACTAATAGGAGACACTACTGACAACACAACAAATGTGGAAAAATTAGATATGGCTCTTTCCCAGCTGAGAAAATGAGGGATGCTAAATTTGTGTTTCTAGTGTTTATTCCCAGCTATTTTCCTCCAYGGGCAAGGCTCTGCAGTCATTAGTCAAACTTCTGCAAGCCCTGAAGAGAAGAGCAGAAGCTGCTCCCCTTTGCTTTGGCATAAATCTGTTGACATCAACAGCGATGTCCAATGTGTGAGAGCAGAACACGTTCAAGGATGCGGGGTTTGATTTGTGGTTTGTAGCGCGGTGCTACAAACCACAAACGGCTTTGAGCAAAACTCAAACCCCGTAAACGCTGGTGTGGAACTTGGAAGGGAAAAAAATCTTTGAGAGAGAGATCTTGGGCAGCTGGGTTATAGCACAGGCCAGCCTTCCTGCTCCAGTAGATCCTCCTTCCCTGATTTTCCTCCTAAATAACYATTTCTGACAAAACTTAATTCAGTGTAAGATTAACTGATGCTCTGTATTSCACAACATTCCTGTTGGAGGGTGGGAAAAAGAGAAGTACAAACAAAACTATTGACGAGAAGTAAATAATTTGAAGAACTGACTGATGGAGAGCTGCAAGGACGGGCTCTTAAATGGAAGAGGAAAGAAAATCCATTCCAACCAGTGCCATTTTGATTCCAGTAACAAGCCTGTCCTGGCAGAAAGTACAAGGGGACAGAGCTCTATCACCCTCTTTGCTGTATCACTGTGGACAAGAACTTTGTCCTCTCTGAATGACAAGCTAAAGTTGTTGTTTAAAAGGAAAGGAGGCAGGAAAAGAGAAATGAAACAAAGAAACAGTAAGAAATTTTGGCAGGCTGAAGCCATCAGCCAGAGGAACCATGGAGAAAAGGACGTGGTGACATCATCTCCATAAAGGTCTTCAGATTTCAAGTAAATTCCCACAGAACTTTTGAGCCTACTCCCTCTACTATGACCTGAACAGAAAAGTAAGCCAACAAAAATAAAGCAGATTTGCAATTCCTCTTTTCCCAGCCTCTCAAAAAACCACGCAGTACAGAAAGGTAACTCCTCCTGTCCTGGTCACTAAAAGCTGATAGTTACAACTGAGGTCCTCCTGCTTCACTCTGCGTAGGCTATAAGGAGTAATTTTCCTTTTTTCCACAATATTTTCCTTCCAGTTGCCTTTTCATGGGCTCATCACCTTTCCAAAAAAACCTCAGGAATTTTGCTCAGTTCTGCCTCACAGCCAATGTCCAAGCTCACAGCAGAAATTGGGTGTTAATGGTAAGGACAGCGTTTTTTTTCCAGCAGCATTTATCCAAATGCTCACAGACAAAGCCATAAGCAGTACCCAGGAGAAAAGATATGAATATTTAAATAGCTTTCTTAACACAGAATTAAATACTTTAAGTAYCCAGACTGTGTCTCCACCATTTTATTGCTACGTTGTTTAAACGCAGACGGACAAAACGCGGAGCAGCAGACACCAAGGGCACAAACCAGGGAAGGTATCCTTCCCTGTCACTGGTGGTGCTTGCATTTCTATCAGGACAGCAAATATTTTGGGGTTTTTTTTTTCATGTCATCTGATCTTTCCTTATTTTGTTTTATTCGAGTGATCTCTGCATTGAGAGATCTTAAAGGCAAAGGAAAAATTCACCTGCAGCGTTTAAATATGACAGCAATGTGAAAAATACAGTGGAAGACAAGGCCTTGCTGTTTCAAAAATTATCACCGCCTGTATTTTGAGCAGGTACAAGAAGCCACAGAGAAGAGAGCAGCGTAACACTGCTGAGAGAGCTTGCAGATAAGCTCAATTCTAATTTAACAGCGATTTCCACGATGAGAACTCTGAAACCAAACACCGTTTACAGCACATCCCTGCTGTGGGTAGTGGCTGTGAAGGCACAACACCCCAAATGTGCTCAGTTTCAAGTGGAAGACCCAAAAAAGGTGGCTTTGGAGTYAACTGCAGATAACGTGACAGAAGCATTTTCTAGACAGAAATAATATTGCCTTCCACATCTCATGTGTTGCCTCCCASCTGAAACRGGGATGAGTTATMCCCCATTTMAAAAACWCTAAAAAGACTTWAAAGTCAAAGTCTTCCTATWTATCCAAACAGGGCAAAGGACAGGSAGAGTAATCAGAGATGACCCTGGAAATGTGCTTTTTTCCTCGACAGCTCTAGGGCTGGAACAGAGATCCCATTTCCATGGCTGATGCTGCAGGACTTGACGGATAAAAACCCTGTTACCTGCCTGCTTGTCGGTCTCTCCTGCAGCCTCAGGTGYTTCCAAGCCACAATAACTCCATCCATATAATCTAAATTTTACCTTAACGTTYCTTTAGTTGGATCTCCAAAGACTTCTCTCCCTGGCTGCTTCCTACCCAAGACACCAGAGGCAGATTTTAACTGGGGAATCTTGGAAAAAGAGTTTCTAATGCCTGACCTAAAGCAACAGCCCTTTTCAGCAGCAACAGCCTGGAACAGCCCCCCTCACTTGTGCTAGAACACATTTTGCACTAGAGGACAAAACACCCTTAACGTGGATTTACACTACTTTGCTTTACAAAGACACTCCTCTCTTGTTTTATTACATGCGGAGGAGGGGTGGGTTTTTTTGGTAAATCTAAATCTGTAAATAGGCTTTACGGTCACTTGTAGATATTGTTTATAGCACATTATCTRTTTTCTATTTTAATCCTGAAGAAAATTGACCACTACTTTGTGGTGCATTGAAACCACATATTTTTCAAGCCAGCACAGAGCAGTCACCACTTCCTTGGTCGGCCGTGCTTGTTCTTTTCTTTTATTTGAATTGTATTTCATGTGGTTTAATTGCAGCGTTTATTTACATGGCAAAGACAGAGCATTAATTTTACTGCAGAAGAACAAAAGGATAAATAAGAGACTTGAATGGCAAAAGTCCAAGATGCCATTTCACCAATACCGCACGGCAGCATTTTGATCTCCACGAATTATTTGAAAATTACCTCACTGCAAACCCAAGCAATGACTGGATTTATTCTGAAGGATGAGGCTATGCTCCTTTCATTAATATCTGTAACATGTCAAGCTACTCTTCGTTATTTATGGAGCTGTCCGCACATTTCAGTATTTGGGCTAAAGACGGAGGAATTTTCATAGTTTTTGCACTTCCTTGCTTCCCTGATCTTGCCTATCCGATGTTACAGAAATAGAAAAAGCATAATTTCTTCAAAAAACAGGAAAATGCTGTCTGTGTTCCCACCTTTTCCAGTGGGATCATCCTGGTCTAGTTGCAATTTCTCCTGGAATCATCTTTCTGCCGTTGCTTCAGCATCGTTCAAARGGTCCCAGCCAAAGGGGTCTTTTTACATATCCCTGTGCAGTCAGCCCAACCTTCTGGTAGCTCCACAAAAACCCTGCTAAGTGCCCATTTCGTTTTATTTAAGATTTGCACATTCCATCATCCCTGGACAGCAGCAGCACCCTGCTCACCAGCTGCCGTGAAAGGGCCAACTCGAATGGCCTCTTTCAAGGGGAAAAATCCAAACAGGTGTTTCTACTCCTTAAAAAGGCCAAACCAGTWCTCCAGCATCAGCAAGAACCTCCTGAAAATGAGGATTAAGAACCTCCTGGAAGTGAGTCTTAAGTACTTTATCTTCAAAAGCCCCTGGGATGTTGTCTAAGACCACCAACACCACTGTACCCCATGAGGCCCCAGACACGTTTCTGTCTACTCACTGTGTCCAGTGTTCCCAAAATTAGCAGAATATACACCAAAACAAACATCCAACTTTGTATTTTCCCTAAAAAAGGCTTGCTTGAGCAGCTGCAACACCACAGCAGAAGTGTCAGCGCAGAATCAAGGAATGGTTTCGGATGGAAGGAACCTTAAAAAAACCCCTCACTTCAACCCCAGGGACACAACCCTGTCCAACCCAGCCCCAGCAGAACTAAGCCCAAGATCGTGGTCACAAAACTGAATTTTATCAGCCTGACAATGGCACACACAACACCAAAAGTACAGATTTTGTGTCTTACTGAAGACTGGGAAAGACGCRTTTCCTTTCAACACCTGGAATTCCTGTTCCAGCCTCCTCCGTAGGTCGATCTGCTCAAACAAAACCTTCTGGAGCTCCTCTAACAAAGAGAAAAAGTGGTTTTGATAATCTGTATAAATAATTCTTGAAAGAAGAGTTGCAGAGCAATTCATTACTCTAAGACAAAATATTTTAGCGCTTATTAAAAAAAAAAAAAAAAAAGTGCTGCATAGACCTACCATAGATTTTGTGCAGAAAGCCATGAATATAAATCAATGTAATATATTATTTTAAAGTATTATATTACAGTGTCATGTATTGATTGATATATATGCATTAATCTCAATTATATCCACCCAAAGGTCCATATATTATTCATATGTTACTTGACAAGCTTAAAATATGGTGCAGAACAAAAGTGCCCCCTATTATCCTCATATTCTATTAAAACAAAGAGCAGTTTTATAATGTAAGAGGCCCYTATTTGTTTTACCTTTCCCCATATTTTCCACATCCTTCTTCAGAGAATGAGGTGAATTGGTTTCTTGTGTGTGTTCTCCTTAAAAAAGAGAAAGAAAAAAGTTATTGATCTATTTGATAGTGATTTTTGTCAGTGCTGTCCTTCCTATGAATCCACTTCAAAGAATTTAGAGAGGAAAAAAAGGGGGAAAAATATAAAGAAAAAGTAAAATCAGGCTTTATCTACAAATTTCTGGGTCCGCAGCACAAATATCTGCAAACTCATATTTTCTAGTTGGGTGAAGCGTCTGCCTACAGCACGGCCTCTTGCAGACAACAGCTGAGCTCTTCTTGCTGAGATGATTCCTCCTTTCCCTCTAAACCCTCCTGAAGATGCTCTCATCAGAGAAAAACAGGGAGCAGGCAGAGAAAAGGGAAATATTCCCCTCCACAGCCTCATCTCTTCTCCTCTCAACGGGAAGCCGATGCTCTCTGTCTGGGCAGGACCCTGTTCCAAAATTCACTGCAAAAAAAATGTCTTTTTGCCTTCATCAGCTCTTCGGCTTTATCATCTTCCAGAACTCCATGGCAGGGGTGTGTTCCAACTGGATATAATTTATATCCAGCTGAGATAAAATTGACATTAGTGGTATTTGCATCTRAAGGATACAGCTCTGAGGTCAGCCAGTTGAGGGACTTCTGTCTTTGGTTGCTCACATCAACTTTTAATCGTATTATAGCACAGAATTTCCTATATCACAGAATTTGGCTATTCCTAGTTATATACATGCTACTTCCTTCCACCTTTTTTTGTCTACAAATTTAATTTTTTAAAATATCACAAGTTGTTAAGTTTACCTGAATGACAGTTTGACTTAAAAACTGAACCTTCTGACAAAAGGTGTTTTTCTCATTGCCCTCTGCAACTGCAAAATTTTTYCTGTGACTTCTATGAATTGGGTTTTTAACAAAAAGCTATGAAAAGCTTTTAAAAAAAAGAATAAAATACCATTTCAGCTGAAATTGATGTGGGATTTTCTGTTATTTACAGCTGAAGCAGAAATGGAGTCTCAGTAATTAATAAAGTATTTGGTAAATAACCAGTTATTGAACTAATTGGATTAATTCTTGTTTTAGTCCAGCCAGTAAATACACATCATTAACTCTACTGATAAGTAATCACAAGAGACACAGATATAAATCTATTCATGTGTTTATGTATTTGGAAGAGAGGATCGTGGAGAAAATATCTTGGGTTTTGATGTTTCATTTGGTTTTGCTTATTTTTTAAAAATAAAAATCCATAGCATTGAATAGGTTATGACACAACAGACAACAGTTAGTTTAAAAATTATTGTGTCATAGCAATAGGCTAATTTTAAAGTTGAATTGGAAGGTCTTGCAATAGATGCAGTCAGAAATCTTTTTGCAAAACATTTGTTTCTGTTTTTAAAAATCRATGCAATCCTATATCCAGTAAACCTTGAAGTCATAGTCTATGAAACCCAATAGCTCTGCATTTTAGCATCTCCTCTCTCTTCATTCCTTTAAAAAAACTCAAACTCATTCAGGCACATACATTTACACAACTTGTGTGTCTGGTGCCAGCAATTCCATTTTAAAAAACTTGTTTATGTAAAGTGGTGATTTTTTAAAAAAATCTTTTTTGTGGGATATGTGGTAAAAAAAAAATTACTTTCTGCAGGTAATCGTCCCACTACAGTGAAAGATACAGCAAGCTTAAAAATATATCACCTTTAGGGCAGTGGTTTGAGTAGTTTCCACAATGTAAAATGTTTTTTTTTGTTTTTTTTTTTTAGCTAGCATAATTCTTTTTTAAACAGGATGGCTAAAAAACCAAAATATTTTGTTAGATAAATTATGGTGCACTAAATCAAAAGGGAGGAATTCAAGTTTAGGAAGGGTGAATTTTTTGATTACAAATACCAGCATATTCCCAATCCATTTTTTCCATAGAGGTGTCCTTTTCTGAGTGTTTTATGTGCAATTTTGAGGGGTAACAGGCTCACAGACAGGAGGTAAGTGGATTTTTCAAGGAGGAGGAAGGGAAAGGGGGAGAGAATGGATTATGGTGATCATAAAACTCTTTCCCACTTGCTCGCTTGAGCTTCCAGAGCCGCATGGCTTGAGGTTGCTGACTCGCCGAGACAGAAACAACTGCATCAAAATGAAAACAAGAGCATGCAGCATGAAGAATAACTTCTCCAGCATTTGCAGCCTCCCTACAAAGCTGCTGAAAAGGCCTGTTAGAAAATCCTCCATCCTTTCATCTGAAATAAGTAAAGAATGGGACTGGAAAAATGGAGGTGTTTAAAGCCAGGAGACAGGATATACGGTTTTAAAGAATAATTGCGATTCCAAATGGCTTTCTGATGTTAAAAAAAAAAAAATAATAGTCTCAACGTTATTATTGTTAACAGCAGTAATAATCAGATGGGTTTCACCTTTCCTGTCCCCCTGAAAATGATAATCAGGAGCCTGCTCTTCTCCGTTTTTCCATACTTCCCAGAGGCCTCATCACGCCTTGCGTACTGTTCTACCTTAATTGAAAGGGAGGAGGTATTGAATATTTAACCAGCTTCCTTTCCCTTAAATGTTAATTAAAAGCTAAATAGGTGTTTAAAAACAAACAAACAGAAAGCCCAAAGAATTTTAATCAGTCTAAGGAAAAATCGCTTCCCCCACTGATAGTTCCACCATAAACCTCTCGGGCCTTGTCTGCGCTCAAACTTGTGTCGTTCAGAGCAGCGGGGCTAAAAGCTGTGCCACTCCCCAGCTTGGACACAGAGATTTCTTTTAGGAAAGGTTATTTTAGTTTGCTCAGAAAAATCAAACTGTTCCTCACCCGTTTGTTAGATAGAGGGTGAAATATTCGCAGGCCGCTTAAACTGCCCCAGCGGAAGCCTTGGGTGCCTCAGCTCTTCCCGCTAGGTTCGGGCACACAGACATTGTTTTTCTGGACTAAAAATACAAATGGCTTTCTTAACCAGATCTGTGAACATCCACCCACGGTGGACACCTGGAAATTACTCAAAAATTTTCAGTGCTGTGAAAAACAGAAGTCCCAGCGTGGATGTTGGCACAACCTGAGCTTTTGCGTCACCGCCATTTTATCAGCTTTACATCCACTGGTGAGCTTCAGATTTCAGCTTTTAAAATTTGAATTTTTGACATTTCTGAACTTATCCTCCTCCAAAGAAATGCACTTTGCCCTCAGTGTGTAAAAAACCAAGCCAGACACAACCAGGCTGCCCCTTCATGCTGCRTCACCTCCTGCAATCCTTTCCCAGGAAGCTCTCAGAGCGCTCCCCAAAAAARCAGCTAAAATATTCCACGCTGTTCCAGACAACTCAGCTACCTCGATGTGCTGATTTGTCCAGCACAAAACATGGATAGTCTGGGAATATAATTCCATTCTCTTGGCTCTATGGCCTGCACCTGACCCAAGTCGTGCCTCCAACACCCTCAGCACACCTGAGGTTTCAGACCACATCACACAGAACCATTCTTCTTTCTCTGTCTCCACTTCATCCCGGTTTTTCCTGGACAACATCGGTGCTTTTCGGAGCACACCACATCTGCCAAAAGCTCTGCACCTCACCCCTGTCACCGTGAARCCCACGGCACTCCTGGTCCATCATAACTTAAACACCCACCARTATCTTAAGCAGGAGACAGCGCTGCCGCTGTCAGACACAAAGAACACAGCAAAAAGTGCTGGTGTCTCCAGGACATAAATATATATATAGATATATACATTTATATCCATTTTAAAAAACGCAGGCAGATGTGAACCAGCAGACTTTCAGCGCTCCAGAGGCTCCCTCTGCATCTGAAATTAATGACTCGCTCTAAGACATGCGGAGTTCTTGCGTATGTCCTGAAGAAATWCTAAACTTGCTGAAAATATTCATGCATCCTGCATATTCATGTCAATTTTGGAGGGAAATAATCAATAGGATATTCAGGACTTGGCAAAATATGCCTACTTTAGGAAATTCAGTAAGCATCTTTTAMGTGTTTTCCTTTACCGGGGCTGAAAAATGTCTTAAAAAATCTGGAGTCTCAAATTGCAATTTGCCCTCAAAAGTGATTTAAAATTAAAACAAACTAATTCTTTTTTATGCCCAGATAAATCCTCATTTGTAACATCCATTTAAAGTTTAAAACACGAGCATCTGATTAAAAAACATCCGCATTGAAGTACTAAGAGATAGAGGGGAAAAGGAGTTTCAGGATTTCAAACTAAACACTCAAAAACCYAGGCGTGGCCAAACTAAAAATATGAAATGTTTAAAAAAGTTATCTGTTGGCTTTTARTCTGATCCTTATTCATGCATCTGAGAACTATTCCATAATTTTATTTTAGAAGGACAAGAGCTAGAAAATTCCTAATTCTTGGTTTGCTTTAAATGGAAGGTAATACTCGCCTCAAATTCCAGAGGAGGAGGCTTTAAAAAATAAGCAAAACACACCTAATATTATGAAACTTACAAAAAAATGAAGAAATTCGACAACAATTAACCCTCTTTTAATAATTAAAAGAGAGTTTCTCTTTAGTAATAACAGGTGAGAAGTGAGAGAAACAGTAAGTAAGGATGCAGTCCTACAGTCCATCTGTGAATTTTTCTGTTGTGCAGATCCATGTATTTATGCACAATCTTATCTATTAACATGCAGWGCTGGATCCCACACATGAAAACTTCGTCTTGTCAACTTTTAACTTCTTCAGGGTTTTTTTAGCAAACACTTTCCWTAAT
>NW_026623317.1:1986990-1989642 GCF_030028575.1 Malurus melanocephalus
CGCCGCCGGGCTCCGACAGGTCCAGGAAAGCCTGGCGCAGCAGGCCCGCCCCGTCCCCCCCGAGCGAGCATCCCAGGGCGCCGGGGGGCTGCGGCGGCGGCTGCAGGTAGGTGGGTACCGGCAGCCCGCCCGGGGTGCGCGGCGGCCAGAACATGCAGAAGGGCGGGTAGAAGGCGGCGTCCTTCCTGCCCGGCCAGAAGAGCCCCGAGAGCCCGCCGCCCGCCGCCGCCGCCCCGCCGGCCTTGTGCGCGGCCGCCCCGCCGAGGGCATCGCCGCCGCCGCCCTCCTCCTTCTTGTGGCAGAGCCCGAAGGCGGCGGCGGGGAAGCCGTAGGGGTGCGGGAAGAGCCCGCCGCAGCCGGGGAACTTCTGGAGCATGCCGCCGAAGGAGCCCTTGCTGGGCACCGGGATGACGGGGTAGCTCCGCGGGCTCTTGCCGCCGTGCGCCGCCGCCACCGCCTCCTGCAGCTCCTCGTCCTCCTCGAAGCGCGGCCGCTTCTGGTGCAGGTCGGGCGGGGCGGCCAGGAGGTGCGGGCTCAGCAGCCCGCCGCCCACCACCGCCGCCGCCTTCACCGAGCCCAGCGGATGGCAGGCGGCGGGGGCAGCGGCGGCGGGGGCCGGCGGGGCGGGCGGCAGGGCGCGCTTGCGGCTGCCGCCGTTGAACATGGCCTTGACATCCTCCCAGGCGAAGACCAGCTCATCCTGGGGGCTCTTGTCGGTCAGCTTCAGGTGGCGGCGCCAGGAGTTGAAGTTGGCGGCGTCGGGCTGGGTGTACTTGGCGTCGGGGGTGCGGTGGGAGTGGAAGATGAACTTGTTGGGCGAGAAGTACATGCTGCAGTAGCTACACTTGATGCACTTGGCTCGGGAGCTGTTGTAGCGGGCCGGAATGAAGCTCCCGCGGCATCCCCAGGCGCACTCGTGGGATACGTCGAAGGCGAAGTTATCCGGCAATTTGGGGGGCCGGTTCTCCCCCAAGAAGGACTTGCAGAGCCGCTCTGCCTCCCTCTTGGTGATCATGCCGCAGCGGCGGGAGGAGATGGGCATGGCCCCGGCGCGCCGCAGGATCTCCAGCTGCACCGGCGTGCACTGCACGCAGGTGATGCCCAGGGCCACCCGCCGGTTGTGGATCTCGTTGTAGCTGAAGTTTTTGAGGAGGGTGTTGGAGATCTGCGCCAGGCACAGCCGCTCCTGCCCGTCGATGACCAGGGAGACGATCGGGATGCCGTAGAGGATCACCTGCCCCACCTGGTTGGGCTTCATGGCGGCGTGGCCGGCCCTCGGCTGGTTCATGGGGTCCGGCGGGTACGCGCTGGACGGCGACGGCAGCAAAATATCGGTGGGGCCGGGCAGCGGGCTGGTCGCCATCGTCTCAGCGTCGGGGGGGCTGCTCTGCTTTAGCTGCGGGAGGGGAGGGGGAGAGAGACACAGCGCYGTCAGCCGAGCCCTCACGGGGACGGGGGTGCCCGCCACACGCACCCCATCCTCCCCCCACTCCTCCGGTCTGCCGGCGTGAGAAGGCGCTACCAGAGGGGACGTTTGCTCAGCGATCCCCACTCCCCCAAACCTCCTCGGWCCTCGCCGGGGATGTCCCCGGAGCGGTCGGCCCCAGATCATCCCCGTTCTCCGACGTGCGCATTCCACCGCAGGTGTGGAGATGATGGCACACGAGCGAATCGTCCCCGTTTGGAAGAATCYCCGACCCACGGGCGCTTCGACCCCCCAAACGCGCAGCGGAGACGCGTGTCCGTCTCCCCGCCCTGGAAACCCGCCGCTACCGGGGAAGGCTCCACGCTGAGCCTCCGCGGGCAGCCGCGGTGCACGGCGGCCGACGGGGAGGCCCCCTCTCCGCACACACCGGCGTGAAGAAAGAGCGGAAGAAGAACGAAAAAACCCCAAAGTTTCGGTCTTCCCCGCGGCTCGCCGTGCATCCTCCCCACCCGGCTCCCGTTACCTCCGCGGCCGCGCTCCGGCCGTGCCGCCGCCGGACCTTCCTCCTCCTSGTCCTCCTCCAGCAGCCGCCGGGAGGGAGGGAAGCGCATCCCCGCTCCCGCCGCCGCGGAGCCGCGCGGCCGGACAGAGCCCCCCGCCCCCGGTGCGGCTGCCCCCCGTGGGCGCTCTGACGTCAGCGGCCCGGGGGGGGACGGGGCCGGACCCACCGCACGCCCCCCCAAACGGTGGGTGGTGAGCGGGGCTGGGGGCGGCTCCCCCATCCCTCTCTTCCTCCCTCTCTCCCTCCCCGCWCCGGGAGGGGATGCGGGCGCCCCGTCGGGGCCCGGCCTCCCGCCGCCGCCCCCCGAGCGCTGACCCGCTCCGCGCACGGTTTCCCGGCGAGAGGCCGGAACGGTGGAAGGTGGAATGCGCTTTGGCTTTTTTTTTTTTTTGCCTTTTTTTTGCCTTCCTTCCTCCCTCCGCCCCTCCAAGATATGAGACAAATCGCTTCCAAGAGTCTGAATATACTCAGTATAAAACTCGCGTCTTTTCGGAAACGTTTTTTTTTTTTTTTTTGAGGGGATCTGGAGAAATTACAGCGTAGGGGAGGAGAAAGAGAGAAAAAGTTGATTTCTCTCCACAACCGTATCCTCACGATCACAAACAGCTTGTGTCCTCCCTGCCATTCCCAAATACACCGGAGTCGTTCACCAGAACCACTTCCA
>NW_026623317.1:1990305-1996388 GCF_030028575.1 Malurus melanocephalus
TTTTTTTTTTTTTTTTTTTTTTTTTTTTTTTTTCTCGGACATCACAGATCCCGACGAAAATCTCTGCACCGACTTTTCCCAGGATATCCACACTAAAGCTCACACTCTGTCTTCTCTGGGTGTTGCTCGGGTCCTGCCTAACTTCACTACTACTACTACTACTACTACTATTATTATTATTATTACTATTGTTATTATTGTTATTATTATTATTATTAATGATAATAATAATAATCATAATATAATATCTCACCTCTCCTTATTATTTCTGTCACTTCTTATTAAGCCTTTCTCTCCCTCGTGTCACAAYTGTCACACGGAGACTTCCCCCTTTCCCCTCCCTCCTACTTTTYCCCGATCCTCTCCTGCACGGAGCCTGCTGTTTTCGTGTGAGCAATGGCTATAAGCCTCACATTGGTGACATTTTAATCAATGCTTCCTAGCCAGGCTGACATGAATTTTACACTKCAAAACTATCCTCCGTCAGCTAATTGATTCAAATTGTTTTATTGGTTAAACCCGTGTCACACACTGTATGATCTATTACGACGCCTCGGAGAAAATCTCCCTTCCTGTCTTCGCTTCCAGGTCGGCACCGGGAGGGACGGGGTGTTTTAGGGAGAAGCCGCTTGATCCTGCGGATGCTCAGTGCCTGCATCCCCGCAGACCGGGCAGACCGCTCCCCTCTCTCGTGGTCACCCGGCGGCTTTTCCCGGACCATTCCCGGGAGAACCGGGGATGGGCAACTTCACCCCAGGCTCTGAGCCCGGCGTTGGAAGAGGACGAAAAGCGGTTGCAGGAGGCGAAAGAGATAAGAGGGTTTTGCAAAGCGCCTTCAACGAAGTGACTCACCAAACTCTCAGCCCTGGAGAGGCGGAAAACTCGGGCTCGGGACGGGGTCGTCCCTGACCCGCGACTGCATTTTATTTTGTGGTGACTAARCGAAAAGTAAAACTAAACCACTTTTTTTTTTGTTTGCTTGTTTGTTTCACTTGCTCGATGTTGTTGACAATTTTGAATTCCGTTGTAAGAACAGAGTGGCTTCCTCCGTTCCCTTGAAAGGGAAATCTGAAACCCACAGGTCGGGGTGTCACAGTTCCTGCGGAGAGAGGAGGGTGCAAAAGCCACTGAATTTGGGACAGGAACTGGCCTGCACCAGCACCGGGGAGAAGCGGGGCARGAATACACCGTACTCTACTTTTTCTTACTTAAACTTGTTGGGAAACCTCATGGGGTAGCGCGACCCCAGTAAGGGCATGGCGGRGGTGAGCTGTCTTTGGCAGGGAAAGGTTGGTTCTCGCAGCGGCCGGGAGGATCCCGCAGGTGTCCCCAAGCGGGCGAGGTCCGGCGGGGCTGCTCCGGCTGCCGCCAACCCCATCGGGGTTTCCGCGGGCTGGATGGAGCCCATCCTAACCACGACGAAATCCCCACTAGAGGTGGGGTGTCCGTACCCCCCTTCACGGGAAGGTGCAGATCGGGCTCCTGTCCTGATTTCGACTCCAATTTCTCCCATTTATTTCGTTGTTTGCTGTTGCCATTTGGCTTGCAGTCACCTCCTAAGAGAGGAGTGGGAAAGGTGRACAGACTCCCGCAGAAGTCTGGAAGGGCTAAAAMCGAGTCTTGACTCCTTTTTCCTCTYCCCTTCYCTRTCGCGATTCTGCCTTGGAGCGGTCGAGCGGGAGGCGACAGCAGCTCACTGCTCTCCCGCTGCGGATCGCTTCGTGTAGAARCGAGCAGAGGGGAAAAGCGGCCAAGTTTAAACCACCCCAACCCAGCCTCGTGGCCTTTATTTACTTCCAGAGCGCTTAAATATTRTAGCAGAGAGGCCACGAGAAGCAAGATAACCTTGGTGCGTTTAAAAAACCACAAAGAAAACCACCCCTAGCGCGAATCCATTCCCTCCTCCCACCCCTCCACAACCCATTGAAACTTCCAGCCGTGTAAGKAGCAGACACACAAGGTATTGTTATAAAACCTCTTCTCCTAACAAAATTTCGGAGGCAAAGTTGAGGTTTTTTTTAAAAGTACTTTTGTGTAGATTTCGCCTCTGTTGCTTGGTTTAGAGCAAAGCTCTTTTCTAAGTAGTATTTTTTTTTTTTTTTAAATAGCACTTTATTATATTAAGCAGAAAGGGCATTTGGAATGGAGGTGGTCCCATCTGGAAAACCCCGGAGCTCATTTAGATCACATCACTTCGGGCTTTTGTCTCTGCTCTTGAATAACCCAGCTAGACACAACAAAAGGGCAGAGATCTCTACGTGGAGTTTTTTAGTGGCAAAAGGACGCCTCGGAAAGATGCTTCTATAATCCTAACAACGAGGGGGRAAACGACTCAACGGGATCTTCTCTTGTCTCTCGAAAGACTCCAGGAGAGTTTAGGGATGGGGCATTTTAAGATAGTTTTTTTTCCCCACCGGTAGCTGAAAACCAGCACGCGGGCTGAAAGGAAGGAACCGAGAACGGCACCTTTTGTCTGATGGAGGACTCTTAAATTCTCGATTTAATATGCTCGGAGCGATCCAAACCCGAGGTGATCCTCGCCGAAGGTACGTGCAGACCTGAACCAGGAGGTGCAGATACCCCCGCAGGGGGAAGGCTGCCCGCCAGCCCCCCAGAATCACTCACCGAATAGAAACATCACCCCCAAAAAAGCCATTTGTAATATTATTTTATCGGGAGATGGGTGTTCCCTAACCTTCCTCTTAGCCCTTAAAATGTAAGGGTGGTTATTTCTGTTCTGCCTGACGATGGGGTGGCAGGCAGAAAAAGAGCTGCAAGTTTAGGTGCGAGTGAATTAACACCCCAGGGGGATGGTGGACTAGGAGGGGGGAAAAAAATGATCCCAAACGAAAAGAAAAGCCACCTCAGCTATTGATTTCTTTTCCCCAAATGCATAAATTAGAGCGGTCTGAATATCTTGCATCAGAAACATGCCTGCTACGAAGTATTTAAACGAGCCACGAATTTCCACGGTGGCGAAGCAGGGCCCCGACCGGGCTGTGATGGGGAGCAGCGATCCCAAACTTCCGAGAGAAACGTGACGAAGAGCCATCACGTCAGTAAATAATTCAATTTTGCGTCTTTCAGAACCCAGTAACCTTGGGTGTCTTAGAAAGCAGATTGTACAAACAGGCAATTAAGATGAGCACAGAGACTTTCAGAGGAGATATAATGAACCAGCTTTAATTACTATCTTGAAATTAAAAATGTAATATACAGATTTAAATTTATTTTCACCTAAATTGTGTATAAAATTATATGGCGTTCCCCGTCCCCCCTCCCCCTTTTCCCAGGCTAAGAAACGAATTGCCACCAAGCTTGCCACTAAAAAGTCTGAAGTACTTTCCAAACCCTGCTCCCCAACACGCAGTAATAATGATACATTTATCATTACTGATGACCGCCCACTGGTTTATTATTGCTTTGTTGCAACTATTACAATCAAGAGATTTCTTTATTTACTGTTAACATTCACTTAAAGCTGAATGTTAATGACTCTTCTGAATTCACCGAAGACTTTTCCGTTATATTTCAGGAGTAGTTACGGTTTGGGTTTCAGAAACGGCAGAAAATGAGTAGAGATGCTGGGTGGTGGTTTGCTCCTGGATTTTATTAATTTTTTTTTTCCTTCTTAAAAGGCTGTTTAAGAGGATTTATCTAGTCGGATTTTCAACAAAGAGTTGCAAAAGCCTTGGCATAATGTACATACTTGACTGTAGCTAATTATGAGTGTATTTTATTACAGGAGATTCATTCATTATTGATAAATGTTTGCAGTAACTTCCTGCTATGTAGAGTTGTATTTTACGAGGAATAAACAACCTATGGGGATTGGGAGTGTTTGGCTTTTACGCTTCTGCACTCTTTGACAGTTCCCATTACCCACTTCGGGGTCTGACTTGTCACCTTCCCTCTCTCTACACCCAAAAGCAACTCCTTTCGTCTTCCTCACCACGCCACTCCTCTCGTTCCCCTAGACCTCACCATGATTTCAGGATTGTCATTTTTAAAAARCGATTTGTGTAGCACAGGATTTTATCACAGGCGCGCTTCCCTAAAGCCAGGTCCATAAGGATGCCTCCAAAAGGTCGTAGGGACCGGGATGAGCTCCTTTCTGTGCAACAAGCAGGCAACACACTGAGGAAGGGCTTGGAGGGCGGGCAAAAGGGCTTCCCCGAGGGTTYCCCGCTTCGGCTTCAGCTCTCGGACCCAAAAAGCTTTGGAGTTGTAGCCCGTAAAAAAATTACTAATTAATAATAACTTAAAATATCTATTATTCCCCCCCGGCATTTAAACATCGGAGCCGCTGATTAAGCGTAGGAGACGCCTCTCACAGGCTGGTGGTCTCCTCTTATCTCACCTCTCCCGCAAAATCAGCCCCTTCCCCGGCAAGGAGGGTCGTTCCAGGGAGAAGAAGCCGATCTGAGTGGGGCAGAGGCGCAGCGCTGAGCACACACCCACACACCCCCACCCCATCCCGGTGCCGGCAGRACGCGCAGAGCTCCGTGCACTCCCCTCCCCAGGGGTCGGGAGGACCCCGCTTTGGACTTGGGGACCAGCCAGCCCTGMTCGTCCCTTCCGATCTCTACACCTGGCCCAAAGTTAAGGATTTGTAAGGAAAATTAACACCAACACACACACGTACATACACGTCAGTCTACATTTGTGTAAGGGACACGGGAATGAGGAGCCGCGCATCCGGAAGGGATGAGCGCCGCGGCTCCGAACCATCGCCCCTTCCCTCCGCTGCAGCCCAAACTTGCGGGGGGCTCCTCTCTGCCATCGGCGCTCTCCCAGCCGGATCCCACCAGGCAGCGAACAGCCGCCTTCCTCCCCGCCCCGCGACGGCCAGCACGACCCTGCGACCTATCGCGACAGCCAACGACATTGCTATTGACTCCGAGAAGGAGGGATACACCCCAATCAAAATGTTCCCATTCATCCCATCCCGCCTCAGCCCCACGCTTACCTGGACACCCGGGCTCCATGGGCTCTGCGGGGGTGCGGCGGGCGCGGCGCCGCTCTCGCTCCGCGGTAGCTCCGCGGCGCGTAAGTTTGGCTCCCGCGTCTGCCGCGGCGGCTGTGCCGCGGGTGGGTCGGGTCTCGGACGCCTTCTAGCAGCCAGGCAGCGCCTTGCAAGCGGTGCGGGGAAGCCGCCCCCTTCCCCTGCCCCCTCCCCTCGCTGGGGGGAGAACCGCGGCCGCCCCCGCCCCGCCGCTACCCCGGGGCAGGTCCGCCCCGACGGCTGCGGAGGATGGGAGGAGGGTACCCCCCACATCCTCCCCGCCTGGAGGGGGGGCAAGTGGAACCCTGTTGCAGGGGCGGACTCTGCTTCCCCAAGCTCCCCCACCCCAAACTTCCCCTCTTCCCGCAAAATTTCCTTTGCCCCTTCCCTGTTTTCCCCCGCAAAAAGGAACGCGGGCGAGATCCCCCCCAAATTGTGAGCGCTTTGCGGGACAGTAGGAAGGGTGTCCCCCTAAACTCAAGCCCCTGAGGGGAATAAAGGGGTGTAGGGGGGGGCACTGCCACCTCCTCCAAGCCCTCGCACTCCCGCAGAGTCCCCGTCCCCAGCAAAAACGCTTCCCGCAGATCGCTCGACGTGCGGAACAAGGCGGCTGCTTAAAAACACAAAGCCGGAGCCCTAATGAGTTCAATTACAATGTGGTAAACACATTGCCTCTACGCTTTAATTAAGCCGGCTGTCCAATTTTAACTCATTAGTAATTCATTAAGAGAACAGCCTTTAGCTGGCTGCGAGGAGAGGAGTTCCGAAGCTTGTGCGGTTACGCGCCGCGTACATCCCAAGGTATTCGAGGATGGGAGAGCGGTGTGTGTCAGTCCTCCCCCAGCAAAGGGGGCTCCTGCACCCCAAACGGGGGTCATCTGTTGTCCCAGCTGCTGTGGGACACTCTCGCAGAGAAAGGGGACCCAAAGGTGTCGGGCTGGGGAGGAGGAGAAGAGTACGGAGGTTACGCGGTTCCCCTCGTCCCTCTTTCCTCGGGAGAAGCCGGACAAATTTACGGGCAGGGGGAGGGACGCTCTAGGATCCGCGGAGTCCCCGCGCCCCGTCTTAAAAAAAAAAA
>NW_026623317.1:1996438-2006421 GCF_030028575.1 Malurus melanocephalus
GGAGAAAGTATTTGAAACGTATCTGGGCCAAGAAGCAGGTCAAATTTGCCCAAGAAGCAAATTTGGTTTGATGAGTGAACTCAGGGTTCTGCAGGGCCGGGTCTTGCCTCTCCGCCTTGTGGAGCTYGAGGGGAGCTTGGGCAGCGGGGTGCTGCGAGGTGCCGGGATCGTGGGTGGGAGGTGCCCCCCAAAATATCCGCATTGAAGGTCTCCGTGCCCCGCCGGGGCTCACCCCGCTCCCGGCACCCTGCGCGTCTCTCCGCGCCCCTCCGCTCGTTACTGCGGCTGCTGCCAGGGGCACCGCCGCAAAACGGTTTGGGGGAGCCCCGTGCTTTCCTTTCGCTTTTCTTCCGAAGAACCACGAGCCGCAGTGTCCCGAGGGTGACAGTGGTGGAGCAGGGATTTAGGGTTTCCCGCTGCAGCAACTGCCCCGTTAAGGATTAAAGTATTTTTCCTTCAAAYTGCAATTCTTGCAGGGCGGTTCCGAGGTGGTTCGGGCTGGACACCCCCAACCCTTCCCCAATACCCTGTCCCACTAGAATCATTGCTTTTTAAATATTTGCATTATGAACGTACTTATCATTTTACCACAGTTCCAACAGGCTGGAGGTTGCATTTATTTTTTTCTGTCTTGATTGAAAGTTTCTTTTCTTTATTTTTAGCTATCTTTGACATTTAAAATCTGAATATACAAAAGGATTTAGCAGAGGTTTGGTCTCATCCCCTTTCACTTAAGTGCCAGGTGCTTCAGAGAAAGAYACACAGCACTAACAAAAAAGTCTTTCAAAAATGTTTGGATGGATTATTTATTGTTTGGGGTTTCATTTGTTTATTTGTTTTCTCGACCATTTCTTGGCATTTTTCTTATCCCGGAGAGATTCAGAAGTGTTTGTTTGGTTTTTATTTATTTTTATTTTTATTTTTATTTTTAATTGTCTCTGTCCTTGGCTGGTCTCCTTGCAGTGTCCCCAGCCTAGCAGGGGTTCTTGTCACCTCTGCTGTTCCCCCTGCTCAGGCTCAGCTCCAGCTCAGTAAAAGGAGGCAGGGGCAGGACCTCTGAACTGCCACGCAGCAAAAAGGGGGCTTCAAACTGCAGATCAGGGTTGCAAACGACTAAATCCCCTCTGAAGAAGCCTTTAGGCAGACATCTCAAGAAGAAACCCTTAATAAGAATCGTCTCCTTTGGGGAGTAAAATGGGAGCAGTTATCTCTTTGAAGCAGTTTTTTCCTTTTCACATCGTGGGCCCTCTCTRCCGTAGTCTCGATTTTCATTTTGCTCCAGGCTTGCAAAATCGGATTGTCTGGAATTAGGAGATTTGAATGTTGTTCCTCTTGATGTCAAAGAATTTTTTTTCCCCACCAAGAGGGAATATCACACGTGTAGGATCAGGCCCCAGTGGAAGGTAAGTCTGTGGGCATCTTACTCAGGGCTCAYAACCATTTAACTGTTTCTGTGTTGSCAYTGTCACCTTCTTCTTAYCATCAGATCTATAAAAAATTACCCCAAAAGCTATAAGAATATTGCTYATCTATTTCCAGAAACATCCTCCACTCCTTTGTTTTGACTGGCAAAGTGCTAGCTTTTGTACACTCAGGGGACAATGTTCCTCCAGAGCTTCCTAGTGTAAATCTAAAAATCATCTTGAAGCCAGTGGGCTACAATTCATTTTATTACCCCAGTGTTAATCTAGAATAGGTACATAAAAACAGCTAGGACAATTAATCTGAATTAATTTCCAAAGTGAATTAAATTAAATTGAATGAAGACCACCTGAATTCTGAATAAGAACAACCTTCACAGGGGTTTCACACAGTTTAATTAATCCACTTTTAAATTCTCACCTTCAGCTAATTTGGGTTATTTTCCTGAGTGTCCCCACGTAGGCAAAATCTTAGAGGTAAACGTGRCTCAGGGGAATTCCTCTGGATTTACCCAGATGTAATTTAGAACAGAAATATATCCTCTAATACTCTCTGACCACGGCACAGAAATGATGCAGAAATGAGAGATATATAAATTGTGCTGCTGCATGGAGCCCAGCTTTTGTGAAGGAAGCCTTTTCCAGAAGTTTGGGGTTTTTATTGTTTTTCTGTCTGCTCTTTCCGCGTGCGTCTGTGTGTATAAACACAAGTCCTTGTGCATGCAGATGTGTGCTCTCTCTGACTTTGCTCTATTTGTTTAATCCATTAAAGGTTCTCCTCTGTGCACCTGGGACTCCCATTGAAGTTAAACTGGGAGCTGAAGAAGCAGCAGGATCAGCTGGCTTGGGGAGAGCTCAGCGCTGCACCTTCACAGCTGAAATAGGACGGCGAATCCAAAACCCACGGCCACTCAGGGCCCAGCAATCTAGGACAAATTTACAAAAAACAAGGCTGTCTTTCAAAGAGCAAAGCCCCTTCTACTGGCTGAGGAAGTGCCATTAGCTCTACAGAGGTTGTAGGTACAAATGATGTCGTTGAAGTATTGTCACGATGTTGCAATATTTTTGAGATAATGGTCCTCCACTTTTAATTGTGCTTGGTGAATTGAGGAGAGCAACTGGAGCAGGCACAGGAATGTTTCAGTTCTCTCCTCCCAAAAATGCTGYTTCAGACAGCTGATTTGTTATTTCAGCATATAAGGTAACTATACCAGGCACCTGCTTTTTTTTAAGCAGTTATTTTAAAAATTAAGGGAATTATTTTTTCCTTCTGAAATCAGTGGACTCATGGGTTAAAGCTCCCAAAATTGAATTCTGTGACCAATATCATAGAACCACAGAATGGGTTAGTTTGGAAAGGACCAGAAAGACCATTGATTTCTAACCCCTCTGAGATGGGCAGGGACATCATGAGTGGCTCCCTGGTGCCTCTGAGGATGGATACTCCAGATCAGAGCAGTGTCCCCAGTCAGATATTTGTGCCAAACATCCCAGTTTGTCACCATGACAGAATCTCTGAAAAAAACTCTTCAATTAACCATACCAATGGGGTGAGGCATAGTGGTATGAGTATGCTGAAAATCCAGAAACCTGGAATTTTACTCCTTAGGACAAGGAATTACTGCGTGACCTCGCAGCGAGTCATTTATAGACCAACCTTTTAAAGATAAGCTCTCGAATAACAGTGCCCTGTGAGTAATCTGGTGTGCAGCTCATCTGTCCAGACTGGGCATTTCTGAAAATCAATCTCCTTTGGATTGGGATTTCTCAGCTGACATAGCTAAGTTGGAAAAATACGACCTCTTCTTCGAGCCTCAATTTATGCACCTGGAAAGGATGTATGTGTGAATGTGTTTGGGAAACATCATTTTTCTACCAGCACTTCAGAGAGATTTCGTAAAAGGTAGTTGAGTTAAAAAACTCAAACACACCCTAGCCTTCATTTTCTCTTTTTCATAATGCGGTTGAAAATAAACAAACAAACAAATAAGTAAATAATCAAATACTGTAGCTAAAAGCATCTCTGAAAAGCTGCATAAAACAAAAGATTCCCAAGAATTTAGAAACTATGTAGTAACCTCATGGTTTGATTCAAGTATTTCCAGACTCATCAGGACAGAAGGTTCCTGCCAGTCTTTCCTCCTTGCCATTCAGATTTTAATTTCATGCACCATAGGRTCAATCCACCTTCTGACCCATTCCTTTCTTAAATTTGGGGGCATTTAGGGAAAATTCAACGTCAGGTTGGACGAGGCTTTGAGCAACTTGGTCTAGTGGAAAGTCTCCTTCCCCAGAGGGTTAGAAGATGAAATTTAAAGTCTCTTCCAATCCAAACATTCTATGACTCAAAGGAAACTGGTCCTAAAAATTAGTCAGATTTCTAAACAGAGCAAGAACCCAATGGAGTAAATCTTTTCCATGGATACAAGAGATTTTCARAACAGGCAGGACTAAGTTTAATGGCACCTACACCTAAAGCAAAAGGTGAGGATATGGCCTCAAGTTGTGCTAGGGAATTGGATTGGATATTGGGGAAAATTTCTTYRTGGAAAGGGCTGYCCAACMCCACAGRGAGGGGTGGAGTCTCCATCCCTGGAGTGACTGGACCTTGGGAACGTGGATTAATGGTGAATTTGGGCGAATGGTTGCACTTGAGGAGCTCAGAGAKGTTTTCCACCCTGAATGGTTCTGATGGTCCCACCAGTTCCTGCTGGGGCTGGCACCACTCACTTAGTCAAGCTGGTGGCCTCTGCCTCGACATCAGCTCACCTCTACTCCTACCTTGTCAATTCTTCTGTTGCTRCCATTGCCATAATTATGATTTAGGTATTTCCACAACCCAGGACTTCACTGGTGTAGCAGGAGTTTGAAGGGTTAGTGAATTTTCACCACTGGCAGAACCAGTTCAATTCCCTTTCCTCATGCCCTGCTTACTTTTCCAGTTCCTCCACTGTGGTTCAACTTCCCTTTATCTGTGATAACCTTTCTGTCTGTAGAGTCACCTTTCAGCCTCAAGTAGTGAAATGCTGCACAGAAAATAAAATATTCTACCTCTACAAGAGGAGTGTTCCTGATCACAACAGAAAATCACTGAGAAGAGGCTTAAAAATATCTTCAGCTGATTTTGATATCAGGGAAAAAAAGAAATTACAAGTATTTGTCCCAAACATAAACTTCTGAATAAATAACTTATTAAAGAAGCTTAAAAAGGGGCTTTTATTTCACAGTGATGCCAACAGACTTTGGTGAGCTCATGTTTGGAAATCAAGCAAGCACATAACTAATTTCAAAGGAGCACCTTTGAAAACTGCAGATTAGTTTGGCCCAGAAATTAAAGTCTTTCCTATTTGCTTTTGCTCATGATTGTTAATTAATTGGTGGGTGATAAAAACAGGCACCAGTTCTGCAGGAGCAGAAACACCAGGATGTCATGGACTAGTTTTCCTGGCGCTATGCTGTTAAGTCACAGTCCAAATTCCAGGAAAGAGACCCAGAGAAGACATGAGAGGCATTTTTGAGGAGATGCCTACAACCATCTGCAGCCAGGCTGCTTTTGGTGCAGCAGTGCATCCTCCTTTGAGCCTGGCATTGCTGGTTTGTCTCTTTCACAGTTCCAGCCCCAAGCTGGGGTGGATGAAATTCTTGGTCAGGCTCAGGGTGCACACCAGACCTGCAGGACAGTCCCATCAAATTCCTTCTTTTGTTACTGGCTACTCCTCGTGGCTGTGTGGGAGCCATGTGAGGGGTTTGATCTCTCCTCATGAATTCATGGAATCACAGATGGGATCATGAAGGTCAGATGGGACCTTCATGATCATCCCAATGGGCAAAGACACCTTCCACGGTCCCAGGCTGCTCCCAGCCCCAATGTCCAGCCTGGCCTTGGACACTGCCAGGGATCCAGGGGCAGCCACAGCTGCTCTGGGCACCCTGTGCCAGGGCCTCTCCACCCTCCCAGCCAGCAATTCCTTCCCAATATCCCAATCCAAACCTGCTTCCTTTCAGTTTAAAACAATTCCTTCTTGTCCAGGAACTTCCCAGGTCAAACCTCAGTGCCCACAATTCATCACTGCAGGGCTTAAGGAGGCATCTCTGGTGCCTGGGCTGCTGCTGGATTTTGCAATCAGACCTGCACACGAATAAATTTGGGGGTTATGGATTAATCCACAGAACAAATCCTCAAGATAATATTTAGAAATATGATAACAATTTTGGAGGATCAGTGTCTTAATTCCACCCCACTCCAGTCACACTRAGTGCACTAAGAAGTGGGCAATGAATTAATAGCAATGATAAATAAGCAGAAAAGTTCAATAAAAGTTACTGGGGCACTGGAATGCAGTGAGAATGGAGGTGCATGGACCACACACTGTGTTCTTACCCATAAATTCCTGTCTCAGGAAATAAACCCAAAATGATCTATGGTAAGATACCCTCACTCCCCAAASCCCCTCAAACCTCTCTCTGGTCCCCACTCTGCCAAGAGCCACTTCTGCACACACGTCACCCCCTGAGGGGGGCAGGACAGGTGACAAATTCAGGTCCCACGGGGACAAATTCAGGTGCCATCTCCTGGACGTGCAGTCAGCCACCTCTCACTTAGAGGGGTGTCAGTGTCCCAAAACTCCTTGACTGAAGCAACTCAATAAATGTGCTCCTTTGGCTGAGTTTTAAGAAGGGAGGAGCTCAAGCATCGACTTTGCCTGTTCATATTTGCTGCTGCCAAAGGAGCTGGAAGGCCATTAGCAGCCCTGCTGGTCTTTCAGCAATGGAACYAAACACCTTTAACCCCAGAGGGCTTCACAGCAGTAGGCAAAGCCCCACGCCTGTAAGGTCTCCAGCCCTTTATTACTTTTTTTCCGTCATGATTACCTTGGCTCCAGAAAGTTTTAATACCGCTCAAAATTCAATCCAGTTTTATTGACATCTCTAGTTTTGCCAAACAGTTAAACTGAAGCAGACGGCATGAATTTCAGTCAATCAATATTCATTTAAAACTGGACACCCATATGTAAGCATACTCTCTCCTTGGCAATGAGTAGGGAGGCTAAACAATCAATCCACACTTGTATTTAAACTCAGCGACTGCGTTTTCAAAAACCCCCACATAAGGCAAAATTGAATGGTTGAATAAGGCAACATGTGATTTCTGTTATGTTATTATTAATAATTAATAATTCACTTAATAACGCAGCGGGAGCCTAATCCAAAACCCACCGATGTCAATAGATTTCTTTGCAGTGCGCTCAGTAGCACCACAGCAGACACAAAAGCTCAGGTTTTTAGCAACATTTAAGCACCAACATCCTGTGCTGGGCTCAGACACCTTCTGCACCACGGTTTTGGCTCAGAACAGGACAGTGAAGTGTTGGTGGCATGGCACAGTGAATGATGGAGTGTGGTGGGTGTGTGGTCAGTAACAGAGAGCAGATCCAGAGCAGCCCAGGGGTCTGTGGCAGGGCTGGGTTTAAATTCTGGCCTTACACCGCTGGTTAAATGTGCCCACTCTGCTGTTACGGGCATGAACTGTATCAGAATGATGTTTGTTCTGTCATACTTCAGTAAAACATTCGGATTGCATCCATTATTGACAGGCTGGGAGAGCTGGGGGTGCTCACCTGGACAAGAGAAGGCTCCAGGGAGAGCTCAGAGCCCCTTTTGGGGCCTAAAGGGGCTCCAGGAGAGCTGGACAGGGACTGGGGACAAGGGCTGCAGGGACAGGACACAGGGAATGGCTTGGCAGTGGCAGAGGGCAGGGATGGATGGGATATTGGGAAGGAATTGCTGGCTGGGAGGGTGGGGAGGCCCTGGCACAGGGTGCCCAGAGCAGCTGTGGCTGCCCCTGGATCCCTGGCAGTGTCCAAGGCCAGGCTGGACATTGGGGCTGGGAGCAGCCTGGGACAGTGGGAGGTGTCCCTGCCCATGGCAGGGGTGGCACTGGATGGTTTTTAGGGCCCCTTKCAGCCCAAACCATTCTGTGATTCTGTGATTAACAGCTGCCATGCATCACCTGCATCCCCACTTTAGGCTCTGGCTGTGCTAAAGGCAAGAAAGTCCAGGAAACACCAAGCTGTTAAGTTTACTTAAAACTTTCCCTGGTCTTTTCCTGGCTGCCATCAATGTCTCCAAGGCAGCTTCTGAGAAGTGCTGTGGCAGCCAGACACCCAGGCCCTGGACAGCTGGACCTTAAAGCAAATATTATGGTTGTCATTATTACCGTTTTGCCTCCCTAATTAACCAGTTGGGCACTTGCCAGCCCTTTCTCTCGTTTTGCAGGGGTTGTTTCCATCGGGTTTAGGCAGACAGTCTTACTTTAAGGTCCCTATTGATCAGCTGCCATTCTCACATGGTTAAAGCACTCCTCTTGGGGAACTCTCCWGTGTTTTAAGTGCACACAGTTACTCTCATGACTGGCTTGTAAACAGGTTTTAATGGGGCTATTAGTGTAAAAGGACAGGAAACTTTCAAAACCAGCCTTTTAAATATTCATGAAGATGTTTAATCTGGTGCTTAATCACCACTGTTTGCATATCAGGAAAGMGGGAGGGCAGCAGTGCCTCGCTGTTAACTTCAACAGGACATTAATAAATGCTCTCAGACCCACAGYTAATGCCCAGATGGCAGCCAAACTCTGAAAAAAAGCATGTCCCACCTTCTCTAGAAGGGCTTCCTAAAACTGTTGTCCAGGAGAGGAGGGTCAGGGCCAGGCTCTGCTCTTGCCCGTGTCAAGCATGGTGTGACCTGTACCTTCTGCGCTGATTGTGTCCCTTTGGGCCACATCAGAGTGGAGTTTTCTTTCTGACTGGAGGGCCCAGAGCCTCAGGGGATCTCTCAAAAGCAGCTCTGTTCGAGTGGGATGTGCTGTGTCCTGTGCCTGTCCCACAGTGGGGCTGAGGGGTCCCTCCAGGGGACACCAGCACCTCCCCACTCCTGACAATGGGTTCAGTCACTCGAGTTTTCCTTCCAGCAATGCTCTGGCTCAGACTTTCAGCTGGTTCATGCTGAGTAAATTGATGCAAAGGTGTGAAAGACACAGTATTTAATTGTTTAAGCAGTGATTTTATCCCAGTGTCCCATTTTATCCCAGTGTCCCCAGTGCAATCCCTACTGACTTTTCCTGGCCATGCACGAGGTCGTACCCATTCACTCTCTGCTCTGGCCTGCCCCAGGAGCTTTGCAACTTTGGTAAAGGCAGAGCGAGCTAAACAACAAATTCCAGCTTCTGTGTTGCTTCAGGTCGTGGATTTCAGCCATTTCTTSGGTAATTTTTGTAATACATGTTTTATTTTCATTTAAAAAGTAGAGGCGGAAAGGATAGTGTTTCCCCAGTGGGAGAGACTTCATGCAATTTTAAAAACGTGCATTATTTAATCCAGCAGGCATTAAGATGCCTTGAGCTGTTAACACCTGTTGTGGAAATCCATAATACACAGGCTTAAAAAACCAACAACCCTGAGAGAGCCATAAAGGTTCCTGCAGAGCTGTCGTCGCCTCTTGTGTCAATGAGTACTTAAGGGCCCTGAAATCTGTGGCTGAACTCACTTACCGAGCACGTGCTTTCTCTTCAGCTCAAAAAAAAAAAAAAAGTTCCTTAGAATAATTTCATTGAAAAAAAAAAAAGAATAATGAATATGAAACACCAGTGAAAAGCATTTCTTACACAAACCTCTCATGCATTTTTCATACATTTCCCCACCCAGGCGCCTCAATGCACCAGCTTATAGTCTACGTTACTACCTTGTAAAACTCCATGTAAAACTTCTGCCAGAGTGTTTTTCAGTGCTTTGACATTTAACCCATGTCAAACCCAGGCAGCMTGGGGAGGTCACCACCATCTTCCACAAAAGTAGATAAAAAAATTTATATTCCCAATAAGAAAAGCRAGGGGAAAGCAGAACTCCCCGGGGTGGAAGAATCTCTAAGTGTGATTTCACATTAGCAACACCTGTGCTCGTTTAATTTCATCATCAGCAGAAACCTGTTGGGCTGTGAGGTCCTGGAAGCACTGGGGCTGTGGAAATTTTCCCATTTAAACAAYGGGACCCCTCAGATGGAACCTCTGAACTGGGACCACCTCAAATTTAGAAATTTGCCCTCAGTCAGGATCTAAGTGTCCATTTGAGCCGTTTGAGCCCTGTCAGGTTGTTCTTCTTGGCTTGTCACGTGCTGTGTTCACTCATGTCAGATTCTTGACCCCACACAGATGTTTCTCCCATCCTGGGGTGTCTGGGAAGTCCAGGGTGACAGAAGAAAGGGTAAAATGGTACCCATTTTTTAAAAAAATGACAAAAGCAGCACCCTGGGAATTTCTGACCAGTCAGCCTGAAATCCGTTCCTGGGAAGATTGTGAGGGACATRGAGGACAGGGAGTGATTTGAGACAGCACAGCTTCACCAAGGAAAAATCCTGTCTGATTCAATGTCATGGCTTTCTGTGATGAAGAATCTACGTCAGTGGATCAGGGAGCAGCTACAGAGATCATTCATCTGGACTTCTGTGAAGCCTTTAAGAAGRTCTCCCACAGCATCCTTCCCTCCAGACTGGAGAGTGATGGATCCAATG
>NW_026623317.1:2007621-2013268 GCF_030028575.1 Malurus melanocephalus
TGATTCCATAATTCTGTGTTTTGTGTTGAGGCAGCTGGGCTGAATCCCACATGTGTGCACCAAAATCCCCCCACCAGGCCAATTCTGCACGGCCTCAGCTGCAGGAGACAGGTCCCACCTTGCTGCGGGGTAAGACAAATCCTGCAGCTGAAAGACAGTTTTACCAACAGGGATAATTAGAAACTTTCCTACCTGCCTTTATTAACTAAATAATTTTATAATTAGTTTGCAGCACTCAAGCCGCTTCAGCAGCAGGCATAGAAATCTCTGAGGAAGGCAGGGAATACCGAGATTGTTTATTCAGGGATCCTAGGAAATTTTTCACGGCTGTCTCCTGTGGTGGACTCCTCGGGGACGAGTGAGAATCTCAGCAATTTTATGAAACTTACTTAACAGTGGATGTTCAGATGAGGAGAACAGAAGGCAGGAGGGCAGGTGGCAWCACCCTGAGGACAGTCAGAGGCAAAGCTGTCACTGATATGAGGACAGCCATGGTCAGGCTCAGACTGGGAGCTCCTGCTGGTTGTGATCTGGGACACCAGTTAAAAGTTTCCCTCTGTTTCTTTGCTGGAATCAGAGGCTTTTTAATTTCAGAACACAAATTCGATGTCTTTCAATATTATTTTTGATTTCTAAACGTCTCTGTTTCAGCAAGGCACAGATTAAGTTCCACTTAGCTTTTGCATGGGTTTTACAATTTGGCACTTGGGTGGTGATCATGCTTTTCCTGAGAGGATCTCAAGGAATTTAGAGAAAAAGGCTTTTGGTTTGACAACATCATGAGACAGGACATTATCTTCAGGTAAAGCTACTCAGATTTATTCAGGCAGAAAATTCTGAGGCTAGAAACACAGCCATTTGTTCTCTTCTGTAAAGCATATGTAGTGTATTTTTAAAATAACATTGGTTGTAGAAGGTAATTATAATTTATCTAAAAATACTKCTCTCTCCCTGACTTTGATAAATTTTGATGCATTGCTTTGGGAGATATTTCAGTGACAAATGTAGGAAAAAAATGAAAGAACTGAAACTATTTTGAAAAGGTGTGGAATTAAAGAAAGGTGAAATTTTGATTTTTTTTTTTTTTAAAGTGATACTTTCCAAAAAAAATGTAAAGAAAAAATAGGAACAAATGGAGGAGTCCTACCCAGCCAGAGTGGTGGCTCCTTGTGATCACTTCTAAGATCTGTCCTGAAACTACCCTGCACTGGAACAAAAAAAAAAGGAAGAGAATTTTCAATTGTTTTTCAGGCATAGAACCATAGATTGGTTTTAATTAGAAGGGGCTTTAAATCTCTTCTTGTTTCACCCCCTGCCATGGGCAGGGACACCTTCCACTAGACCAGGTTGCTCAACCTGCCCTTGGCCATCACTCCTCAGAGGTTTTCTTTGCAGCTGCAGACCAACACAATTTCTTTGGCTTCTGTGGCTGTTACTGTCAGGTAATAGTGGGGTTGAGATTAAATCTTTCTTGATCAACCTTGTTTCCCCCATCCCAAATGCTTTGGGGTAAACCCACGGCTCACTGCCCCAGATCTTCCTCATTAAATGACATCTCTTCCTCATTAAATGACATCCGCTGCTCATCCTGAAGTCTGCAGAAGAAACCACAACCTCAGATAATTTTGGGGAGGGGTAAAAAAAAAAGAAAAAAACAAAGGAGATGACAACTTCATGACTGTCCTTGCGCCAGCAGTGGCAAAGGGCACACTGGACAGAATGAACCCAAAAGAGACACTTTTGGAGACATCCCTGAATAGATGTTTATTTTGAACCCTCACAGCCAAGCCTGGAAGGTCCTGTTCTTTCTGCAGGAGTCCTGTATTAGMGCTCCAGCTGAGGAACATGCATTAGCAACTCTTAGTCTCTTGTGCTGGGCATTATGTCTCATCTTTGGAGTCAGATTAATGGAGATTAGTGGTACCACTTAAGAGTTTAAACRTCATTCTGACCCAAATTGGTTGTGCGGGCCCAATGTATAACGCTGCACATGCAAGGCTCTTACTGTCCAGAAAGTGATTTCACTAATTGTTTCAGAGAAGAAAGCTTGTGTTACTTTCTGCTCTAATCCTGAGGTACTGCCCCCCTCGTGCTTTCCACATCCGCTGTCGCACACATCTGGTTATCCATCTACGTCAGTGTCCATTTAATAATCAAAGATCATTTTTTTATAGCTCCAGTTGGCCTGTCTGGTTGCCTTCCCTGAGTGATTTCATCCATGCCTCAGATCTGTTGGATGTCTGCTCCAGTTCCCACCAGGAGTGGCACAGGACTTGAGGAAAACTGACAAAAAATAAACAGGGCACAAACTGCTGCGCTGTATTAAAACAAATGGTTTTAATTATTTAAAATTAGATGCCTTGGCAGAAGCCATGCAGAAACTAAAAACAGAGGAAGCAAAAATATTCTTGTTTAAGACTACAGAAACGGAATTGATCCTAATAAGTCAAGTTTATTTTTGTGAAATAATTAAAGCAAACCTCTTGCATTTCTCTGGCTGTGTGACCAAAACCAATTTGGAAGCACGCTGAACTTTTCAAGAAATCATTCACTTAGTTGGATTTGGTCCTGGTGTTATAAAAAAAAAAAAAAAAAATGCAAAGGAATAAAAGGGAAGCGCTTTCCCAATGTTGCTTTTTGCACTTCCCATGGGATTGTGTATTGCTGTCAGCTGTTTTTGGATGGAGCTCTGAGAACAAACTCTCATTTCCCTGCTCATGGGCCTGGCAGCCCTTGGCTGGCTCACAGTCTTTGTTCCACCTCAAGGGTCTGCACAAACACGTGAGACCAAGATCCAATTTATGCCCGTGTTTCAGCCAGGCGCTTGTCCTGATGAATGTGACCCAGATTCTCCACCCAGCCCAGGGAGGGACTGAGGTGTCTCTGCAGGAGATTGAGCACCCGAGCCAGGCAGACATTCCCTGCCCGGGGCTGGCTTTCAAGAGCACCTCCACTTGGCAGAAGAGGAATTTATGTGGTTATTTTAAGAAGCCTCCCCGTTCCCTAAATAATGAAGATGGAGGTACCTGAGGTAGGCAGGTTAAATCACAGCRGTGACACGCCAGGAGCTGCCGGTGTCAGGTGCTTTACTGTCTCCTGACGGTGACCGGCCAGCGCCGTGCTCCGCTCTAAATTAACCCAGCAGACAAATCCCCACCTCTCTCCAGAACTGCTCASCCAGCACTTTTAATAACTTACGTCCATCTCGCCCATGGCGTGCTGGAGACACCTCCAACGCCAGGAGAGAGCTCCCCATCAGCCACCACCCCTTTTTCCAACATCAGAGCTCTCCCTTGGGGCTTCTCATCCAAACACTGACCCACCCTGACCCTGCAAAACTGTCGGGATCTGACAAGATCACAGCCTGGGGTGGTATGGCTGCATTTACATGTGCTTAACAAATTGCCTGTTCACTCAATTACATTTTATTTAATCATCTGTAATCATATAAATTATGCCTGATGGTAGTAAATGTTCGTGTCAGTTCCTAATTACAGATTGATTAATTGGCTGTGGTGATTTGTAWTACTTATATAAGAATATATGAAGATGATGATAGATTATTATTAACATGCAAAATTTCATACAAAACATAGGGGAAACTTTCCTTTCTTTGACACTTGCATTCAGTGTATCAAAGTTGTTTTGCATTATCCCATGCCTCAAAAAGGGACACTTCCACTAAATTAAAAAAAAAGAAAAAAACAACAAAGAAAAGAGAAATATGGTGTGTGTTGCTTGGTCCCTCAGATGAGGCCTCAAGCAATTAAAAGCTTTTGAAGATTCCAAGAGTTTGCCAYCAAGAGTTTGCCTGTTGCTTTCTACTCACTTCAGTATTGATCTGGACTGAACATCAAGTCATGTTTTAGCATGAAATTCAAGAAACTGAGATGAAGATTGTGCTGATGTCATCTGGGAACCAGCCCTCTTTCCATGGCATTCAGCTTGGCCACAGAACTGTCCTGGTAATCGCAGAGTTTGGAGGGCAGATGGTACAAACCCAGAGTGGCTATTAATATGTGATGAGGAATGTCTGCTTTCCCAGATAAATATTCAACTAATCCATGTTGTTCCAAGCCCCAATGTCCAGCCTGGCCTTGGACACTGCCAGGGATCCAGGGGCAGCCACAGCTGCTCTGGGCACCCTGTGCCAGGGCCTCCCCACCCTCCCAGCCAGCAATTCCTTCCCAATATCCCATCCATCCCTGCCCTCTGCCACTGCCAAGCCATTCCCTGTGTCCTGTCCCTGCAGCCCTTGTCCCCAGTCCCTGTSCAGCTCTCCTGGAGCCCCTTTAGGCCCCAAAAGGGGCTCTGAGCTCTCCCTGGAGCCTTCTCTTGTCCAGGTGAGCACCCCCAGCTCTCCCAGCCTGGCTCCAGAGCAGAGGGGCTCCAGCCCTGGCAGCATCTCCTGGTGCCTCCTCTGGCCTGGCTGCAGCAGCTCCAGGTCTTTCCATAACAGTATCAGTCATGAATGCACCCAGCAAACACTCCCAGAAGAKAACAGGAATTTTTAATTTGTCTGCCAGCACTGCTACTCCATTTTTGTCAATCATTTTTCTCAAGGTCACCTGGCTCCTCCCACACAGCATGGCAGTCATCCCCAAATTGATGATTTTTGTGTTTTTTAAAATGTCCTCCTTTTGTACCAAGGTCACTCACAGGCATCTTAAATATGACTRCTGGAGCAACAATCCTCGAGGAGCCCCACGAACAAACCATCCCCAATCCAGCACTCCTTCTGTCACTAGAGATTCTTATTTCCCCTAGAGGTAAACACCTCACAATTTCCTTTCTAAGYCCCCATTTCTCCAGCTCCACTAATCCAGATAATCCCTCTCTGAAGCAAGGATAAGTGACACCTTTTTCATTCCCTTATCTAAAAGATGGGTCTCTTATCAAAGGAATATGCTAAACACAAGTGACACTTTCTCTTTTTGGAAAACCCCAGTTATATTTAAGATCACWGCTMWACATCTGTGGCCATTCTTCCCTCCAAATTKTGTTGCAGTTTTGTCACCTTATTGAGGTAAAAGCACTTAATAAACTGAAAAATTAAAGGTCTAATTTATTTTTTAAYCTCTCCAWRTCTGGRATGGAGATTCTCCAGTGCCTWCACCTAGGCTGAAGSAAGATYCCCATTATTTTYTTTCATCTCAAGAGTGGAAATTTCCATTTTTTTCTACCTTCTTCCTCAATGTCCAGCCTGCTGGTGCTGCCCTGCCCAGCTGCATCTCACTCCCTGAACACTGAAGTGGGGTTGGACATTGACAAGTAAAAGCAATGTGTGTCTGACAGTTATCTGACAGGAGGCTTTTCTTTAAAAATGTCTCAATTTTCTTTAAAAATGTCTCAATTTTCTTTAAAAATATGTCCTTCCCTGCATCTTACAGGAGCCCATGGACTCAGACTTGCAATGCTCTTTCTCTGTTTTGCCAAAGCAGGTTTCTATCCTTGCATCCACAGGATGGGTGATCACATTTTGGTCATTGCCCAGTTAAGGAATCTTTCTCTGAGCTGTTTCTGTGATAATCTGTGAAACATCAACTCACATTATCTGATACCCAGATAATTATCCTCCTATAATCCACATCCAAGAGGAGACTCTGAACTACCCACGAAGGATAAGAATTGGAGCCCATCTCAAAAC
>NW_026623317.1:2014230-2022746 GCF_030028575.1 Malurus melanocephalus
GTAGCCCCTCTGTAGGAACTGTCCTGGTGGATGCCTGACCCCTACTTCAAGAGAAACTGCTGCCCACGACTATGGAAGCTTGGATAAATTACTTACCCATCACTGCCTTGACTTCCCCACCAGAAAAATCGGTACAAAAGCGATTACAGAGTGAGGTCTGTTTAGCTAATGCTGATAAAGAGCCCAGGGATGGGCACGGAGCACGCAGTAGAGACATCTACCATGCTGCTGCTGCTAACGTGGCCACTTACATTCCTGTGTGTAAATAAATCTTGAAGGGGAAAAGCCTCTGGGATGACCAGGAAACACRCAAATGCTGGAAATGTCTCATCCATTTATGGTGATCTGAATTTYTAAGCTGGAGAGGAGTGAGTGGAGTTGTTCTGTTTTCACTCAGGCCTTTAGGTTTTGTATTCAGGTTTGGCTGTGTCCCTCTGGGACAGAGAGAATCTTTTTGCTCCTGCAGCCCATGGCAAATCTGCTGGAAGAAGAGGTTCCAGGGAGGGACTGGGAAATTCATCCCCCTGTCCATTCTCCTCCCCATCCACTCTTCTCTTGGTTGATCTGTTCTCTCCCATACATCAAACTGATCCAAAACCCCCAAAACTGCATTTCCCACTCCTCTCTGAGTCTCCTCAGCTCATGCCATAATTAACACATTTTTACAAGTTTAACAGGATCCCACCCTTCTTTTTTTTGACAGCTCTCTAATGCTTTCCACGAACCRGGCGGAAAACRCTMCCCGGCAGCTCAATAGACATTTCCRTAACCAGCTGTTTAAATCATGATAATTGTTTTTACAAAACTAATCTATGTGGCCAAACAAGCAGAACTGCGCTGTTGCTTTTTAAAAATGCAGTAGATCTGTAGTTGATGCGTTAGTATCAGTTAATTCTCATGAAAGGTCATTARTGGTGAGTAGAGTGAAGTGCAGGACTGGGCAGGGAGGGTCAGAGAGAGACGGGATCTGCATGACTGATGTGCAATGCTCAGGGTCAGAACATTGCAAAATTATTCTCTTCAATTATTTACGTCCTTCTATCTACTGCGTGGTGGGCTTGAACCTGTGTGAGGAGTTTCTGATTTTACTTTTCCTCCGGAACGGCATTCATTTAAATGAAAATTACCTGGTGAAATGCTGTCCCATTTCCTGTGGCTGGCAAAAATTCGGGGTGGAGAATGGGTGGAACTGCTGCAGTCACTCGAGGCTGGGGAATGCTGTGCTCCCTGACATCATAACCACAGCAGGTAAATCCTGTGAGCCCTTCCTGGACCAGGAAGGAAATCCCATGGTGAGGTGCAAAAATGAGGCTGGAAAGAAAGATTAAGGCTGCCAATTTCATTACAGATGAGACCCTTGTCATCACCACCAACAGCAACGAAGAAGTTTAAACTCTTCTCTCCCTCCCTACCTCCAAACCTTCAATGCAAATGAAATCCAGCTTATTTTTTTTTTTTAAATTCTTTTTTATTTTGCTGATGGCAACAGCATCAGGCTTGCTATATATCAGCCGTGATGTATAGCCTTACGAGCTGACTGCTGACAACTTATGGCTCTTTTGTCTGGGTTTGCCTACTTGGCTGTTTAATTACGTGAAGTGCCTGTTTCCMGGCGCCTGCTGGAATTCATGGATGGTGCTACGTTGACATCAGCATCAGGCTGATATTTCAAACACATTAGCATGACCACGCTGCAGAATGTAAGCCAGGAGGAGTTTCCACTGTGGCTCTGGTCCATCTGCGTGAGCTGAAGCAGCCAGAAGAATATTTCTTAGAATAAAGTGACAGAATTCTGACATTCTGTGAAAATGTTTCTCTTTGTAGTTTCAATACCTCCTTGCATCCCTTTTCCTCTTTTTCTTTTTTTTTTTTCTCTTCAGTGTTAATGGCATTTAAATTATTGACCATAGCAATTTAACTTTTGATGAAAATAGCAATTAATAGAGAGGGCATTAGAGAGAAGAATCCTGAGACTTTATGAGTATGGATTACTGTAAGGCTACATAATAAAATGATTACAGCACGCATAAAAGGTCATTATTGCTGTAATAATGCTGTCCCAAAGTACCTTTTTCATTCTGCAAGACTGAAACTTGTTACCAAACCTAAATGAAAAGCAGGAACTYAAGTCTCAGATCTCTGTTACTGCGAAATTTTAAAAATTAACCCAAAAATCTAACAACCATTTTTATTAGTATTGTTGAGGAAAGTGTTCTCGCATCCCTTTATCTCCCGTAATAAAACAATTTAAACATGGAAAGGGACAGAATTTTTAAAGGATGAAATCTGGAATTTTTGATGAAAATGCCACAGATGTTTTTAATGAACTCCATGTAACCATAGCTCAAGGTCCTTATCCATGTCTTCTGCTGCCCAAAGTAAYAAAAAAGCCTGAGCCAGAAGATACAACCCATGTCTGTGTTCTCTTTAATCTGCAATTGTGCTTGCAAAATAAAACTGTCTGAGTGGACATCTCATCTGAAGAGCTGAATAAAGGGCTGTCTTAGGTTTACTGAAATGAGCATATTTTATTTTTTTGGCATTATTTGACCCAAAACAAAATTTCTGGTTTGGCTTTGTATCTCTGCATATTCTTCTAAAATGAAAGGGAAGCAGMCAAAATGAAAATGGAAAGAAAATAATTCAACGACTGCTGACCGCACTTCAAAAATTAAAAATACAGTTTTAATCCCAAAAGTCTGGGCTGCTGAAATCTTCTTGTGCTTGAAGCTGTTCCTCAGATGCACCATCAGTGTGACAATAGTTGCCTTCCATCAGGGCAGTTCTGGTGTTAGATCTTTAAAGAAACCCTTTCTGTTCCACCTGGGACACAAATCTCTCCCATCCCATTTCCATTTAATATTTTCTGCCTTCCCTCCTTCTCTCTCGTGTTCTCCCTCGTGTCCTTCCAGCTCAAACCTCTCAACAGCTGAAGGTGATGGCCTTTGATCAGCCACCTTCATGGTGGCAATTCTGGCAAGGCCAAAAGTTGAGTTCTCGCTTTGGGGCATCCCTGTACCCACTCTATGCATTTGGAAACACCATTTCTCTTAACCTAAAACAGGATTTAGGCCCTCTAATCACTTTACCCTAAAAGAACTTAGGAGAACCTAAGTTCTCATTGCAGAAATTGAGTGGTTTTCCCTTTTGGAAGAGACAGAGGTGCTTTGGGATTGTCTTAAGGAAAAGGAATGAGGTGTAAATTCCAACAGCCTCATTTACCTTCAGGGGTTTGGTTCAGGCCTTGCAATTCCAAACAAAGYGATGCCCAAAGACCATCAGAAAAAAATCCCACCTTGTGTTCTCATCTGTGCAGCTACAAACGCTCGTTTCCCATTTTAATCTCAGTCCAAAGGATGAGCAGGCATAAGGCATATAATTTCAATTAATCTGAGATCTGCAAGTATAAGAAGCTATAAAAGAGCTTATTATTATTTATTTCTCCAGGCATTTTATCTGTGTACCATTAGAGATATGTGGCTAAATGTACCTTCCACGCCAATGATAGCGCTCTGTGAAATAGCAAACATTAAAAACCCATAGCAGAGGTTATTCTTTCACATYTGATGGAGGTTTCAGTGAAATGCTTGGGTGGTGTTTCACCTGGGTGACAGCTCTGTGCAGGGACTCAGCTACACAGAATTTCATCTTCCCCTGTGCTGGCACTGCTGAGGCACCTCCAGCCCTGGGGACAGCTCTGRGCCCCTCAGGACAGGAGGGACATTGAGGGGCTGGAGCGTGTCCAGGGCAGGGAACGGAGCTGGGGAAGGGTCTGGAGCCCCAGGAGCGGCTGAGGGAGCTGGGAAAGGGGCTCAGCCTGGAGCAAAGGAGGCTCCGGGGGGACCTTGTGGCTCTGCACAACTCCCTGACAGGAGGGGACAGCCGGGGGGGTCGGGCTCTGCTCCAGGGAACAGGGACAGGAGGAGAGGGAACGGCCTCAATTTGCACCAAGAGTGATTTGAATTGGATATTTGGGAAAATTCCTTCATGGAAAGGGTTGTCCAGCCCTGGCACAGCTGCCCAGGGCAGTGATGGAGTCCCCACCTCTGGAAAGATTTAAAACCCGTGTGGATGTGGCATTTGGGGCCATGGGTCAGTGGTGGCCTGGGCAGTGCTGGGGGAATGGTTTGAACTGGTAAACCTGGGAATCTTTTCCAATCTAAACGATTCTGTGATTCTCTGCACAAGGTGGGATATAGCTGGGCTTTGAAGATGACCAACAGCTCTGTCCATGGATGTACTCAGCACCTGAAGTGCCACCATGTCACCAGGGGWGCCATCAGCAGGTCCCTGCCGTGCCTTGGAGTTCCCTTTCTGGGGTTGCTCTGGCTGTGGAGCCGAGCCCACAACAGCTCTGTGGCTCATCTGTTGCCTTGAAAGGCCAGTTTTTAATAATGACACAGACACGGTTAAGGGGATAAAAAGGGTTTTACTTCGGTATTTGGGATCCCAGGTGCACAGCTTGATGGCAGAATGCACACCCGTGTACAGCACGGATACAAGTTTTATAGGTTTCAGGAATTAGCATATCTATCTAGGATTCCCCAATAAGAAACTTAACAAATGCAGTAATGTCCCTCTGTTCTAATGAATCCCCCCCTGGATGAGGCCAGAGCCCAGTTTACACAAGATGTTCTGGACAGGAGGCTTCACCCAAGGCTGTAGCTCGGGTTTAAGAGAGCACAGGGCACACTCACTCCTTCCTCAGGATGTTTGGTCTCTGCCCAGCAGAACTCCTAAACTGAGCTGGAATATCAGGCTTCAGGAATTGCAAGCATGTGGGCTAAGGGGTACAGACGGATGCATAGAGGGTACAGAAGCGTAAAGGGAAGAGCAAAAATCATCAGGCATCACATCAGTGCCAGAGCCCTGGAGTCCCCAGGCTGCCTGAGCAGGGCCAGGGGCTCCTGAGGAGCTGAGACATGCAGARCATCCAATCACAGAACCAAAGCAYRGTTTGGGYTGGAAGAAACCTTTGAAGGCCACCTAATCCAACAACCYRRCAAGGAGCAGGAGCASCTGCAGCTAGATCAGGTGGCCAAAYKTGTCCTGAAAGTGYCCAGAGAAAGGGCAACCAGCACCTCCCTGGGTAACCTCTGCACCTCACCACCCTCAGGGTGAAAATTCCCTTCCTCACATCTTGTTTGAATATTTTCTCTTTCGGTTTTAAACCATTCCTCACTTTGACGTGCCCTTGTCAAAGGTCCCGCTCTGCTCTCCTGGAGCCCCTTTAGGCCCCAAAAGGGGCTCTGAGCTCTCCCTGGAGCCTTCTCTTGTCCAGGTGAGCACCCCCAGCTCTCCCAGCCTGGCTCCAGAGTGGAGTGGTCCAACTGAAAGAGCTGTGAGACCCTAAAAAGGGTGTCCAAAACCGGGCAGGACCTTTCAAATATGGGACATTGGAGGAGGAAGGGAGCCCCTGGGTGTAGGGGAGCTCCTCAGGGAGTGGGCAGGTGACACAAATGTGCTGTGGTGACCGTGGATGTGGCAGCACCCCGCTCTGCACAGGAGTGACACCCAGAGCGATGCTTTGCTCCTGGAGACTCMCTGCATGGATACTGCAGGGGCTGCTGCCACCCTTCATGGTATTTCCTGCCCCTGTACTCCTCCCTCCTCTTTTTAATGATTAAATTACTGCATTTGGTAAAGACACAATAGGAAAAAAAAAAAGAAAAAAATTAATAGAGGCTCCTCCGTCTCCTCCTGAGGGGGGCAATGGCACAGAGGCATCTGTGTGCGTGTTTAATGGGTTCAATTTCCTCTCCCTGCCATGGCTTGGTGGCTGACAAGGGAATGCAGTGGGATGGTGGTTACTGCTGCTTTATTGAACGGGACCCCACGAACACTCRCTGGGGGACGGTGTGAGCTGTGCTCAGCCTTCCCTCCCCTCACCACCTGCACACGGGGCCGAGGGCAAGAATTTCCTCGAGCAGGATCATCCCCCTTTCCCCTTCCCTCCCCCACAGCCCTTTCCAGTTAGCCAAGCTGACACAAAGGATGCTGGAGAGCTGGATGTGCTGGAAAAGCAGAGCTCCCGGAGTGCCCCTCGGAGCGCCATAAACGTGTGTCGAAGGAAATTAATTGAATGCTGCGTATCGAAGGAAATAACAATAACAATAATCACGCGCATCCCTAGCAACTAGAGAGGGARAAGATCTGCGCGGTTCTTTCATCCCTTCTCTGCCAAGGAGTGATTATTCTCTTCCCCAGTTAATCCCAGAGCCATCAAGCGGATATTTTAAAGGGGGGAGGTGTTTTTTGAAGGGCAGGTAGGTGCTAAAATCAGAAKAAGAGGCACAATCCTCTGGCACATTTCAAAGAACAAATTGGAGGCCTCACTGAGGTGCCAAATCAATCAGATGAGAAATCCTGATCCACAATGGCCACRAGGACCAGGATGGAGGACCTGGAGCTCAACAATTGCACTGGGCAGCACAGSAGGCAGAGCTGTAGGATCCCAGAAYGATTGGGGTTGGATGGGACCTTCAAAACTCACCCAGCCCAATCTCTGACCAGGGGCAGGGACAGCTCCCACTGGACCAGGCAGCTCAGATTCACTGCAAGGTTGGAGTGGCTCTGCTGGCAYGGGCTGGGATCTTGAGCTGGTTCTCAGTTTGGGGTGTTTCTGATCCACCAAGATCACATTCCATAAGAGAAATTCAGATCCCACACAAGTTTTTGGTTGAGTTGCTGTCCTCAAGTTTGTTTCCTCCCACAGAACCACTCATCTTGAACTGGGCTACGAGAAAATAGGAGGCTTCCCCAGAATTTAGGCAGGATTGGCAGAGGACACAGCTGTCCTCTCCTTCTTTTGCAAGATACCTTCTTCATTCAGAACCCCAGACCAACCTTGAGCTGAAATATCCCATCCTCAGGCAGGATGATGAGTGGTGCTTCCCCTCCTGGGGAGGGAGGCTTGGAGGAAACTCACAGCCATGAGAGAACGTGGAGTTTGCTTGGAAGATCTGTGCAAAATCAGGGATGGGATCTGATCTATGGGATGGCCAGCTGTGGATCCAGCTGTGGCTCACAGGATGGAACCAAGGAGTGGGAGGTGTCTGGCTGAAAAAGCGCCGGTGATTTGGATGGACTAAACCCTGACAGCTGCTCTGCCTTTCCGCACCTTGGCTCCCCACTTATAAAGAGCTGATGAGAATATGCTTCTGCTTCCTCATCATTAATAGTTACAAAAGGTTTTGAGATCCTCAGATGGCCAGTGCAGGAGAMGTAATTATTTATTAACAGCCTCTGTGAAGGTGTGGGCAGCCATATTACATCTCTCCAGGGTATTTAATTTAGGTGCTGAGCGTTTATTGTGAGTCTGAGAAAGTAATTGCTGATCTGGGCAGTGGGAGGTGGTAAGATTTTTTTTTTTAATTTTTTTTTTTTTCATACCTGAATGAAATGCCTATAAATGCAGATTATATTTTTTACAATGGAGAGAAAGAGTTGATCCCAAGGGACTTGAAGCTTTGACTGAGGCCAAGATGAGCCTTTCAAGTCCCTGTTGGAGGGTGCCCAGGGCTGGCTGGGGTGGTGGAGGCAGGRGTGTGGTGCTGCTTCCCCTTGAGCATCCTTCAGGTGTGGGAAGGGTTTGCTCTGAGCTCAGCTGGCCGTGGGCGAGCATCTCCTCCCCAATTTCCCTTGGGGTGATGCTCACCTTGCTCTGTCTTTCCTGCTGGGGCTGACCCCCTGCCCAAAGCCTGGCCAAATCCTGCTCAAATCCTGCCCAAAGCCTGGCCAAATCCTGCCCAAATCCTGCCCAAAACTGCCCAAATCCTGCCCAAATCTCGCCCGTGCCCTCCGCAGGTGTGCGGCTCCCCTCTCTCCCCGGCGCCGCTCCGACACGGGGCCTTTGCCATCGAGCGCCTTCCGTCTCCTTTTCTTTTGTTAAAACCAAATGGAACAATGTAATTAGCTTGTTACAATTAAAGTGACTCGACTGGATAAATTGTAATCACCCAGACTGAAGTTAGGCATCCCTGCAGGTCCCGGCCAGAGCAGCTGAGCTGCCTCATTTGCATAATTAAAATATACAAATGATAATGGATTTTGTACTCAATTTCCAGCGGCTGTAAATTCGAGAAACTATGAAATTAGAATAACTGAGATGGAACCCGCCTTGAGGTAATGAGGATGACAAGTTTTGACAGTAGGGGTGTTTATAACACTAGTTTCTCGCTGCAAAATAAATAAGTACAAAAAAGATTAGGCAGTGATATTACTTAATAGTTCCATGGACAGTGGGGAAAGGAGATAGACTGGTGATTACCTCTGCAAATTTACGCTGCCTTTTTGACAAGCTCACTCCTAACCTTAGGGGACACCTTCCTCCTGATTRTGAGAAATTGAGAATGAATTAAATGCATAAAAAGGGTTGTCACAGATAGACAAACTAAAGGAAAAGAAATGAAATTAGTCTTGCCATTTTAGCTCGCCGCAGGAGGAGGGGGGAGAGGGAAGGGGAAAAAGCTGGGAGAGGCTTCAGTGCTCCTGCAAGGAGGAGAGGAAGAGACTGA
>NW_026623317.1:2024722-2071395 GCF_030028575.1 Malurus melanocephalus
TTTTTTTTTGTAAATGAAATACCAATAGCAGGTATTAATGAAGTACCATTTTTTTTTTTTTGTAAATGAAATACCAATAGCAGGTATTAATGAAGTACCAATAGCAGATATTAAGAAGGGGAAGGTACAAAAAGAGAGAGRGGCTCTGAAGATGTGGCTGAGTTTGTGTCCATTACAAGTGAGGAGCACAAAGGTGGCTTTGCAGGAGGTTCTCTCACTTCATTGGGTTTTCCACTCCTGCCTAAAGTGTTATCTTAGCCRTGAGAAACGTGGAGATTCATCCAATCTTATTTCTGTTTTCATATGACTGAACCTGTATTTTTTTGATTGCTGATAGACCTGCAGTCCCATGGTGAATACAGGCATTGCCTTCCCTTTTGCAAATCTATTTTGGCTCTAACTAGAGGAGGCTTAAAAGCATCGGTGGGTGGGAGATTTGATAACAGACACGGGCATCTTGTGTGGGGAGTAAAGCACCTAAATCCAGGCAATTTACAAGATTAATTAATGCATAAGAATGTATTAATAAGTTTATAGACTCAGCTTTCACAGTCAGTAGGATCATGGGCAGCAGCTGCATTAGTCCCAGCCCCACTGGATGTTGTTGCACAAAATTGTCCTGCGTGTCTGAGACCAGAGCAGACAGGATAATGCTCTCTGCTGTTCGTGCAGGTGCTGATGGAGGAGACCCAGGGAAGGTTTGGGTTGATATTAGGGAAAATATCTTCCAAAAAGAGTGTCCAGCCCTGGTGGAGGTGCCCAGRGCAGTGGTGGAGTCCCCATCCCTGGAGGGGTTTAAAAACCATGTGGATGTGGGGACCACGGGTCAGTGGTGGCCTGGACCGTGCTGGGGAATGGTTGAACTTCAAGATCTTTTCCAACCTGAATGATTCCACGATTCTACAAGTCCCAGGAACTTCAGAGCACTCTTCACAGTTTTCCATCCATGTTCCCATCCCAGGCTGCCTTCTGGAGCAGCAAACCTCTGACAATCACCTCTGTCAGACATTAACATCTGCTGTCTTTTCCCCATGTGGTTCCACAGTTAAWAACCACCATTGTGGATATATTTATTTCTCCATTAACATCCACCTCCTCTTTCAATTATGTGCAAGGTTCCTCCTGCCCAAGTTCCCCTGCCCTACTCCAAGATCCTTTTTCAGATCCRTGTTTCCAGCAGATCAGAGATTCTCCCAAAGGGAGGAAGTGCTTCATGGAGGAAGACACAGCAGAGCGGCTTCATCCTTCCACCTCCCCTTTTTCTGCTCTCATTATGGGCCAGGTACTCTCCTCCCACAGCCCAGAAAGCAAAGGATGGGTTTGAAAGTTCCCTCTCCTCCCTGCAGCTCCCATAATTGCCTSTGACACTGTTTATCATCTGCCATAATCCAGCTGTGCCCCGTTACCTCCAGTCGCCCTAATTCGTGTGATCAGTCTGGCACGGGCGAGAGGTGAGGCCATTACAGAGCTGACAGGGCAGTGAGAATGGAGGGTGGTGATGGAATAGCCATCACTTGACCTGAATGCAAACATACATCCTATCGGATTGACCTTTCCCTCAGAGTAATGCATCTCCTGGAGCGTCGTTTGCTGGCCATTCCAAGGAGATGGTTTCTGGTAATTAAGATAGATCCCCCGTATAATCCACCCACAGCGACAATCAATAGGCACCTCCGGAGGGATATTTCCAGATTATTGCTATGTCAGCGCAACTTTTGGGAGCTTTGTAGATCTGGAGGGGAGAAGAGTGTCCAAGGGATGATTTCTGTGGAGGGRAAGGGTTTGCAGGAGCCTTGCAGGTGTCTGTAGGTACATTTGGGTCACCGTCCCCTCTCTCGTTTGGGGTGACAAATACATGAGAATTATAAACATTAATATTGCTGTAGCTCTGCAGCCCTGCGTGATCCCAAGCCTGAGGTGACAGCAGTGCAGACTCAGGATGGAATGACTGCAGCAGYGWGCYGAGGTGGCCAAGAAGGCCAGTGRCAWYCTGGCTTGTRTCTGCCATCCCTGGAGAGGCCAGCAGGACCAGGGAGGTGATTGTCCCTCTCCACTGGGTGAGGCTGCACCTTGAGTCCTGGTTTCAGTTTTGGGTACCTCTCAAAATAGGAAAGACATTGAGGGGCTGGAGCATGTCCAGGGCAGGGAACGAAGCTGGGGAAGGGTCTGGAGCCCCAGGAGCGGCTGAGGGAGCTGGGAAAGGGGCTCAGCCTGGAGCAAAGGAGGCTCCGGGGGGACCTTGTGGCTCTGCACAACTCCCTGACAGGAGGGGRCAGCCGGGGGGGTCGGGCTCTGCTCCAGGGAACAGGGACAGGAGGAGAGGGAACAGCCTCAGGCTGGGCTGGGGAGGGGCAGGGGGAACAGAAGCAGGAATTTCTTCATGGAAAGGGTTGCTAAACATTGGCAGGGGCTGCCCAGGGAGGTGTTGGAGTCCCCATCMCTGGAGGTGTCCCAGCAAGGGCTGGATGTGACACTCTCAGTGCTCTGAGCTGGGGACAAGGTGGGGACTGGTCACAGATTGGATTCGATGGTCTTGAAGGTTTTTTCCAACCAAAATAATTTTCTGATTTTTAAATCAAGCTCCTTCTCTCACTCCTTGCAGTGCAAAGCCTCTTTCTTACTCGTGCTTTCTCCTTTTTTATGTGTTTTGAGCAGCTCCAAGGCAGGGAACAAAGGCCTCAGCACCACGTACAGGCTCAAGGCTGCAGGTACCAGGCACAGACCCTTGCAGAGGTGAAATTAGGAGAAAAAGCTTTGTCTTCATTTGCAAACTGAGCATTTTTGGTGGAGGAGTCCTCCCAGAAACACTCATGAGAGGACACAAAGGCCTCCTGCTCCTCTGGATTCAGCCACTCTTGTAGCTGTTAGCCAAAACTAACACAACACTGCCTTCAAATTCCAGATATGGATCGAGGGATGAAACCCCTGCCTGCTGCAGCTGGAGAAAGCAAGAAGCTTCCAAGTTTGTGCTGCCCCCTTTAGCAGTGCAAAACCTGCCAGTGGAATGAGGAAATTCAGAATGTTGAGTGTGACTCAATTCCCTGGTACCTGAACCAGCCACATGGGGATATTCCCTTGGAGTTCAAAGTCTGTTGTAATTTAAGAGAGGACCTGGGATCCATRGAGTCTCTGCATTGCTTCATCCACCAATTCCTGATGTTCTTAAGAATGCCTCTTTACTTCTTTTTTGGCTCATTTTCAGCAGGTCTGACTTTATAATATGTATTTATACCCCACCATGGAGCCTGGAAGAGAAATACTAATTCTGAACAGACATTCTGAGATCCCAAAATACCAGAGATCACAATATACAGCGTATTTTATGGTCTTTCAGCCTSTGTTACGATTTTTAGTAAGAAATGAGAGCAAAAAACACATTTTTGAATAGCTGGGTCTGCATCAGTAGGTTTTGGGTGGGTTCAGTAACTCACCTAATGGGTGACACACATCAGCAGCATTGGCATTTTGGAGCTCCAGAGTGAGGGTTGTCTTTGCAGCTCTTGAATTGTGTGGTAAAACCCTTGCTGATAACAAGAAGCYCCAAAATTTGTTCCCTTAGAGTCATATTGATCTAAGAAACTCAGCCAAACATGAGTTGGGCTACGCGCTTTAAAAATGTCAAGGGGAAATTATTTCAAGCTCTGAATGTATGTGAAGTTAATAGCTTGGCTCTTCCCATTTCCCTTTTTAGCTTTTATTCCGGATTGGTGACCTGATTTTCCAGAAAGGGATATTTSGTGGGTCAGTGGTAGGGAGGGATGCAAATTTAAGGTTCAGACACTGTTTTTTGCAACCAAAGCCTGGTCTTGCATGGTCCTCTGAGAGCTTCTGGGCTGAAAGGAAACCTCCAGAGGGTGAATTTTTTTTTTCCTTACTGAGCATTTCACATTTACCTGATGTATATTTTTCATCTGAGTCATCTCCTGATTTGTCTTTGTTCTGGAGACAGCATCTCCGGGTGTTCTGGTAAAAAGGAAATGTAAAAAACCCTCTTTCAAAGGAAAATCTCTTATGGAGGTCTCCAACCTTTGAATTACATTCCAAACATTGAGACACAGAAATAATCTCTCTCGTCTCCAGATTYTGTTGTTAATGTTTCCATGAATTTGTGGAGCATCTCTGCTCTTTGTCCCTCCTAATCTTTTAAATCAGCTTTACATACCTTCTATGCCCAGTTTGATCTTCACGGCTTTTCATGTTGTGGGGTTTTTTTGCTTTTTTTTTCATTATAGCTTTCCATTTCATGTTAGCACATAAAGAAAAATGCRTTTTATTGGAATAGCTATGTCACAGCAAAGATTATTTTTCTCCCTGTGGATGAAACCAGATAGAGTTTTTCATGTGGCTCATGTTATAACAATCTCACTCTGGCTGTATGGCCAAAACCTAATCGTAGTATTTTGAGAGGAAATTCTTATTATTTAAATGCAGTTTCACCCKTGATACATTTTAGAGCTATAAAAGAACATTAACTGGTTTTTATTTTATTTGTTCCATAATACTAAGGGTTTATATGAATTGATAAAGCCCTTAAAAAGTCAATTATATTTGTACCTCTCCACACTACTGCATGCAAAATTTGTAAACAATAATAAAAAGAGATCAGTCCACCACTCAGCCAGTATAATRGCCTTTTTAAAAGGCATGGGTGCTTTTCTGATTGGACTTAGGGAAAAGAATCTGATGGATGATTTCTCTTAGCCCAAATCAGCACCATCTCTTTGGGGATGCAGAGGCAAATCCTGCCACAGCAGAGGGGTATGGCATTAAATATAGATAAACCTTGAATTTCCATTAAGTCAAGGATATGCAACACYAAAACACAGCTACTTCGGAGGGAGCATGGGACTGGAGTTTTTACTGAGTAACTCAAGGGTTTTAAAGRCTTGTAAATTTCTGAATTATTTTTCTCCCCTTGATAACTTCCTAAGAATCACGGAATGGTTTAGGTTGGAAGGAACCTTAAAATCTCATCTCATTCCATCCCCTGCCATGGGCAGGGACATCTTCCACTGTCCCAGGCTGCTCCCAGCCCCAATGTCCAGCCTGGCCTTGGACACTGCCAGGGATCCAGGGGCAGCCACAGCTGCTCTGGGCACCCTGTGCCARGGCCTCCCCACCCTCCCAGCCAGCAATTCCTTCCCAATATCCCATCCATCCCCACCCTCTGGCAGAGAGAACCCATTTTCCCTTATCCTGTCACGCCCGGGCCTTATAAATAGTCCTCTCTGGTTTTTTTTTGTCAGTTCCTTCAGGTCCTGCAAGGTCACAATTAGGTCWCCTTGAGGYTTCCTTTCTTCAGGCTGGAAAATCCCAATTCTCTCAGCCTTTCCTCACAGCAAAAGCACTGCAGCCCTGTGATCATCTCATTGTCCCTATGARAAAAACTTCTAACTCATCTGGCTGCAGGATTAGCAGGTCCCCACTAATTCATGGYTCAAAGTCATTGATCTGCTATCACAGGGTATTGGCAGCAGGTACCAGCCCATCAGGCTCACCCTAAGGATGTGCTTTGGAAAAAATCCCCCCCCCCCATGCTCTGTGACTTATTTAATCTGATCTGGAAAATAATTCCTGATCAAATAAAAGATCATGGATATCTTCAGATCTTGAGAAACAATCCTGTGTGTGTGCTCGTATGTGTGATTGTGGATTAATATCTTCCTGAGCTCCAGTGAAAGGGGCCATTATAAAAATGAGGTTGGCTAAGATGATTAAACATTATTTACAGAAAGGACATGTGTCTGATTAAATCACAGGGAAGGGGGGGTCTGTTTTATGGTGACAGGAAAAAAATACACATCATTCAACAGAGGTGCTGGCTTCATTTCAGTAATTAGAGACTAAAGCAACTCGGACAGTCTGTCAGCTTCAATATGGTGGTGTTAACTGCTAGATCATGTAAATAAAAGCTGTGTGATTAGGTCAGAAATTAAAGGCCCATCATTTCTCCTGTTATCTTGCAATTTACTGTCGAGGTCTGTTGAAATGGACACACCTCCAAGAGAAACTACAGAGCTGCATTTTAAAAAACTCAATTCAATAGTTTTCCTTCTAGAACCCAGATAAGTGACYGGATTTTGGGAGGAGGCTCTGGCTAGACAGCTCCACAAAGAAATCTGATGGTAACAGAGATCAGCATCTGAGGTTCCTATCAGCTGCTCTTTTCAGAATCAGACYCTAAAAAAATTCTGCTATAAATATTTTTTTTTTACCTAGTCTTGGGTCCAAGTTTATTTTATTAGTGTGGGCAAGAGAGAAGGAGATTTCAGTGCTTTTCCAATAAATTCCTTGGCATGACAGGTATAAAATGCAGCCATGCCATCCTCTTTGTATTCTGCCCAAGGTTTGGGCAGCGCTGGAGTCATACTGAAATGCAGAACTGGGTGAGTGAGACTGGAAATCCTTGTCAGGCACCTTAGTGAGGGTAAGCATTGGTAAATTATGGAACTGCACTGAGAGGAGGAACATTTAAATTGCCAAGTGATCAWAAAACCATAGAATGGTTTGAGTTGGAAGGCATCTTTTAGAGGTCATTTATTAAACATCTCCTTTTTCCAGGATCAGTTCTTCTTGGAAGACACCTGATTTTTTTTCTGGATCACTCAGGCCTAAATCACTGCTGGGATATGGAGTGAAACAAGAAATCTGTTTCATCCCTGCACAGATGCTAAGAACAGGTTGGGAAAATTGCACTCAGGACTGATTTCTCCTGCCCAGCCAGTGGAGCTGTGGTTGAGGAGTTCTCTGCATCTCCAGGCCTGCAGGTAGAGCATCACCTGGTGAACCTGATCTTCTGCAGCAGCACCTTATTTTGAAACACACTRGTGTGTTCCTCTTCCAGCTGTGATTGTGTCACCCTTCTTAGACTTGTGCTCTAAGGGACAGGTACAGCTTTGTGTTTGAAAGCAGCAGCAGAATCCTCAGCCAGAGACCGATGCCTTTCCAGGAGTGTGATCTGGACAGAAACCAACCTGGGGCTGCAAGTTATCCTGCAGCTGACAGGACACCTGACAAGGAAAGGAGCAGATGAAACAAAGCTGGGTGTGAATTGCCCCTAATGAACCACTTCCCATTCCTTCCATGTGGTTTCACAATTTAGTGACGATCACAAGGTTTGAGCTTCAGACAGTAACAAGTGCTCCTCAAAATAAAAGGCAACCTTTGTTTTCTGGTTGTCCATTAGATTGCAACCAATCTTTCTAGCACAGAAGCCACAGACTGGAGCAGAACGTTGTGATAGCAGCAGGATGATGAAGATGATGGACTGTGATTGCACCAAAATTCTGGTTTCTCATTGTTTAAAAGGGGGAGAGAGCTGGGACTCTGAGACCACTGCTCACCTCTCATCCCTTCCCAAATCTGAACCTATTAGTTAACACCTGCAGTTAACACAAACTGAGGTATGCAGGATGCAGCTGCCTGATCTTCCAGGTCTTTCTGCCCCTTGGAAAWGACTGAAAAAACCAACCTGGTGGCTGGGGTCTCTTTCTCTGGGAGCTCTGTTGGGATGCAGCCTCTGCCTCTTTCCAAAGGGACAAGAGGCTTTCCCAGTGGYTTTATATTTACACTCCCCACGTTAAAACACTGTTTTGCCTGTTTGCATCAATTTTGGGCATCTTTTTAATGTCTGTTTAATCAATACCTGAAACATTGTATTTGTGTGCATTGTGCTTCCAGAGCAAACACGGATATTGGCACTGGGGGAAGGCGAGGCAGGTGTGTGCCTCTCTGTCATCAGGGAGTCCATACCAGCCACTTTTTATCTTGCTTTTTCTCCCTTATGTGGCACATAAAGGAATTTTGAATAAGTTGAMGAGGTTTAGTAGTCTCCTGTGATGCAGCAAGGTACTTTTTCAAACCCATAAAAAACAGAATGGGATTAAAAACATCGTTCCAGCAATGCCATTCCTGGCAGTGGCACAAGCTCYTTGCTTTCCAGGACTCTTTTGTTATTTTTTATTTATTATGCACGCTGTAGCTGCATCTAAAAGTGCCATTTGGAGACCACCGCACAAAGTGCTGTGCATGAATATGCATCAAAATAACCTTTTTTTTGGCAAATAAACCTTAAACACTTTTTCCACTTGTAAATTTCACTGCTGTTTCCACCGCGCTTTCCCTTGGACGTGGCGCTGACTCAAAAAGGCTTTTTTTTTTTAAAAAAAAAAAAATAAAAAAAAAAAAAATTTTTTTTTTTTTTTTGCTAAATGCAAATTGCCACTTTTATTGGTGGTCGGAATGGAGGGGCTGCTCCTGCCCTGCCTCTCCGGGGGCGGGAGGAGCCGCAGATGCTCCGGTGCCAGCGGGGCGAAGCGCAGGGCGCCCTGCAGGACCCGCGCCCCCATCGCCGCCGTCCCCAGCCTTTCCCCGGAGATGGGGCAGCGGTGACATCCATCTGTCCTGCTCCCCGAGGCTGATCCTGACAGCCAGAGCGGCAGACAGGAGCAGAGGAAGCGTTTTGCTAATTTGTGCCTCCGGTAGGTTGATGCAAGTACCAGGCTAGGCTCGGCTTGTAGATGCAAGATGCCAAAAGGCAGCGAGGGTTTGGATGGAGAAAAGATGACAGCCCGAGACCTGGGTGCAGCTATTCCAAATTTACCCAGTGGTTACATGCTAATTGCACTAATTCTTCCTCCTTACTACACAGATGTTGGTTAGGACTCTGACACCTTTGTTTTATCCTGTTTGACTCCTCAGTAGAAACCTGTGYGAGGACAACGAGTGTGAAAGCATGGGAAGAACCCAGAAAAAGTTCTCCCTCTGCTCACATCAATGTCAATTTACCTGCACATGTCCAGAGCCCAGAAAAGCACGTGGAAAATTGTTTCCTTATATCCTGGATGTTTTTTTTCTATGGAAAGTAAAAGTAAGGGAAAATTTTATATTTATTGAGTGACAAAGTTGCTTTGCTGTTCGAGTCTGACACAGCCAGTGCTTCCAAAGCTCTGTAGTGAGTGACTTTGGCTGTATTTTCTACATTCTGTGCAAGACAAGTCAGGATTCACATTTTAGCATCTGGCTTTTGGGTTAATTTTAAGTGATGGTGTTGTGAACTGGGGTGTGCACTTCCCCAAAATACAGAGCCCAAGTACGGTGTTGTGTAACCCCTTCCTCTSTCCATTAGATGAATGACATRGAATTATGGAATTATTCAGGTYGRAGAAGACTTCCAGAAACACYAAACCCAGTCAYCTCCCAGCACTGYCAAGGCCACCAAGGATCCATGTCCCCARGTGCCASATCCACATGGTTTTTAAGTCCCTCCASRGATGGGGACTCCACCACTGYCCTGGGCATCTGTGCCAGGGTTGGACAACTCTGTCCATGAAGAAATTTTCCCAATATCCAATCTAAACTGSAAGGCAATGCCCAGCCACTCTGCCCAACCTGTAGAGCTGCCAGGGGTTGTTGTGACCACAACAAAGTAACTTAATTTCTGCTTTCAGGTCTCCCATGGGCTTTGCTGTAGCTATTTACTCCACTTTAAAATTGACACTTAATCTCTGCTCTGTTGTTTCCCACTGGTGAGATGAGAACAGGACCAATGATCTGTTAATGTTTCTAAGGAAAGGGAGGCARGCGCTGAGTGTAATTTTAATAAATGGCAGCGTGAAAGTTTTCTCTGCTCCACTGCTTCCTCCAGCAGATGATATAAACCACACAAACTATCTGCTCTCCTCCTAACACTCCCTTCACTCCAGTGGAGTTAATGTGATTTAATGCATTTACCATCCTGGCAGTTACATTTTAAGCGGCGCGCTCTCGGTTGCAAATGATAACCTTTTAATGACATTTCCCCCAGCGTGCGGGTGGCTTTTTCCTTCGAGAAAAGACAGCCCAGGCCCTGCCTCAGCTGAGCTGAGCCCTGTGGCTCAAACAAGCCCTTCTGACAGAAGGTGCACATCCCACCAGAGCACGCTCTTCCTACCACAGAGGCTCCAGGTTTGCATCCCATGGCAGAATTTGCAGAATTGGGAGCGGGGTTGCTGCCCTTCGGTGCTCTCTGCCAGAGGATGTTTTGCTGTGTTAGCAGGCTCTGTGCTGCTCACGTTGGGCTTTTCTCCTCCTGCTGCAGTTACAGTTGGCACCATTAAACTCTCAGTGTTCACTGCCTGGGGATGTGCAATTATTGTGGAGCCTTCTCCTAGTTACAGTAGGAGACACGGCGTTACTGCAGTCACTACGGAGTGACAAATGAGGTTTTAATGACACCTACTCTACCTGGAATTATCTGTAAACTACAATTAAGGAAGTAGCTACTCAAGGAATTAAAGATCAGAGGAAAAATGACATGCTTTTGCAGTGACTTATGGGGAGATCTGCGAATTYGCAATCGTTTTCTGTGGAACAGGTTGAGAGATGCTGCACAATGCAGTGACTTTAAATGATCTCTGCTCCACCACCACTGCAGAATGTCAGTGCTGCTGCAGGGCTTTTCTGGTGSAGATCTGCAGAGATTCCCTTGGGGTCAGTGGTCTCCAGGGCTCACTGGCCTGTAGGTGTGGTGGGTTTTGAGAGGCTGCTGTGAATTTGGAAGGGGCTCTGCTAGCAGAGTCTGATTCTACAGAGCTGTCGGGGGTTTTCCTAAAAGGAAATATGCTGCAGGGGCAGGACAAATGAGCCAGTTAATTAGCAGGAGATCTAAAGTGGCTGGGGCAGCCTGCTAGCTGTTTCAGGGGCACAAAAACTGGAAGTGTCCARTGAAGTGTGGCCCTGGATCACATATTTATCCTGTTCTTGTGGTGATGGTGCCCACAGAGAGGACATCCATGGCCCTCCCTCACAACCATGTCCTTGTGGAAGAGTTGTCCCAMTGTTTGAAAGAAGGTGAAAGAGCCAAAGGAGACCGAATGAGAATAAAAATCGTAAAATTRTAGAACAATTAAAGTTGTGAGAGAYCACAAGATCATTGAGTCCAACTRTTAAACCATCAARTACAACCTTTAATATAAAGTGTAAAAAAGGTTTTTAAATACAATTTAGCAAGTCTGTCTTCARTCAAATCTGCTGGAGTTACAGGGACCAAACAAACTCCCTACAATCTCACCCTAAAAAAGCACCCAAATGTGGATCCACATTCAAAATTATTGACTGTCTCTGAGGTGATTTTATCATGGGAATCACTCTGATAGCAAATCTTCAGAGCATGACCCAGGCAAAAGTTGCCAAGTATTAAAAATAGAATTACACTAAGCAATGCTTTTTGCTTAGTCATCTTTCCTTTTCTGTGGTATTTTATTATTGCTATTCCAATGTGCTGGTTATTGAGTATATGATTATTCTTTCAAATGAGTTTGGACAGCGTCTATAGCTTTGTAGCAATTAAGAGGCCACAGACTTTAGCAGCTCAGGAGAAATGGAATAGGTTTTAATAGCTTTATTTATCTTTAGCTTCTGCAGGGCTGCTTGTACTTCCTCAATGGTGGGCAGTTTTGTATCAATAAAAGGATGCTAGAACTTATTTCTTGTAAATGCAAGTAGGTCATTATCAATGGCATGGGGAGCCTTGCGCAGAGCTCGAGAGAGAYGCTTTCCCTCTTAACTCTGTCATCAATTACAAGTCTGCCAATGAATCCTGGAAAATGTGAACAAAAGCATTTTATGACCTGCCTCAGTAAAAGTCTGGCAGGCTGCAGCGCTTCCTTGCTGCTGCTAATTGTCTTCCTCACAGTGCCTGCTGCCAGATTTTAATGCCCAGCGCCCACATTTACCTGAGGGCAACAGAGTGAARCCTGGCCAGGTAAGTCAGGTAGCTSGTGCTGTTAAATTAACTCTTKYAGTTAATTTTCTAATCTTCTAAATRATTAARTTAGCTCTCAGGYGTATGRTGTGRTTCTTGARACCATCCTGTGCAGGGACAGGWGYTGGACTTCAATGATCCTAAAGGAYCCTTTTCAACTCAARGATTAGTTGGCATTCTCTTAGTCTGTGTTTCTTGATTTATCAGTTTTTAATGATCTTTAACACATCATAGCCCATGTTACATGTGGACAGCCCTTCATGTGTGCTGATTGCAGGTGCAGGTTTGGGAAGGGATGGGAGGAGAGCTCTGGTCTTGGAGTTCAAGCTTCTCTCCCTCTTTTAAACAATGAGAAATCAGAATTTTGGCACAATCATGCAGTTCTTCATCTTCATCATCCTGCTGCTTGCTGTCACAAGATTTTGGTTTCTGTGCTTGAAAGATTGGTTGCAATCTAATGGACAACCAGAAAACAAAGCCTTCTTTTAATTTGAGGAGCACTTGTTACTGATTGAAGCTCAGACATTGAAATTGTCACTAAATTGTGAAACTGCATGGGAGGAATGGGAAGTGGTCCATTAGGGGCAATTCACACCCAGCTTTATTTCATCTGCTCCTTTCTTTGTCAGGTGATTAAAAATCTGATTTTCCTGGTCACCTCTGATCTCTGATGTTCTCAACATGGCACACATAAGTTTGTTACTGAGTTGTCACTTGGTGTTTATTTGCAGCAGCTCCCACTGGAGCTGTCAAACAACTTCACTCTGGCAGCCCAAAGGAATCAAAGCCACGTTGAGCAGTGTTTGAGTTCAAGCTTAAACACCATCAGAGGATTTCCTTGTACAGATTTTACTGTGTTTTATTGAGTGAGTCCGAGGAATTTCACCACCCTCAGGTGCCTTCTGCCTCAGGACAGCACAGCAAAGAGATCAGAATAGCATTGACTAATGGGAGGAGGGAACATTTTCCTGAGTCCTGGCTCACTGTCTGATTCCTGACAGGTCTCTTGAAGTTTGCATCAAATGCAATAATTTCTAGCACAAATTGAGGCACTGCTGCCTCATGCTTTTTAATGCAAGAAGTGCCAAGAAACTTCTTCTTTAGTGGCACCCTGAGGATTATAGCTTATGCCAAAACAAAGTYCTCTGCCACTGGTGGTTCAGCTGTGTGTTAATGACAGATACTTGGGTCACTACAGGTGCAAATGATGCTTAAGGATCTATTCAAAGTGTCATTTTTTCTTTGCTTTTGTTGCTATTTTTCAATTAGCCTTTCACTTTTTAAAAAGAAAATGGAATTCTAACTGCTCTCAAACACTTATTGGCTGAATGCCCTTTTCCAGTGGAAACTCAAGGGCATTTCATACATTGCATATATCTATATATATCTATATATATCTATATATATCTATATATATCTATATATATAAATAAAGTAGTAATATAAATATGTCTATATACCTTTTTAAAAATACAAAACCAACACTTTGAGAAAAGAAAATCTTCTGCTAAGCATTTTTATCTAGATTAAACACTGTCCTGTGTTGCAAGGATAGAGATGGGGAGCTGAAGTTCAGCACAAACTTGCTAAGCCCGTCTGGCAAGATGCAAACCCAAATTTCTCACCTGATTGCTCCTTACTGCCTACAGGGTAAATGYTCCAAATGATGCACAGGAGGTGTGTGGACAAAACCTATTAATAAATAATTGGTTTTGTACCCATGCCTCCTGCACACTTTTTTTTTTTTTTTTTTTTTTTTTTTTTTTTTTTTTTTTTTTTTTTTTTTTTTTTTTTTTTTTTTTTTTTTTTTTAATTCCCTTCTCTTTCTTGCCTCCAAGTGTCATTCATGGCAGTCTATAGAAAATAAGACTGAAGAGTAAATGCAGGGTAAGAAGCAGTGCTTAAGGGAAGAGCTCTCAGCTGTATTCCCTTCCAGCCGAGGTTATGAAGGCAGGCAGAATATTTCCTCCTCACACTGAAGGACATTTTTGTCGAATTGCATATTCCACATCACGTAGCATTTTCCTTATCATCGCACAGTGACAATCCCTAGAAAGAGGAATATGGCCCTCAGGCCTCATAATATCATCCTTTATTAGAAATAAGAACAAAGAATGCAATTAAAATACAAATATTCCACATCCCAGAGGTCTGGATGCTGTTTGGCAGCTCCCAGGTGGTTCTGTCTTGGAAGGAGCGTTGCGGATGCGGATGCTTGGAGGGGCAGCGCCGCTGTAATGGGAATGGGAATGTGGCTAAAGAGGCACAGAAATGCTGCTGGGGGGGAAAAAAGAGGAAACCTTTTAAGGACATTTGCTCTAGAGGGTTAGGAGATATCCTGAAGGCAGTGCCTGAAGCTCCAGGTGCTGGGGACTTTTAGGTTTTGTGTTGATCAGGGCAGGCAGGGGATGGATTATGGTGAAGGTCACAGACTGTCCCTGTGTCTTGCTGCTTTTTATGCTGTAAYCTTGCTGGAAAAGAGTCTGGAGAGGCGTTGACTGACCTGGACTGCGATTCTACAGCACTGAATAACTCCTGTTTGATTTAAAAACCTCTTCTGGTGTAACAGAATTATACCCATTTGCTACTAGCTTTGGTTTTAAAAAAAAAATAATTCTGAAGCTCATAACCAAAGAAATCCAAATTGCAGATCTTCTGAGTGGTGCTTGGCCAAAAGTAAATGGACAAAGTACAAACAATTTTCTGAGCTTTGCAACTCCCAGAAATCAGTAATACCATTRTATGAAATATCACTGATAAATCACATTACCAGGAAATTTTACATGTATTATTTTACATGTATTAAATATATTATTTTATTTAAAAGTTCAATCATGTTGTCTGACTTCTGCCCCACAGAATCTGGTATTGAACCCCAGGTGAACAGCAGTTTTTCCACTTATACCTCTTTAAATTGCTCTTTAAAAAAGCTCCATTGCCCAAAGAAATCAGGTCCATTTCTGGAGGTTCCTATCCCAAGAGATCCCCAATTATTTTTTCAATGCCCATCCACACCAGAGGAAGACTCAACTTGGACACCTCTTCTGACAGATTTTGCCCAGCGTACGTGACAAACTTCCCCCAGGTTTCCTCTTCATAAAGAAAGGGAGGATTTGTGCACTTTCACTTTGCAAACCTTGGTGCTGGCAGCACACCCTGACCCAGGATCTCCCTGTGTGCTCATCCACCACTGTGAACCTGGGGTTGCTCCTGCCTGTGGCTTTGTGTTCCTATAAAATTCAAGATTTATCATCCCTTGACAATCGATTGGCCATTCCTGGATCAATACTTACCACTTGGGTCAATTAATCTTGATATTCACTTTAAGAGTAGTCAGTATCTACTTATTGATTTTAAGAATAATGAAAAGTAAGTACATGGGACCCAATCCCTGGACTCCTGCTTGGGGCAAGCTTCCTTCCACAGTCAGGCTTTGGCAGACACTGGAGCCAACTCCCCAAGGATTACAATTCCCAATTTGCTTTTTAAATTCTTTCYTATCTCCTTGTCCCTTCCCAAAGGTGCCACGTCACTCAGAGACACGAGGTGCGCACGTGTGGCATTTCCAAATTGTGCAAGGGCTGAGCTGAGATGGCATCTTTGGTGCTCCTGTGAGCTTTGACAGGCGACTGACTCCACACACAGCAGGTATTCCCAAAATGAAAGGTCAAAGAATGTCCCTGCCACACTAAGCTTTGATGCTTTATGGCTCAGACCTTCCATCATTTCTACTTAGAACGTTCCATGAGGCGTTGTGAACCTACAGGTGGTGCTTTACCAACAAAATGAAATCAGACAGTTCATAAGGATAAACACAAATCAACGTTTTTTAGCAGTTCTTGGTTGCCTGTGACAATTTAACCTGAAAAAGCTCCAAGAACCACAAGATCTGGCTCTCTGTTATTAATTGATGTGTTTGCAGTAGAGCAGTGCATACAATTTTACGCATGAAATGTAAGAATATATTTCTTTGACTTGAAAACAAAACAATGATGTATCAGTAAATTCTTCCATGACTACAAATTTATATCCTGGAAAATGCTGGTGAAACATGTAGCCATTTGTATTCTCTGTGGTATTATTTCTGTATCTTTAGAATGCTCTGAGAATAACAAATGAGCTGCCAGTTTAGAGTGACAATATGTTCAATAAGATGGAAATGGGCTATCTAATATTTGCAAAAATAAAATAAAAAWYTWKYYYYYKTWSKTWMTTTYTWWYTTTYWKWSTTTYKTKYWWWMTWYYWTWSYWKMYYWMWYYMTWWYTKTMWTYMWWWYWYWYTYYYYWWCTMKYTSTCWCWMTKKMWTTYTYKYTWTSYYWSWWTSWMKMKWTYTYYTYYTYYCTTYYTYYYTTYYTTYYTTCTYTYTYTYTTTCTYTYTYTYTYTYYTYYYTYYYYYCCYYCCYTCTYTYCYTCCCTCTYTCCYTCYTTCYTTCCTTCYYTCYTTCCYTCTWYCCTTCTTTTCTCCTTTCCTTCTTCCTTTCTCGTGTCTCTCCCCCGCCTCCCCTCAGTTTCACCCTCTCTTCCTTTATTACCTTTTCCCTTTCTTATTTAATTTCCATTTTCTTCCTCTTTCTCTTACTCTTTTTACTTTCTTCCATTATACAGGCTGCTAAAACCCCCAGATCCCCTTTTCATGTAACCAAGGAAAAGAATACAATCATATCCACATAGAGGAAAAAACCTCCTTCCCTTCAAAAGGGGGTGACAATCAATTAGAAAAAAATTAGCCATCAGTGCATAAAGGAGCAGAAGAGGAAGCTGAGTGCAGCCCGGCAATGGTTTGTTTAGTCTAAGGGATTAATTATTCAACAGTTGCCGTCATGATGAGTGTGTGCACACCAGACTGAAACTGGCACAGAGGTTAATTGGTATCTAAGGGCTGTCTCTAGTCACCTGATACTCYTAAGTAGCGTGGTTGCTATTTTAGTACCTTTTTGGACTTTAGAAAGAGTCCACAAAAGAACCCTGAGCTGCACGTGAGGAGGTGGAGACACGATTTCCTGGCATGAGGAGTTCGGGAAATTGGTACCCAGCATCATCTTACCCAGTGAGAAGAGAGAGATCTCGTGCTTGCTGCAGCTGAAAAATGGATTCCCCATTGCTGCTGGTCTGAGCCTTATGGGTGCTATTTAAACTTGGCATGTCATAAATCCAGTATCTACCAGAGCGTTTGTTCTCCATCCCGTTTTTATTGGTGAGCGTGTGCAGAGAATTGCAGYGGTGCAAGCAAAGATGTGTCATTCCAGCCAGGAGCAAGTGAGCCCCAAACTTTGCTTCCTCACAAGGGGCAGCAGAGGGACAGGGATGGATCTGTTCTCACTGGTGAGCAGTGACAGAACCTGGGGGACATCACAGTGGTGTTTACATGGGATATCAGGGAAAGGTTCTGTCCCCAGAGGGTGCTGGCACTGCCCAGGTTCCCCAGGGAATGGTCCCAGAGCTCCAGGAGTGTTTGGACAGCGCTGCCAGGAATGGACAGGGTGGGATTTCTGGGGGGTTTGGACAGGGATGTGAGCTACACTCATGATCCCCGTGGGTCTCTTCCAACTCGGGATATTCTGTCATTTGCCAAGAGCCTTCTTCAGCTGAAATTTTGGAGGAGCTCCTCAGGACTGCCAAAACCAGTCTGGTTTGCAAGATATGGGCTGTGCATGCCCAGGTCTCAAAGGCTTCAGGGGTGAGCTGATGAACCATCAGTAATYCTCAGAGCAGCAGGGCAGGCCAGCACATGGTGCTGTGCTTGGAAATGATCCTGATTGTGTGCTGGGAGCTTTGCTTCGGGTCCAAAGTRTCTTCCTTAACCTGATGTCCCAAGAATGGCCTCTCTTTTTCTTCACTCCCTGCTTTAGAAATTGGGATATTACCCCCTTTGGCTTTTGCCTCCTGAATGCAGGGGAATGTCTGCAAAGCCCCTGGCAGCCAAGGCAGTGGTTGTTCCAAGTCAGAAAGCAAACCATGTGCAAACATCTGGCTGTGCCACAGCCCCTGCTGCCGTGACATCCTGAGGGTGTGTACAGCAAAATTTYGGCAATCAAAATGTGCACGGTGGCCTTAGAGACTCTGAATGTTTTCAGGGCTAGGAAGTGGGGTTATTTTTAGGATATGATGATATAAAGTCTCTTGGGGAAAGAGACTAGTGCCCATAACCTGAATGTGGCTTTACAGATAATAGAAAAAACGAAGCTGGGAGCTGTGCACAATATGGGTAAAGCCRAAGGAGGGACACAGACAAAATCTTTGCATCAGGAAGAGTTCCAGCCTTCAAAGGAGCTTAACAATACGGACTTGTTATAAAAGCACTAACTTAGGCTTGGGGAACAGCTCTGAGATGGGAACAAAATGCAAGAGATGCCAAGGACATATAGGAAAGCAGACATCTCTCTTTCTCACCACCTGGAAACATCCGACACCACCAATGCTTTGCCTGAACAAATGCAAGGAGGTGCCCAGCATCCACACAAAACCCTTCCTTTGGGGTTTATAAATCAGGAGCTGGCTCCTGACTGAGCCTGAACCTTCAAGGTCTCCACCTGAGAGCATTTGTTGGCTTTATTTTCTCCCCCACATAGGCAGCTCCTCTCTCCCACGCCGCAGCACCGCAGTGTCGCTGCGTTGGGATGAAACGACAGCAGAATTTGAACTTGTGAGAGTGTGGTGAGAGGAGCTGGGGTGCTCAGGAATTCAGAGAGATGCTGTTTGCTCTTTCCTAAGTTCTAGTGATGCAGAAATGATCACGTCCTCTCCCAGGGAAATGGGGAAGTAAAACAGTGAGCGTCAAGTAAGAAGAAGAAATTATATTTAATGAAATTGGATTCRGAAATGTTTTTGTTCCAGCGACTTTAAAGCACCACTGGCATCATAACTGAGGAACTGCCAAGAAGATAATATTTTCTTCTGCWGTGGTAGCTTTCCTCCCCACTTCCCTGGCTTTTTTCTCAGGCACATTTTGGCAAGTGATAAATCATGTGCTGGAAGAGTCCGTGTCTCTTCTATTTGTCTTTAACATTGACCTCAGCCCTAGGGAGCCTCAAATGACAAAAACCTGCCTTGGYCCAGATTGTCTTCTGGGTCAACATCAGTTTCTTCAGTGTGAGAGAACAGYCCTCATCTTAGAAACCACAAAGACATCTTAAACTCAAGCAGTGGGACTGAACCCCAATAAAAATTGAAGTTCAAGTGTGCTGCTGAGTCAATCCAAARGGACAAAGATGTCCAGACAATATTTCCAGCTCCTGACGTCAAATATTACCATGAGTTAAGAGGAAGCRGTACTTTCAAATGATCTTCCTGCCCAGCTCCTGAATTATCAAGAAGTTGAATGGACATTTCTAAAGGAAACAGGACACTTTAGGGTGAAAAAGGAGGCTATTTTCAACACCTTTGGCATCATAAACTCAGGGTAGAAGACAGAGAGTGTGAAAGAATTTCTGTAGGAGGAAACAAGCGTTACTTCCACATGCTCATCTCTGACATGGGTGAAGCATTCTGGTGAACACCACACCAATATCCTATTTCCCACTCCTGTATTTTGTGTGTCAGAGCATCAGGCTGGGTTCTGGGATATTGGGATGGACTCTCCTCCCCTGACCATCCAGGGGGAGGATGAAGCTCTCCTGGKGTCACGTTGTGCATCCCCTGGTGAACCCAGCGGGCGTGAACCCCTTTTTCCYGTGTCAGGATAAAAATCCTATTTAGCAGCACCCTCACCGAGGACAAAATTGAAAAGTCTTTTGTTGAACAAAGCACCTTTCACTTAAAAAATCCAGGCAAGATAAAATGACATGTGTGCTAATGATGTATTTTATGAACCACCATCTGTCTCGGGAAAGGTCAGAGAAAAATGGCAACCGCTGCTCAGGTGATTGGTGGTGGAGGGGGGAAAATGGCCTCATCTGAACGTGACAAGAAGCTTCAGTGACATCATATAAATGCCATAATTGGGAAGTGGTAAATTGAACAGGGCTGCCTTCGGAATTTGATGTGTCAATAAACAAGTTCAAGGTGACACGTTGGATCAATACGGCACGACAAGAATCATCCGACAAATTTACTGCAAAGTAATTGGGTGCAAAATGACTCAACTCAACCTTCACACTGCAGAAAATCAAACAAACAGGCAACCTACAGGCAACAGTTTGTATATGTCAGATGCTGCTTAAGGTAGCTTGCGCAGTACTAATAGAGTTGTTTTAAAAGAGAGATGGGGAAAAAAAATAAAAGTGAGGTTTCCGTTATTATGAGTGTGACCCAAGGCGTTGCTATAACCCTCTATGCACCTTGAGGGTGTATAAATAGAAAAACAAAACACACAATTGCTAGAGGTAGTCTTAAATATTGATATTTTTCTTCCTGTCTCTGTTGAGATGACAAATAAAATAAACTATAAACTGGGAACACCTTTTGTATTTTTTTCTCTTAGCACAAACAAGAGGCTTTTCATCTAATAGGTTTCTCACCTCTCACTACCCTTACTTTTTGATAAAGGAAGGTGTAACAAGTCACTTCTATTAAAAAATCCTSTCTTTTCCCACATTACACAGGGCTATTGAATGCAGATCACTGGCTACCATTAGAATTAACCATCCCCACTTACTCCTAAACCTGAAAAGAGTCACTCAGAGAAGTCTCTTCAGCGCATTAATTTGTTGACAACAAATTTGATGCTTGATTTGTCCCCACTCGACAACCTTTAATCTCGAGTTTCTCTGAGGGGAAAGTCAAGAGCTTATTTTTTTTTTTTTTCCCCGACAAATCTGGGCTCTCGCCAAGGCTACGAAAGGAGCTGGTACACTGACTGCACACTTTGGAAATGTCACAGAGATTGATTGTGTTTTAATTGTGCATTCATTCTGGAGTGAGAAAAGAGAGAGGATGAGTGGAAAGTCACAGCCAAGGAGAAAGATGCCGTTCATGTTCTCACCCCTCCCAGCCGGGCTGAGTTTTAGCAAAGACYGATTTTTATTTTTTATTTTKTTGCCAGYRGTGGCTTTGTGTGTCCCTGGAAATGACGGGAAAGCCTCATCCTTGCTGCCTTATCCCTGGTGTTGCTGGAGCTCTGGGAATCACAAACCTCAGGCCCTGGCTCTGACACACAGCTCCAGCATCCCCATAATTTACAGTGATCCGAAAATGCAGGAGAGCAGGAGAACTCAGCACTGAGCTTTATTGATGGACTGATGCCACTGGATAAAGCAGTGTGCCGTGTTGGTAAGCTTTGGGCACACCGAGAATTTAATGGGTGTCACRGTGTGGACAGGGGAGAAATAGGAAGATTGAGGCAGAAGATTTGTGCCAKGGATGGGATTAGGGTGAAGAATTACGAGTGCAGTAGTTGTGTTAAAAAAACTCATTCATATATATGTGTGAAAATGTAGGGATTTGCCCCTGGTTGCCATCCTGGAGTTCTCRTGCTCCCTCTGCCCAGGGCCAGGGACAGTTCTCATCTCCAAACCCAGGAGCCTCTTGAGGTTGGTAATTTCCGTCAAGAAAACCTGGCACTGGTTGTTCATTTTTTCATTCAAAAARCACTGGTGGTTCATTTTTTGGGGGSACAAATATCCCCAGATCTARCAAGTGACTGATACAGAGRTATGGAAGRAAATGTGTAATATCARAAAGGCCAGCTCTYCCCTTTTGCCTGATATCAAAGTTATCCTGCTATGCAGGAGAAAGGGARAAATGTCTCTTTTTATCCCAGCAGGGGTTCAGGATGCCCTTGAGCCACCACCAGATTGAAGGACAAGGCTATTCACTTACCAGAAGATTTCTTTGTCTTTCACGAATGACTTGGAAAGTCAGCTGAGAAGTGGGAACCACCATATTCTGTAAAATTAGGCAGTCCATTCTGTAAAACTGACTTTGCTGGTGGGATGTTTTTCTCCCCTCACTGTCTGAATCACAAAAAAAGTCACAGCAGATCATTAAAACTGGACAGTCTTGGCTGGAGGAAGTGATGAGATGCAAACCAGCAGGGTTAAGTGGAATTTAAAAGTTTCAAAATAGAGTTTGTGTCACCTCTTTCAAAGGTATCTTGAGGTGGTTTTACCATGAGATGGTGTTATTTGCTGGTTACGCATATTTTTTTGGTTGGCTATTTGTTTATTTGTCATTTTTTTTCTGAACTATTTGCATCCAAGCCAAGTCAAATAACCCACGGGTTATTTGGAAAGATGAAAAAGTAAAAATTCAAGGATATTTTATTTTCTTTTTTTTTAAATTTTTTTTTTTTTTGATTATCAAAATGTTGTTAACCTAATTCTGCTGTACTTTGGGAAGAAAGAGTCATGCTTAGTAAAGCCAAAAGCCTCGTGTTGCTCTCCTGCAGCACATCTTTCAGCAGTACCACATGAGACAATGTGGTATTTCCAGCAATGTTTCAAATATTTTAGATTTCTACAGCAGCAGCTGCAGATGAATTTCTGCCTCTGCACCATTCTTTACTTTGAAGCTCCTCACACACCTGAAAACATCACCTCTACACTTGAGAGAAGAGCCTGGGATGTTCATTTCCCATTAATTAAAGTGGGAATCAGATATCCAATCTCTCAGGTTGCTGTGCAGACAAAGCCAYGAGGGAATCACACTTTGCAGGGCACAAATGGGGAGCTGACAGACTGGTGGCACCYGAGCCCATTGAGGACATGGATCCACAGTTTGGAGTTTCCACCACCTGAAGCACACTGGAAAAACCCCAAGCCAATTGTTCTTTGCACTAATTTTACTGAATTTCTTATTTCTCAAACTGAACTCAACTGATTTTCTCTCTTTGAATGRTATTGATTTCCAGTGTTTCTCTAATTTGTTCTTTATCATCTTGGTTTACTTGTAATGATTATTTTGTTGTTAATTGATATTTCTGCTGTGCTCCTGAAAAGCTGATTGAAAATCAATCCAAGCCAATGGTAAACCTGTCTCTGATTTCAGTGCATTTTCAGGTAACGGTTATTATTTTTCCCCTCTTTTAGCAAAAGGGGGAAAAAAATAAAAATAAAACAGTCTTTTAAGATGTGTAGCTCTTCCTGGAAATACTCTGTATGTATGGTACCTTCCCTAAATCCTTAACACTTTGATTGTCTTTGGGTTATCAATCACACCRGTTATTTTCTTGTCTGACTTAAGAGGATTATTGGGACTGGATTTTGTACTTTGTCAGTATTASAGAGTGACACCTCCACACTTGGGGCTGGGCTGCAGCCTGGCAGCGAGSCTGCCTGCCTTCCCTCTCTCTGGAATCACCTGGGGATGCCACCCGCCTTGCTGGTGACAGCGTCGAGGAAATCTGTCCAGCCCAAGCAGAAAATTCAAATTAAAGCACCTGGGAGGCAGGAAAAGGGTGAAAAGGACAGATTTCAACCTAAGGAGCAAGTGATGAAGCGTGGTTTTTCTTTCTGGGATCCTGGCAGGAATCAGATGCCTACAGCACAGAAGCTTTGATATCACCTTAACTCATGCGAGCAGGTTGAAAACAAAAAAGGTTTTTCGTTTGTGCTGAGCTGAGGAACGAATCTGACCCCATTACTGCTCTGCAGAGGAGCTCGTGGGCTGCTCCTCAGAGAAACACATTGTAAAGAWCTCCCTGCTCCATGGGTGAGCCTGCTTTACCCTCCTTGCTGTCTCTCATCTGGCTTCATTTACCTGTAGGGATGCACGACGGATTTTGGCAGCCTGGGGACCAAGCTTTGGCTGAGGGTGCAGGTGCTTTTTGGCTCTGGTGCTTTTGGCTTTTGGGGTGTTTGACCCATTTGTTTCCCTCTGAAGTGAGCAGGAGCAGAGGAGGGGTGGATGAGATTGGGGGCTGTGGGAACACCTCCACAGAGTTCCTGCAGCCCCCCCTCTCTCCTTCCAGTTGATGAGGAGCTCAGGGGCTGCTGAGCCCCTCTGAAACCCCTTCAGAAAGGGTCTAACCCTGCTCATCTCAGCTGCTGCTGCTGCTGCTGCTGATGATGATGATGATGATGATGATGATGATGCAGAGTTGGTCTGTCAGTCAGGAGCTCTCCTCTCACCTGAGCAAACATCTCAGCTTTCACTGCTCCAAACCCTCCTGCCATGGCTGGGGCTGCTGTGCTATTTGAGCAGCGATTGCCAGGGCCTGAGAGGCAGCAGGATATGGATGCATCTTGTTTAGGGCTGCTATTAGTTTTTYGGGGGTGCAGAGAAGCCTTGCATGGAAATTGAGCCCATTATGTATTTGGGTCTTGCTTAACRAGATGCAGCGCAAAAGGCAGTCCATTACTTTGGAACTAGAGGCTTTGCCTCCTTCCCAAGATTGATTTTTATTTCACAAATTATTACTGCATGGATTAATGATCTCTCTGCATGCAAACGCTCTCGGCTGCTACCCAGGTGCATTAACCTTTCGTAGAACAAAGAATTCCTCCTCCAATGCAATGCTGCTTTGACCAAAGAWTTTCTCTTCTAGGTGCTGAATATTAAATACATGAGCATCACATCTTTATTCTCGCTCACCACAGAGSGTCTGAATTCAGAAATCTGARTTTTAGGCCTCTGTGTGTGAATSTGTGACCTCCTCCAGGTGTTCTTCACTGGACCACTAAAGCTCCTACTGCTCAAGGGCAAAGTTGTAGGCTGTAATTAATAAGATAATATTTTGCACAACAAATCATTTGAAGCACAGAGGCACCCCAAAACAGAAAAAGGCTACAGTTTATTGGCATGTAAAATAGTACTTAGAGGTGGGGAAAAAACGTGACCATGGAGGTCTTAGGGAGAGGAGTCCAGACTCCCGAAGCTCATCTCCTTTCCTGCAAGATAAAACAACATCTCTCTTGAAAGAAGCTGTTCCACTGAACCCTGAGGTCCTGAGGTTTGCACAAGGATGAGCTTGACACACAAACTCATAACAGAGAGGATGGTCTTATGTACCAGGAATATGAGATAAGATAAAGGGAATGGCTTTAATCTGTCAGAGCTCAGGGATGGATGGGATATTGGGAAGGAATTGCTGGCTGTGAGGGTGGGGAGGCCCTGGCACAGGGTGCCCAGAGCAGCTGTGGCTGCCCCTGGATCCCTGGCAGTGTCCAAGGCCAGGCTGGACATTGGGGCTGGGAGCAGCCTGGGACAGTGGGAGGTGTCCCTGCCCATGGCAGGATGTTGGAATCAGATGGTTTTTAGGATCCTTTCCAATCCAAACCAGCCTGTGAATCTGTGATTCTGTTTAAGCTGTCGTAGAAATGGGGATTCTTTCATTATTTATGTTGACCGACACCCTTAGTCCAGTTCCCTCCTGGTCATTCTGTAGTGGCAGTGAGCTCATTTAGAAGTGAAAAGTCTGCTCTGCTGGCAGATTGCTGCCTGCTCGCAGTAAATAGCATGAAATGTAGCCAGCTTTGCTGTATTTGTGAAACTTTCCCCACAGCTCTAATTATGCCCGGGTAGTACTAACATTTAGTCAGCTTAAATTATTAAACTCTTGCAGCCCCCGCAGGTAAAAACCTGTTTAATTAATGACTGATTAGTTAAATCATTATGTGTTCTGATATGAATCACAATAATTTTTATAGTCCATATTATCATTTTAAAGGCATGCTAATTTATTGAAGGATTCTTTTTCCTAAAAGGGACAGAAACAGGCGTACCTTAGAGCTTAGGAGAAACCACCTCCTTTATAAGGACAAACGATATGAGCAGAGATCTGATGTAGAAAGATATTCCCTAGACAATCCCAAAYGCTCTTTAATTCATCTGGAAYCYGGAGATGCTCAGACTCCAGAGTCAGAGTCCTTCAGGTCTGGATATTTGTGCATTTAAAATTGCATTTTTACTTGTGTCACATGTTTCAGGTCAAATCCTAAAATGAGGCGACATTTGTGACTTTTAGCTCTTGCCAAACCGTCCATGGCCCCAGGACACCCTGCAGGAGCTGGACTGGCAAGTCCAGATGTTATCTTGCTTGCCAAATGACTGCTGATGTTACCTTTGGCTGTGACCCCAATCTGATCCTGGGACAAATCCCAGGGGTTACAGCTGTGCCAGAAGAACAAACAAACAAACAAACAAACAAATAAATAGATAAATACACACACATAAATAAACCTCAAACCCCATTTTCTCAAGGATCTCCACGACACACCATTCCTGACTCACCACTGCCCCCAGACCACCTTCAGGTGCTCAGGGACCTGAAGAAAATCCAGAAATCTCTGGCTTGCTGATGAAGRTATTATCAGACACCAGAAAGTTGTCTCTGACAACAATAATTTCTGTAAGAACCACAAATTTCTTTAGAAGACTTCATTCAGCTGAGCTTTGACATCTCACAGCAAAATGGTTGTGGGATTATCTGTCACACTTTGGCCTCTGAGCCAGACTTGCTGTGGCAGAGATAAACTCCTTTTCCAGGAAGCAAATGTATTTGACTSTTGGGAAGAAGAGATATACAAAAAATTGCACATCAAATCTGAATGTTACTCTCCAGACAAGAAAGACTGCGACCACACTCTTCCAGGAACGTACAGAAACACCCATTTTATTTTTGAGTGGAAGCAGTGGGCACAAACAGAAAACTTCCTGTCTCCAAAACCCCATGATCCTCACCAAGAACCTGAAACCACCCACTGATATCCTTATTTTCCAAGGCACTGCAATGTTTGGTCTCTTGGACATTGTAACTGCCAGATTGGCAAACTCAGGTGATATTTTGCTGTTTATTGACCTTGAGGAAGTTGAGTTCAGGCTCTCTCCTGAACTCTGATGGATCTGGTTGTTTTCAGCACAGCAGAGGGATGACCCTACAAAGCAGTGACCTTGGGAGGTGGCCTCCAAGGAGGGTGCACACTTTGACAAGAGGAGGCTGTAGGGCAAATTCAGACAAATTCAGAAGAATTTAGGCWCTTTGCCCAGCTGAAGGATCTGTGCTGTCCCAGCAGGGCTGTGGAACTCCCCGGGGATCCAGCAGGAAGAGCTCTCCTGGCTGGCTGGGTGGGCGTACTTAAACGATATTCACATAACGTGGTGCTCCCTCACTGCAGAAATCTAGGACAGGACTTGTTACAAGGAAAGGAGAATGTAAAAAACGTTATTTTGAGCTAAATACACAGAAACACAAYGCACTGCAAAACAGTGCTCACTTCCCTTTGGTTTKCCTGAGCACTGCAGCCAAACAGCGCGACAAACACACTCCAGAGAGAAGACATGGCTTTATTATTTTTTTTTTTTTTTTTTTGTGTAGCTCTCCGTTTTTCTCTCCCTCTTTTCCTATCATATTGAATCATCAGGGTGTGAAATATAATAAAGCACTGTACCATTCAATCTGTCGGCTGTACCTTACAGGTGTACTCCAGGTAAATATCCCCTTGGCTGGTGAAAAATGAGCTTACCTGAAACAGATGACTTTGATGAACTCCAGCAGCCGGGCCTCTATCACTCTTTTCCAATTGGCTTCCCCAGCAAAGCATGGTTACCCCACACAAATTTGTCTTACTGAAGGAAAGATATCTCTAATTCACTTTGTTCCCAGCGACTTGCCCCCCTCGCTGACGTCTTCACTTCATCTGGCGTTCCATAAAAGTATAAATGGCAGGGCTTGTCATCCCTTCCACCGGGCGACTTTGGGAAATAAATTAATTATTTACCGGCCTATCGCACGCCCCATTGCTTTGGTAAAACTGGAATATAAATAAAAATGACCACGTATTAAAAGGTGCCATTTGCTGGATGCAGCAGTGGCAGGTACAGCATCGCAGCAAAAGCTCCTGCATCCCCCCACCGAATCCCTGCTCAGCTCCAAGCAGGGGCTAACAGCAGAAACAAAGCAGACACCCATGCAGATAAGATCCCTGTACCTTCAAGGGCTTTCACTGCTCACCATTTTAATTTTAGATAAGTCCTGAATGCCTCTTTGCTCTCAAAAACRGGAGCATCTAGAAGATTAAGTCGTGCCTGACTAGCAGTAATCCAGGGGAGCCATTCCAAACCGTTTGGAGTTTGTTTTCTTTGATGGCTCTGTGTTGATTTCTAATTTTGTTTGTTTAGCTTTTTATTCTTTTCTAAGACAGGCCTCTCAAGAAGGCAGGGCAAAGCCAGCAGATGTCTTGGGTGTGAGTGGGAGCAGAGAGATGCTGCTGTGGGCAGTGGTGTTGGCTTTTCCTCAGTGGAAAAGGTACAAATGTGCTCCTTCTGCAATCCCAGAGGATGCAGAACGAGGAGAAGAATGAGGCATTTTCCCCACTTTTTCCTTCAACAACTAATTTGGGTGAAAACACATTGTGATTGCTTGAGTAAGATGATGATTTGGGGAATACATGAGGTAGTTTCCCTTTYTGTATGAGTGTTTTCAAGAATCTGYTTGAGCAGTACAGAAAACCTYACACRTTGGCTGKCTGGGTGGCAGGGAATGACCTTCCCACTGAAGAACCATTTTGTGCATCATCAATTGTCATTTGCCATAGAATGTACCTCTTTTCCTCTTTAAATAAGTTACAAAAGTTAATTACTTCATCCTTAGAGGCCTTTAAGAGGGATAAATACCCTATTTCTTTTTGCTGATGGGTAAAAATGAAGGTGATAACAAGATCTKTCTACAATTGTGAAACCAAGAGTTTTAAACCCCTGAGTAGTTACACTGATCACAATACCCCTACTAATTCTGTGACTGTTCTGTGACTCTTAATGCTGTGTTGCTCCTGGTGGGTCCCATCTCCCACAGAATAAATGGACTTTATGGATTTTACTCTTTCATTTCTCTCTCCCACGTGGATAAGAGAATAAACTTGAGATAGTAGCCATCTGAGTTTGCTTCTTTCCCAAACTAGAATCTTTGGGATAGTGGGGTGTATTTCCTAGGGATGCAGAGATGCTGAGGGAACTGGGTCAAAAGATAAAGCATTTTATCTTGAGAGACCCTTTTTTTCCTCTCTTTTCTGAATTTACAAACAAGCAAACTCTGTTCCACTAAGTGGCTRAAAAGGCAGAGCAAAAGGCTGCTAATGGGGCTCCAGAGCAGTTTGTGCAGGAAGACACCAAGATATAGCAAAGGCAGGATGCAAAAGGATGCCCAGAGGAGAACTTCCTAAAATCATCAGAGCATAAGCAAGGTTATTATATCTACTTAAAAATTAAGTGATCTGTAAGGTGGCCAGGGACGGTATTTCCCATCCCTTTATACACTTGTGCAAAGCCTCAGTGGACCCRAACCATTAAACAGAGCTTCCCCAGGACCAGAAATAACCTCACTAAACTCAGAAACTTCCCTTCTTGCTGCATCCACTTCTGTCCTGAGTGTACCTCAACATTTTACTTCAAGTCTTACTGTTTTTCATTCTGCAAAGCAGCATGCAAGGAACAGAAGCCACAAACTATTCAAACTTGAATGATTACAGAAAAATTCAGTTCTAGTTTGGGTTCTTCTTTATTTTTTTTTTTTCCCTTGTCATCATGGAATGGATTAATCTGAAGCTAGTATATGTTTTAAAAGCCTTCAGAGCAGAATTTTGTTCATGTTCAGAGCCTCAGCTTTTTGTTTCAGGCCAGGGTTTATTTGTGTCTTCCTCCTTCTTCCTCATTTTTTTCTAAATGGTACCACCAAGTAGTAAAAGCACCATCCATGTTTCAGCTGCACGCAAAATRAAGTATAGAAGGAAAGTGGCAGATAAATTTAACGAGCATTAAAGTTATATATAATTTAAATATGTATAAAATTATTTGGTATATCGATTGGAAAATGGGCTGTTGACCATTTAAAGGCAACAATCAATTTCAAAGTTCACAGGTCAGGTCAAGTTTCATTCTAATGATCTAAAAAAGCAAATAGCATTAGGAGATAATGAACTCCACAGGATTACAGATGTGATCTATAGCTCTGCTGTGGCTCAAGACCCAGCAAATGAGAGAGGGCATCATCTGAAGTGCCCTGGCCTCCACAGACTAAAACCATGTTTTTATAACTTGGCAAGGTGTCAATTTATGATGTAATCAAAGGCAGACGATGGAATTACTCTGCTCCTAAAGCACCACATGGTTAGGCTCAATGTCATCAATGARCAAGGGAGGTGGATCCCCATTAATGTGGTCTACAAAGTTATCTTCCYTCTTCTGGTAAGTGAACGTCAGGCATACCCACCCTGTTAATCAAAGGCAGCTGATAGCCCTCTCTGCTCCCCCCGAGRGGTTGGGTTACACCAGGGAAATACTGTGGGGCTGCCACAGGGCTGCTCCTGGTGCTCTGCTGGACAGCAGAGGAGTGGCTTCCCCAAATCTCAGCGAGGGAAGAAGGAAAAAGAAACCTGTGCATAGAGAGAGGTGAATTTGTGTCCATATCCTCGTGAATATGCACAGTTTTTATGTGTATGTGCATGGGTAAGAATATTTTCATTGGGATGGGGAAGAAATATGAGCTTCTAATAAGAGGAGGAAGGSTCAGTGACTTCTGAAACGCCTGGTAAATATTTTCACAAAGTCACAGAGGTGTTAGGGATGGAAGGGATCTCTGGAGATCATCCAGTCCAACCCTCCTGCCAAGCCAGGGTCACCCAGAGCAACAGGAATGCATCCAGGTGGGTTTGGAATGTCTCCAGAAAGGGAGAATCCATGCCCTCCCTCGGTTCCAGGGTTTTGCCACCGTCAACATATAAACGTTCTTCCTCGTGTTGAGATGAAATCTCTTGTGTTTTAGTTTATGGCCATTTGAGGGCATTCAGCTGTTATTTTTTGAAAATTGCTGATTTTCTGAAGAACCACCAGCTTTTGGCCTGGTTCTTAAACTTTCAAACTCATTTATCCTGGAGAAGAGAAGGCTCAGAAGTGACCCTATCACTCACTACAACTCCTTGAAAAGGGGTGGTCTTCCCCTTCTCTCAGGCAGCCAGAGACAGGACAAGGGGACGTGGCCTGAAGATGCACTAGGGGAGGTTTAGGACATCAACAAGAATTCCTTCATGATGATCAGTAATGATCAGGAGCTGCCCACGGAGGTGTTGGAGTCCCCATCCGTGGATGTGCCCAAGGAGTGGCTGGATGTGGCACTGAGTGCTCTGGGCAGGGGACAAGGTGGGGAATGGTCACAGCTTGGACTCGATGACCTTGGAGGCTTTTTCCAACCTCAGTGATTCTCTGATCCCATAAATCTTCAGTCCATATCTTCTGAACCACATGACCAGAATTTCTTTATCCCTTCTTTTTGCTTTGCCTCAAAATTTGAAAGGAGTATAAAATCCATCTAAACTTGGGGCTGGGCTGGCCTGGTTTTAAATCCAGATGTGATATTTATGTAACCTCAAAGTCCCATTTCCACCTCTGGTTTGGATACATAAGAAATTGGGCAGTTTCTGAGTGGGTTCCTGAGATGTGAGATAATCTTGAAGAAAGATGAGGCAAGATTCCTCTGAGTACCCATYAGACAGAAGCCAAGAAACTCCAGTTTAGTGAAGAGCACATGAGGAAGGTTTTCATTTTTTTTTGCCCATGAAGGTGCCTTGAACACCCATGAGTGCCTTGAATGACACTCAGTGCCTACATTTCAACAGCTGGGTCCCACTGCAAATGTTTATACAGATTCTATCAGCTGGGCACRTGGCTTTCATGTCTTTATGATCAGCCCACATCGCTGCCTTGAGCTTCTTTGAGAGCAGTCACTTCCACACTGCTGTGTTTGCTCGGCTGTTGCGGTGTTAATGGTCTTACTTGGATTATTAATTGGGCTCATTAGACTTATTTTCTTCTTTAATATAATGAGTGTGTAAGTACTAAACTAAGAGGCATAAAACTTTGATAAATGATAAAATTGGATAATTGCACAGCATCAGTGCTCGTAGGAGCCTTCCTGAAGAATAATGGAAGGGGGAGAAAGACAGAATGAAAGCAGGTAAAACAGAGAAAGAAAAGTATCCAGAATGAGCCTCAGGTGTTGTCATTTGCTCTTCTTGCCTATCAGAACAAGTCATCTTGGCTGGGACAGAGGCCCCTCAAGTAACACTCCAAAGTATTTATGCTGAGATGGGGTGAGACACTGGCAAAGATTGCCTGGAGAGGTGGTGGATCATCAGATATCCTGGAAATATTAAAAATCAGGCTGGATTGGGCTTGGAGCAGTCTGGTCTAGTGGGTTGGGACTAAATGACCTTCCAAGGCCCCTTCCAATCCAAACCTTTCTGTGATTCCGTGATTTCAAGCCAGTTTTTAACTCTTTTAGTGGTAAGAAGATACAGGTTACGATTGCAGATGGCTGCTGCAGTTCAGCAGATCACATGAGCATACATTTTGAGTAACTAAGCTGGGCTGTACTCACATACACACTCAACAGGGTCTGAATTAGCAAGGGAGTTAGGCTGGATGGTCTTTACGGGTCCCTTCCAAACAAAACTCTTCTGTGAATATGATACTTGAACATCCAGAATCCCCAGAGATCCTCAAGCAAATGGATAAATGCAGAATGAGCCCAAACCTCTTTCCTTGCGAGAGCAAAAAATATAAAGGCAACAATAATCCCAAAGGCAAAGAGAAAGCAAAGAAACTGAAGATGTCTGGACCCAAAAGAATACTTGTTTTCAGAACCAATCTACCTATGAATGGTCCTGCCAAAAATCTTAGGCACAAATGTGTTTGTGCTTATTGCAGCACAACAGCAAAAAAAAAAAAAAAAAAAAAAAAAAAAAAAAACCAAAAAAAACCCAACAAAAACAGTCCCGTGAAGCTGCGCTGCTCATTGTAGTCCTGGATCATTGCTTATCTATTCTAATAGGCAAGAAATACAACAGCTAAATCATAATTATGTACTGTACACAGCAGTGTTAGCAAAATAACGTGATGTTTGGTATATTTCCCATCATCTTCTTAGGAGGTAGAGAGAGCTGCAGGTTTGTAACAATCTTCTGTTTCCTCACCTCATTAATCTCCCGAAGCGGAGAGAGAGCAATACAAGCAGAGGGAGCCCAGAAATGTATGTACATTACCGAATTAACCAGGCATGTAATTAGTGCTCAGGTGCTTAGTCAAGGAAGAAACATGCAGGATTATTTAGATTTGGATTTAACACCCCAAAGTTTGAAYGGTGGAGGTGGGTTGTACGAGTTTTTACAATCAGTCGCTCCAGCTGTGCTGGAGAAATGGGGATTTGAGCCCTCGTTTCTGCCTCTGGCATTGTGYTGTTTCTCAACCTCTCTCTTATTTATGGGAATATGTGAAAGTGAAGCATGCAGCACTGTCAGAATCCACCCTRGGAATGGGACACACCTCTGTCCACTGAGGGATGTGGGCAGTCCCACCCCAACAAGGGAGCCTGACATAACCCAGGACKCCTGCACTGCTCAAATCCTTCCCTGCTGACTGGTGACAAAGGAGCACACTGCAGGTGAGTTTAAGGTTTATTTTCTCATGTTCTCCAGGGTTTCTGCATTGCCAGAGCAAATTATCTCCGTTGCAGTGCCTTCTGATTGACACCCCCTGAAAATCTCCTGCTAAAGTGCATTTGGTGTCCACGGGGAGCTGAAGACAGATGAGTTCTGCTCATCCATGGGGCACCCACATGATTTCCAAAGTGTCCCCTGAGATGCTGGRTGTGTGATCCAGCTTGACACTGAGCCTGGCCTGCTGTGAAGTGCATTTTGGGCTCTGCAGCACCCTCTGTTTCCACCTCATGTCTGGTGAACCCTTTGCCCTCTCATCCAGAACCACATTGAGTAGAACTGGCCAAAGCGTGCATCCCAATCAACAAAAACCACCAAAACTGGGAATCACAGAGCAGTTTGTGTTGGAAGTGCCTTTTAGCTCATTCTACCCCCGCCATGGGCAGGGACAACACAGTGTTCCAGTGTATTCCAAATCCCAATGTCCAGCCTGGCCTTGGACACTGCCAGGGATCCAGGGGCAGCCACAGCTGCTCTGGGCACCCTGTGCCAGGGCCTCCCCACCCTCTGTGGAAATAACTTATTCCTCTTATCCAGTCTCAACTGACCTTCCTTCAGTTCCTTCCTCATCCCTTCTCCCACTGCAACAGGTTTTCCTAAACAGTTTGTCCCCATCTTTCTCACAAGCATTCTTTAGGCAGTAAAAGGCCACAAGAAGCTCTCCCTGGAGCCTTCTCTTGTCCAGGTGAGCACCCCCAGCTCTCCCAGCCTGGCTCCAGAGCAGAGGGGCTCCAGCCCTGGCAGCATCTCCGTGGCCTCCTCTGGCCTGGCTGCAGCAGCTCCAGGTCCCTGTGCTGTTGTTGCCCAGGGCTGGGGCAGCTYTGCAGGTGGGGTCTCACCTGAGCGGGGCAGAGGGGCACAATCCACCACTTTGACCTTCTGCCCACAGCTGAATGACCAATTTTTCCCCATAACTCCTTTCCAAACCTTTTCTAGCCCAGCTTTCACTGCTTCCAAGCCACCTCCTCAACCCATCCTCTGGATCCCCACATATCTACACCATCCCATTTCAGGCTCTGTGTGCATTTTCATTCTGGCCTGGATAAGCACAATGAAAAGATGAATTGCAAATGGTAGCCTTGAGTTACATTTATGTAAACACCCCCAAAAAAGCAGAGATAAGGGAACGACGTGCATTCCTGCACATCAGCTCGCTGGGGTTATTTGCTGCTTGTAGCTGGTGAACGGGAGAGAGGGCTCCCTGGAACAGCAGCACGATGATAAAATTGTGATGAAAATACTTTCTGTATTGCTTTTCAYTGAAATATTGCCCCTTGGCGGGAAGCAGATTGGTAACATCAGCCGGCAGGAGCAGAAAGTGGGTCTTAACATCCTCTAAGCTCATCACGGCAAACTCAGSCCGTGATGTGTTTGGTGAACAGCCCTCATGTGCTTAATTTTGAAAGTTCAGAGAGAGGTTTGGCCAGGGTAGTAAAGGAGACGTACATGTGTGAGATTCAGAATTTGTAATAACAGGCTTTTGTTGTGCTAAAGACATCCAAGATTGTCAGGAAAACAAGGTAGAATACATTARAAAAGAGTAGCTTAAATACTTCTCCCAGAAAAAGCTGTATTTCCTAGAAGCATGAACAGAAAACTTCTGGGGGTTGTTCCAACTCCACAGCTGGGAATTTGGTTTTGTATTTGGGAAAAAAGTTGTGTTAATGACAAATCTCAAAGCAARCTTTGATTTATGCAGACCTGGTCCRGTGCAGGATTTGTTRTGGCATCAGGTGATCTGTGCACACACTCGTACACACACACATTCCCCATAATGACCTGATAAAATAATTTAAAGCAGCTAGATTAAATAAGGCCTAAACAAATAATTATTTTRTGGGAAAATGGCWAAAATTCCACCAYCTGTAATTTTGGTTACAATCACAGAATATCTACTTTCCTTCACCTGCCGCACATTAGAAATAYTTCCACTGAAGTWATGTTTAATTTCAATTCAAATTTTRTTTTTATCCTTCCTTTTWTTTTTATTTCTTGTTGCAGATGTGAGGCAGTGGGGGACTCATAGGGTGTAATTCCAGGGCAAAACCTTTGCCTCATGCTTATGCTCTCAAATCTTGTCTCCTCTGCTGGTAAAACAAGCAGGATTAGCACACGATAAGACCAGAGGAGATAATAATTACACCCGCTACGAGCCAACTCCAGAACCACGGAATAAATCCCCAAACAATTATTAAAATGGCTCAATGCATTACACAAATTGGAAAAGACTGGGACATTTTTGGGAGGGGCGAAGGGAGGTAAGACACATTATTTAAGTGTTCTTGTAAGCCTTCTAAGATATTAATGTTGCAAAGCTTCTTATGAATATTTAAGAACATAAAATGGAGATACACTTCAGCCCAGCATTACCACAGAAGCCTGTAATACAGTTGAGTCCACTTAAGAAGGCAATATCTGACATCCATGACAGATTTAAACATGATAAGGCAAAGGTCATGTTTATCGCTGAAAAGTCCATGCAAACTAGTTAAATATTACTGCAGTTAGCTCTGTAGTAGTTATTTTAATGCGTTGATATATTCATTTATGGAATTTCCTTAAAGATTCAGCTTTGCCTCCAGGTGCCTGTGCTTTTGGAAACACTTAAAAAAACACTTATTATTAAATTATTTGATGTTTTATGGAGAAAGAACCTTAGTGTKAAAAAGGAAAAGAGCTTTATTTAGTGCTCTTTCAGGAGCTGCCTGGAAGACACTCCCAAATGGTGATACCATTAGGTCTGGTTTCAACAGAACTTTTCATAAGAAAGGGTTTATTTGAGAAAAGGAATGGCTGCAAAAATTWTTCTTTGGAGACATGATGACATTCATAAAAACTAAGACAAAATGTTTTACCTCACATTATATTTTTTCCTCAGTTCTTAAAGCAAGTATTTTCATGGAATCATAGACTCATCAAATATGATTAAAAAAAAATTTTAATTTATAAAGTTTATATTTTGATTAATTTTCTTCTCTTTTGTTTGCTATCAATCCTTAGAGAAAAATAGCATTTTTCTAACTAACTGTGATATTCACAGGTTTTTTTCAAAATTACTAAATCACTGTGTCTATTTAAAAAAGCCACCAGGATATTCCTGTTCTTACAGACTGGTTATGAAAATTTTTATATTCCCTTCAGCAAAAGTGATTCCAACTGTCCAAGGAAAATAGGATGACTTTGTTTTTTTTAGTAAGGAATAAACTTSAAAACCAAAGTAAAGGATCAAAATCAGAAGTGGCCTCTGAAAAAGGGAAAAAAACACCAATAAAGCAGTTGTATTTTACAGGAAACTTGACTGTAAGAGAGCTTTATAAACAGCAGATGGCTCCCATATAGAAGAGGCTGAACAATCTGAGCAAACAATAATCAACATGAAAAAGCAGAGCTGAGTTTGACACACGGGGAAATTTAAGACACTGAAATTAGAAGATATATTGGAACATACTGTAAAGAAAGATAGAAATGTCTCTGCTTTGGTCGTTTGGGTCTTGGCAGCTCCTCAGGTTGGCGTGGATATTTGAGTGGTGAAAATCTTTGCGGTGGAAAACTACACCTGATACCCAYCATGGGATCTCAGGGTCCTGCTTTTATTTTTCTACCACCTGTGCATCCACAGATTATGCAGAGATGAACACTAAGCAGACCTGGTTTAGGAGAGCCCTGGTGCTCTTGTTGGGGTGTAGATCTGATGTCACCACGGGTAATGTCTCTTGTTCATGGCTRCTCCAGTCATGAGCACCTCTGTCCCTGTGAGGAATGGATTGCTCCCTGGAAAATATCTACCATGGATAATCTCACAGAATCCTGGAACGGTTTGAGTTGGAAGGGACCTTAAAGATCATCCAGTGCCACCCCGTGTCATGAGTAGGGACACCTCTCACTGTCCCAGGCTGCTCCCAGCCCCAATGTCCAGCCTGGCCTTGGRCACTGCCAGGGATCCAGGGGCAGCCACAGCTGCTCTGGGCACCCTGTGCCAGGGCCTCCCCACCCTCACAGGGAAGAATTTCCTCCTACCATCCCATTTAAATCTCTCCTCTTTTCACATAAGACTGTTTTTTTCCCCATGCCCTATCACTACCTACCTCTGTAAGACACTGCTGTGAGAAGCAGTTTTCTTCAGTATTGAATACCTTAGTAAGAATGGAATATTAAAGTGGGAAGTGTGCATCCAACTTTGCCTTGAGAAAAAGGATGGAATATGTAGGAAGAATCTTGGTTTTGTCTAAGTGGCTCTCTCCTGCGCAGACACATTCAACTACTGACTAGAAAATACCTAAACACCTTCTGTTTTTTGACATTTCCCAGTGTTTTTCTAAGGATCCAAGGAAATTTCAGGTGACAGCAGGGATATCACACGCACAGTTATCATACCAACGCAGTTTCACAGCGCTCTGCTTGCCACATATTAACTGCAAGATTTCCAGCACATGTRTTTTTACGGCACTTATTAAAACAGCACAGAGACAAAGAAATAAAAAATAATTAAGGAAGGCAGAAATGGTAGAGAGGAGGAAAGGCAGAGTGGAGAGGGGAATGAGGGTAGAGAGGCTGGTTTCTCCCYTTTCCAGGCTAGCCTCCTACAGGGCTGTGTAATGAAGCAGTGCCACAGAAGTGTCCCAATCGGGCTCCTGTTTTTCCAGCGTTTGCTGAGGACTGTGTGATCCTTTACTTCACACTCAGATGCACGGGCCTATTAGAGCAGCCTCTGTGCTGTTGGATGAAGGATTTATTTCACCATCACAGCRATAAAAGTAGTGTTTTGCAACCAGTAAAGCACTRAGGGAGCCCTCACTGYAGGTCTGGCAAGTGGCTGTGCTSCSTGAAGAGGTGACCACGTTAAAATASAYAGAGCCCCTCCTGTGACTTGGTGTTTTCCAGCTTTGTCATCAACCCCAAAGCTGGAAATGACAGTGACTAAAACAGCTGTGTTGGAATTGTTCCCTTCTTTTAAGCTCCGATTCAGTTCAGTAGGAGCAGAGTTAATTTTGTAGGACGGAAATAAATGAGATGGAAGGTCACAGAGCTGAATGTTTTCCACAGCCTCCTACCCTGCACTGCTCCATTTCACTGTGTGCCTAGGATGTTAGTTTTCCTGTTTTACCTCCTATTTTGATTTCTTAAGTTTGTGCCACTGGGGATCAATAGGAATCTGTATTTTGTAGCTGCTGTCTTGGAGAAATAATACAGTTTGCCTCAAAACCTAGACTGCATTCCAGCCACAGACTACAGGGATAGCACAACTGAAATAAATTCCTTGTGTCCATTCTTTTATTTTATTGAGCCATTCTGTAAGGTAGAAAAAGTCCCTATTCAACATTTCTCCTTAAGGATGTTAGAGATTATCAGATGTTCTTACCTTCTGATTCCAGTGGTTTAAACATCTCTTGTAAATACCAGGGGTAGAAATGCATGAAAATTATTTTAATTCTATGGCCAGTTACAAGCACGATATTTAGGGAGATGATTGAATTAAGCTAAAAAAGAACAGTTTGGGTTRGAAGAGGCATTAAATATCATCTATTTCCAACCTCCCTGACACGCTCAGGAAAGTGTAATTACCGTATGTAATTTTATTTTCTAAGGACCAGCATTTTTTTATGTTTTACAGGGGAGCAGCCTCTTGGCTTAGCCCTTGTCTGTAGTTGGAGGCTGCTGCCCAAACCCAGGTGAGGAGCAAAGCCTTTCTTTGCAGGGCAAATGCCAYATTCTCCAAACAATCTGAGCCAAGCTTATGCTTGCTGTTTAAATCCTTCGATGAAAAGGTTTCCCTTCTGTTTTTGGTGTTTATGTAGCTTTCATTCAGGGGCAAACAAGATCTAAAGAGCAAGACTYGAGGAATACATTGGGTAAAGTATTTCCTTATAGGCCCCCATGTGTTTTATCCTGACAGGTTAGTGCTGTCAGTGACTAAAGAAAAGGAATCARTCTCACTTTTGGTACTGTTCTAGTYRTTCCTTGACCTTTTAATCAGGCACAGACAGTAATTATTTGTTGTGGTGACCAGACAACTCATTGGCTGCTCTGAYGGTTGTTTAAAATGAGGTTAGTTAATCTTTCCCACTGTCACTGTGCACTGAAACCTGTTGACAGGGGAATTAGGGAACTGAAAATCTGTGTGTTTACAAAGGATTAGCATTAAAAACCTCCTGTGTGGACTGAAGCATCTCCTGCTTAGCAGAAAAGCTGGACAGGGTTGGAGCTAGGGACCACCACGTTTTGGTGAGAGAAGAAAACATTCTCTGCAATGCAACCTCACAGCAATTTAATCATAAAGTCCTTTACTGTCCTTTGTTCACACTGCACCGAGACATCCAACGTCCAGGGTTTGGAGCTCAACTGACTCATTCCAAGCTTTCCCYGTTGCAAATTAGTTGTGCTTTACTTTCCAAGTTGATTATTCTCATGACGTTGTCTTGGTGTCTGATCCAAGCCCTGCTGAAGTAAATGGGAACCTTTCCGTGGACTTTAATAGTTTTTGGATGAGGCCTTAGTTATCTCTGCAGCTTTTAGGAGGGGCAGAAGTTGTGCAATGAAGTGCAGGTGTTTCTGCTGCTGGGAGGAAGACCTTGTACTGTATTTAATGCTYCTTAATTAATTGAGTCCCGAGGTACAGAGTGGGCTTACGTTCCCAGAAAATGCATTAGGAAACACAGCACCTTCAATTTGCAGCAATCCAAATACAGTATTAAAGTTTCATGTTTACTGAGCAAGGTCCAGGAATCCCCATGCAGGAATTCTTCACCTTCCACTGGAATGCAGCCTCCTTTGGAGTGAAGCACTGCAACCATCTGTATGGACAAGCAGTGGAGCAAAACTATGAAACTCCATCACTACAAATAAGCACCAGTTTTCTGATGTGAGCTGCCAGTAAAGGACCAATGCAACTAGCAAAGCCAGAATTTTCCCAATGCTTTGACCCGGCTGATGAGTTATGAGGGTTTTGTGCAGGACACCACGCCTGTGGTTGATCCAGGAAATCACTTCCAGCAGAAGAGCATCTCCAGGTTATGCTGGAAAAATAGACCAGGTGCCCACATTTCTGAAGATAAATKGTCAAGATATCCCTGGCAGCCTGGGATATCTTCCTAGTCCATGGAAAGAAAGAGATGCTTTCTGAAGAGTGATTTGATTTGGCTGGGTGAATCCACTCCTGAAGTTGCCTCTTTCTCTTTGCTGACTGGAAAGGAGCCCAGCTGAYTGGTCTGAGATGTCACTCAGGTGTGAAAATGGGATAAATCCCACCTTCAGCTAATGAAACCTTGTGGGAAGCCTGCTTCAAGCTCCTTTGGTGCTGCCACTTCTAAGKTGACCTGCCAAAGTGAAGGATTCGTGAAATACTCTTGAAATTGAGTGAGAGGAGAAGCTTGGCTTTGAAAATCTGTAGAAAAAGAGAAAAATACACAGGCTTAAAAAGGAAGAACCAATTYCTGCATTGTCAAAAATCTTCCACAGCAGCAGCAGAAGATGACCTTGAATGACTCAACAGTTCCATGGGGAAAAGAGTGGTGTGYACACCCGGGAGGAAATGACAGGTGGAGCAAGAAGGGCAGGGAAAACTGGGCACAGGGAGGTGGGAGGCTGTCAGGTGTCTGAGAAAGTGGCTGGAAAATAGTGCAGAGCAAACTGGGATGGCTGAGCCWTGTGATGGAGGAGTTTGGGGCCTTGGGGAAGAGGGGAGAAAGCAGAGGGAGGGCAACAGAGGGGCTGGGGGCGTTTGGCCATGGGTGTGGGGCACACCAGGCATTGCTGAGATAAACCACAACGTGGAGAGCTTGTCTGAGACTGTAAACCTTGGTTACAACGAGTCCAGCCCCCACAGAGCATTTCTGCAGATATTAATGGCTGCTTTGGTGGGGAAGGGCACCCCATTATTTGGGTTGTGCTAGGATATATCAGAAGACCCCTTAATCAGATTATAAATGTGCTTCCTTGTGCAGAACAACCCCACCACCCCTGCTCAGTGATATTTATTGYGAAGCCAGTAAGTCATTAGGTGGCAGAGTTCAGATTTCCTAGTGCATGTTTGGTATAGACAAGTCAACATGTTTTTGTTTTTTTTTTCTTAATTTAACTTCTTGATTGACTTATTATGTACATTGGCACTTTTAAGAGCTTCAAATAAAACACAGTGAGAGTTCAGAACAAATGTAAATGGCCTAAAAGAAAAGGAAAAAAAATCCTATAATCTTTTTTAATGGCTATAAAACGTGGGAAGGATATATCATAAGCTCCCCGCATGGGGTCCTTGTCTGCGTTCAATCCAGTATTGTAATTTAGACATGACTTTTTATTTAATTTCTGACTGAGAAAGGGAAATTAGAAAACAACATTATCTCAGCTGCTCCGTTATAATGAACAATATTTCACARTGCCAGTATAAGTTACCTTAAGAACTTATTTTATGAGACAAACATTGGCTGAATTCCACAAACAACTGGGTTTTTCTGGTGTCTTTTGTCTGCTGAAGAACCCAAACTTAAGTAAGGTTTTTAATTGTAAATAAGCCCATCACTACATTGACGTGTGTGTTACATGGGTGTAACATGTGGACCAGGGCAGCGATGGAATTGATGGTGGTGGGCTCGGGGTTAAAACAAGGGAATTAATTCCTGCTGAAGTGCAAGCAGAAGCTGCTTTGTTTCATGTTAAACATTGTTTTTCTGTTTTCTTCTGGAGCATGTACCTATGTTTGTCTCCAGTGGTTCTTGGTGTCATATTGGGAGCGCGTTGTGAGCTTGGTTTTTGGAGAAGTGTAAGCTGAAAAAATTTTAAAATTCAGGGTTTAGTGTTAAAAAAGATGGAGAGAGGAGCACAGAGAGGAGGGAAAGGCAAAGATAAAACTCAGACACTCTCAGGTGGAGGCCAGAGAGAATCTGCTCCTAACAAACTCCTCCAAATATCCCCAAGACCACCACCCCCAGGGTAGGAATCTGTCATGGATGAGAAACTTTTTTTTTTCAGACAGTGTAAACCACCCTTCTCTGTTTTTCACTTCTGTATAAATGTGGACCATTGATATAAAATACTGACTTAATTTGTTTTTCCTATGGGGAAATCCCAGATTGGGATTATGTAGCTGAATGTTTATTTAGCTGTAAATAACACATTCTCCTGTTAATCTCTCTATCTGTTTTATCAATTTTTAAGTCATGGAGATTTATCCAGTTTGTAATTAACCCTTTTGTACGGCAAAAGGCAGGATTGTCTCTTTTCCCCCAGCCACTAAATACATAATGTTCTGATAAATATTTAAGCAGTAATGAGGGACGTAATGCACAGTAATCCATTAGCGCTGCATTCTGGGGGAGCAGCACGGTGCTAAAATGGATGCTGTAAGTGCTAAAATCCCAGATTGAGCAGAAGTACTGCTGACCACTGTGGGATTTGGCTCTGAACTATGCTACAGGTTGGAAAACCCATCTGAATATGGAAATACGTTTTATTTGACTGCCAAGAAAATCTTTCTTAAAAAAAAAACAAAAACCAACAAATAAACAAGAACCCCAAACAATAATAACAACCTGAGCTATCTCTGTGAGAGGGGCAGCCAGATATTTTACAGTTAAAAGGCCACCAAAAGCCAAGAGTGGGCAACCAGAGCCTGGACCACTGGTGAGATGAAGGTGGTGTTGGAGATGTGGCCACGATGAGTTCCTCTAAACATCTAAAACCAGGCTGAGCTGAGTCTATGAAAACTTTATCTCTTTGTGTAGCCTTTTCGTCTCTTTCCCCATTTTTCTTCTCTTTCCCCATTTTTCTCCCTACTCATTACTGTCTAATTACAATTGCATCTGTGGTAGTTGCTTTTCACAGCAGGATTTTTCTTGATTCTCGATTCCCAAGGGAGTGGAAAGGTGAGGTTGGACACACAGGACCTTTGTGCTCYGGGCAGCTGCTGCAGATGGGACACGTTTTCCCTTCCAAGCAGCATCCCAGCAATATTTCCCCCACTCCTCTGTGAGTAGTGAGCAATGAATTGGCTCAGAAGAGATTTTCTGCTGGGGCATAAGGCAGAGCAGGATGGAGATTCAGTGCATTAGCAGAAACTGATGGAAGTTGGTAGCAACCCGCAGTGTTTCGTTGAGGTCATGGAAAAGAAAGTTTTCAGGAGTATCTGTGAATTTGCACCTGGACCAATAAACTTTTTTTTTTTTAATTGTTATTCATTTTACACCTCAATAAAGCTTAATTATAAGTAAGCAGTAAGAAAAGCAGGAGACATGTTCCAATAATATTGCACTTCTCTGAATCATTCCTGTGGGGCTCCAGCAGTTTCGTTACCATGAAGCAAAATAAAACAAATTAAGAAAACTATTCAAAATTCATTTAAAAACATCATCCAAGGAGCATCATAATAAAAGCACAATAAGAGAGACAAGCTCACTTGGCTAATTTCCTTCATGTGCTGTGCATGTTTATAGTGTGTCTCTTAGCATGTTTTAATTAGCATCACGATCATCAACTGGTAACTAACAGCACGTATGGCTCAGGGTGGGAGATGCAGGACACAAATTTAGAGCAGGGAAGGGACTGGGGAGTTTATATTGTGTCTGTGGGTCAGCAGAGCCTGATGGCAAAGCAGGGCTGTGAAGCCCYAAGTCTTGGCCAGAAAGAATGTACTTGAGAAAAGGAACAAATTCAGACATTGGACTTTACATCCCTTGAGATTTCTTATCTCTGGCCTCAACTTTTTCCCTTCTGTTCAACGCAGGACTCATGGGGCAGACAACTGTTTTCATCATATTGCTCACTGCCAGCTCAAAAAACCACTTTATTTTGTTTCTTGTGGGAGAAACATCCTCCTTGTGAATTAAGTCTCCTCTTGGATGCATCATGAAGCATCTTCCCTGTCTGTGCTTTCACCACTGGAAGCACGTTGCTCAGATTTCTTTGGTGTGCCCTCCCCTTACTGCAGCATGACTTGGAATTTTTTATTCTGAGAATTTTTAGTATCTCTTGCTTCCTTTTATTAAAAAAAAAAAAATAATAAAAATTCTTTTAAGTGGTGCTTCTTCCCCTATCTGAGCCCCAGTTGATGGTGTAGGAACCATGTCAGGTCCCTGAGTCTGCTTATTAACAAGGTGATCGGTCCAAGGCCAGGTTGGACAGGGCTGGGAGCACCCTGKGACAGTGGAAGGTGTCCCTGCCCAGGGCAGGGGGTGGAATGGGATGAGTTTTAGGGTCCTTTCCAAYCCAAACCTATTCTATGACACRCACTCRCAGAATTGAGGTRAACYTTTCTCAGATGTGARARCCTTTMTCAGAGCTGACTTGTTTCTCCCGAGCCTGGGGTGCATTGTCTCAGGAAGTCTGACCAGCTGTGAGCTACCAAGTGCCTCCCAAAGGGATGGAGGAGATGCAGCTATGATGGATAGAACCTGGTTTGTGACCTTGAAAATTTTAGGATGTCATTAACTCTGCATTTGGGTATTATTCTCGTATTTGGAAAAACGTCACTTCACCAGGCCACCAGCACAAAAGCACGCTCAAGTATTTCTTCCTTGATGGTCCCATTTATTATGATTTTCCTTTCCTGACCTGCTTCAGGTACTTTCTCTGGAGCAGCTGACATTGCTGTGCAAAAGGGACTTGCAGAGTCTTGTAGTGATCCCATTGATCTTGAGGTGTGCACTCTGAAATSAGGGTCTTTGTAAAAGCAGGTCAGTGGAGGAAGAAAAGATTTGGCTTGTTTTCACCTGAGAATACTTCTATCTGAATGCTTGGCCCAGCCACTTTCTGTTATTATTGAGGTATCTTGTCTAATCCACCTTTTTCCTTAAAAAAATGCCACTTCCCCTCAAGAATATGTTATGAACTGCTGCACTTTAGCAGTGTGATAGTTCATAACAGAATCGAGAGGAGCATGAATTATTGTCAGAACTACATTACTAATGTGTAATCTGCAGCATTGGTTAATTTGTTTTGATATTAAAGTTTTAATAGGAAATATAATTTGATTGCATTTTAAAAATAAAAACTGATTTTCTCTATTATGGAATAATATTATGAATAATAAGCAAAAAAAGGGGCTAATATAACTAGGCATTTCTATTAACAAAATGAATATGTTTCATACGCTCTCTGTGTACTAATTCAAGTCATCTGATGCCAGTTTGAGCTGATTTAACACAAACTACAGCCCTGCTCCTTTGCTCTGCATTTTGCAGCGTCGCTAGGATTAAYTTGAGGATGGGACCAAAGTTTTGCTGCTCCTTGCACATCAGTTATTGGCACTCAATTATTGACAGCATTAACACCTTGTGCTSCACTCCCAACACAACAGCAGGGTCTGGTGTGCATTTGTAGATGTTGTCCAGGTGGACTTAGACTTAAAGGACACAACTGTGACCACAACGAGCTCTCAACCTCTTAAATCCGAGCGGGCAGCTGGTGCAGGTGGGTTTGCTGTCAGAATCACAGCAGGGGAAGGGGCAGCTCAGAAAAGGGGCAGCTCTGAGTGTGGGGAGTTCTCTGGCACAGTGTAAAAATGACAGGAGCAACCACAGTGGGTCAAATGAGTCACCGGATTGGCGAGGTTGGAAAAGCCCTGGAAGATCATCGAGTGCAGCCATTCCCCCAGCAATGCCCAGACCACCACTGACCCGTGTCCCCAAGGGCCACATCCACACGGGTTTTAAACCCCTCCAGGGATGGGGATGCCACCACTGCCCTGGGCAGCTGTGCCAGGGCTGGATAACCCTTTCCATGAAGGAATTTCCCCAAAAATCCAATTTAAACCCCTCTTGGTGCAACTTGAGGCTGCTCCCTCACCTCCTGTCCCTGTTCCCTGGAGCAGAGCCCGACCCCCCCGGCTGTCCCCTCCTGTCAGGGAGTTGTGCAGAGCCACAAGGTCCCCCCGGAGCCTCCTTTGCTCCAGACTGAGCCCCTTTCCCAGCTCCCTCAGCCGCTCCTGGGGCTCCAGACCCTTCCCCAGCTCCGTTCCCTGCCCTGGACACGCTCCAGCCCCTCAATGTCCCTGCTGTCCTGAGGGGCCCAGAGCTGTCCCCAGGGCTGGAGGTCTGACCTCCAATCAAATGTCCATTTTAGTGTTTTTTCAGCAATGGGGAAGAGGCCAAAGCTGAAATGAATGTCCCTTGGTGCCTCCCAGCCTCAATCCCAGCCCAAGCTTCGTTGTGTTCCATATTTAGCAACTTCCAGTGGATTTCTCTGCCGTGCTAGAGCTGAGACTCCAGAGGGCAAACTGTTGCTGCGGTGTTTTTTCACCTTTAATAAGCTGCTTTGCCCCCTGGTAGCTCTGTCCTTACGCTGTGTGACCTTGTTTACAGTGGTTAAAGACCTCGGGGCACTGTTATTAAAGAATGTGAGCTCAGAGTAATGGAAGGGTGAAAGCTGCCCCATAGCGAGCAGCTGAAGGTACGTGATCTACTCAGCTTTTCAGAAAGATATAGAGGAGAATTGATGAGAGAGTGTATTTCCTCCCTGGATCCTGCAGTGGCTACCAAAGGACTCYTTGGTCCAGTGGGAAAGCACTTACCAGGAGCCAAGGACTGGAGACTAAAACTCTAAGATGTCAAATTGGAAACAAAACACACATTTTTCTCAGTGA
>NW_026623317.1:2072142-2073943 GCF_030028575.1 Malurus melanocephalus
TGTTATTGGTGTCACTATCAATAACCAGAAACAGTGTAAGGCTTCCCATGTCATTAGCAGTAGGAAAAATGATCCCTTGATACTTAAAGAAGAGGAAACATTTATTTAGTTAGAGTAACATGAAACCCTTGATCAACAAATTCAGAACTTTTACAAGTCCATATTTCTTCTCAGCTTCAGGTGTTTTCTTCTGGTCTGTATTTTGACTGGAGGAATTTCCAATGGACATGGATCTGTTCCTGCATTTCTGATAATGTTTTTGAGTGCCTACATAATCTGGAGCRCAGAGCTGCCACAGTGAGGAATAAGAGATTCACTTTTGGCAGGGATTTGATTTATATCGAGAAGTGCCAATTCCAGTGGAAGAACTGGGAATATTTAACTCCTGATTCAGGCATCTCTGGCAAGAACTTCATTTTGGCTGAGATGAGTTCCAGCTTTTAACTACTTACCTCGTACTTTCACCCTTCCTTGTCACTACTGAAAAAAAGAAAAAATATCTTTGTCCATCTCCAAAAAGAAAATTGTCTTTGTTTTGCCGGTCACGGAGATTTGTCTTGTCTGAATATTACTTCTCTCCCTACAACATTTTTTATTCCTTTCTAGCTTGGCACAGACCATCTTCCAGTTCACCCTTATCAGGAGGAAAGTGTTTGGCACCTCAACTCATTCTGGATAAAGGATTTCATAAAGAGCACCAGCACTGGAGAATGGACAGCTGAGGGGTTTGGGTATTTTATTAAGCAGCTTAATTCCTGTATTGATAGTTAGAATTTCTATACTTAACAGATACCCTTTAAATTTTGTGAGGTGTGAGACTAATCCTGTCAAACCAAAAGCAATAAATATGAACGTATAAATTTAATGGACAGGAAAGAATTATCTCTTTGTTTATCCTTGTGGTACAGAAATAAATGGATCCTGTGCAATAATCCTGCATGAAACATGAAARAAGTCTGAAGCCCATGAGATTTTTCCAGAAGAGTCAGTGGGAATGGGCTGTCCTTGGTGTAAATCTGATTGTTTTGTCCCTGATAAAGATAYTGGGGAAAGAAATAATGGACAGGTTAGGGGTTGGAATAAGTTTTCAACAGATGTCTGAGGGGTCTTGAAAGAGGGAGTTGAAGGGAAATATTGTAGAGTTGAAGGGAAAAAGTTGTAGAGAAATACTGTGTATTTCTGAAAGGCATAAGGAATAGGAATAGGGAAGAGCTATTGACTATCTCTGTTCTCAGAAGAACCTGTGCATTCACCAGGAAGAGGCAGTGATGAATTAGGGGTGGTTTCTCACATCTCAATACCAGCCTTGGGCAAGTGGAGAACAGCCTGAGCCTGGCACGCTGCTTCCAGCTTGGTGCCAGCCCTTTGGAGTGTCCTGATGGACAGTGAGGGACCATTATTGTAACATAAATTAAAACTAGCCAGGAGCACCACAGYATCTTCCTTTGCCAGGCAGGCCCATTTCGTGAAATTCATCTTATTACACTTTTTTCTTTCRCCTTTTTTAATTATTAACATCTTCCTTTTCACCACCTGTGAATTAAAAATCTATTTCTCCTCTAAGTGCCAGGTTTTTAAATTCTGTTTTATCTGTCCAAAAAACATGTTGTGTTTCTTCTTTTATACCCAGCATCCCTGCAATAAAGTTTGTGACACAAGAGCTCGCAGTGCCTTTATCTCCAGCCATATCAGCTCCGTGGCTGTAAAACCTCCCTTGCCTTGCCTTGCCTTGCCTTGCCTTGCCTTGCCTTGCCTTGCCTTGCCTTGCCTTGCCTTGCCTTGCCTTGCCTTGCCTTGCCTT
>NW_026623317.1:2075578-2077671 GCF_030028575.1 Malurus melanocephalus
AAAAAAAAAAAAAAAGCAATAGCCACTAAACTCATGAACTGCTTTCGGCTGTAAGAAATGGAGTGAGGGGGAAAAGGTGATAAATCTGATCATACCTGGGTTATCCTCAGGAYACAGCCTGGCAGCAGAGCTCATGGCAGCATTAGTTCAAAAGTACCTACAGGTAATCTGCATTTGGCATCATGGCTTATTTGTCACATTTTATAATGGTGCSTGCTTGAGTTTATCATCGTCGGCTCATTTTAACCACACCAAGGCGATATGTGCAGGCCATGGGAATGTTCCTGAAGGACAGAGGCCCAAATTCTTCCCTGTCCCTTTGAGTTTGGTAAATAATCCATTAGTTTGCAGTCTGGGCTAAACTGRTTTTCCTCCAACAAACCATGTCAAGGCAACTTGAGGTCTCCACAGTGGCCCCTGGTCATGCTACAGCAACTCGTTCTGCTTTACCCATGTGGGCAGATTGCAAAGTTTAATTTGGATCTACAGGCCGAGTTGGGACAAAAACCTGACTCTGAGTTTGAAAGAACTCCACTTTTCATGAGCTAAACCAGAGCCTCAGGATTGACCAGACCAGGGCCATGGCAAAGTGTGGATTGGAAGCAGAATTTAAGTTTATTTCTGCCTTGGGTTGTCCAGCAGTGCTTGATGGATTAAATTGCAAATATTAGGTGTGTTCACGTACATGTGACTGTGTCAGCTTCAAGCTGAGCTGTAAATTCAGTGGAATTAAAATAATTCAGGGTGAGACTCCAGCTAGGCTGCTGGGCTTCTCCAGGCACATCAAAGGGGTTTCCTCCTCGAAGATAAAAAAACTTCTGGGTACCAACAAGTTCTGTGGTGAGCCACACAGGAAATAAACAGGTGCAGGTGGGCTGAGCTGTAGTGAGGTACAAGGCTGTGCTGAAACTGCACCAAAGATTAGAGTGTCTTCTGCAGGAGTCTACAGCTCCTCCCAAAGAGGAGAGCTGTGTGAGATCCAAGAAGGAAAAGCTGCTTTTTCCCAACTCAGGCAGGAAAGCAGAGGGTGAAAGGTGCTGCAGAAGGAAAATGTACCTCAGCTGTCTTCAAAGCAGGCTGCAAACTGTGATCTGAAGCACGAACCTGTCCCAGGGCTCAGYGTGCCCTGTGTGGCTGCCAGCACCTCCCTTTGAGCTTACCACACCTCTCGAGGAATTATTTCACATTTAGGTTTTTCTGAGGCAAAGATTGTGACAAGGCTTTTACAAAAATGGTTTTTATTTTGTCCTGAACCACACAGTTTCACAGTTTTCGCAAGGGCAATCATTTTACAGTAGTCAGACCCCTGAAAGGTGAGCAAGAGCACTAAGTTCACATAGATCATCTCAGTACAATTTCAGCTCAGGGCTTTCTTTTCCTTCAGTACCTGGTCCTCCTTCTCCATGGCATCCCTCAGAAATCACAGCCTTTTTGCATCTCTCACCAGATGAAAACACACAGTAAATGATCCCTCCCCTTTGTTCCTCCTGCAGGAATCACTTAAATTCCCATGTCTGTGTTATAATGGAGGCCAGAGCAGAGCCAAATATCCCCTCCTGGCCTTAAAATCTGTGAATAATACTGTTCCTTGGAGACTCCAGCCTGGATACAGTGGGAAAAGCCCCCATCACACCTGGGCTATGGACTTGGGCCGGGTCTAGGYTGGCTAAAACCACCACACATGGATGGATGGATTCAGTGCATCTCCCTCTGTCCAGCTGCACCTCCATCCCAGACCCAAGGGGCAGGAGAACTGTGGTATCACAGCAGTAAAACCCCTGTGAGCTGGGCTGGCATCTCACATGCTTGCTCTTGCTCACTGATTTAGTATTCAGAATTTAGAATTTATTGAGGATTCTTCCTTTGTCACATCATCTATCAGAGACAGACACCACCGAGATGGAAGGGGGAAAAAAAAATTAAAAACCTGTTTATTGCTCAACTTGCTCTAGGCATGTTTTAGTTTATTGTTCAGCTTGGTTCATTTCAGTGTTTCAATTTGAACGGTTCGCTTAGTTGCTGTGGCTAAAAAAAATAAATTAAGAAAACCATAAGAAAACCTATTTAAAAAAAAAAAAAAAAAAAAAAAAAAA
>NW_026623317.1:2077707-2079411 GCF_030028575.1 Malurus melanocephalus
TTGTGGGGCCCCTCAGCACCTCCCAATGTCAGAGGTGTCAGCAGATAATTTAAGGGCACAATCCCACGTCGCCGGAAGAAACGTGCTCCCAATTCGCTATTCCGCACGTGTCGGCGCGTCGAGCCKCTATTGGCACCCCGGGAGGAGAGACCCGCATTGCAGATACCCTGCCCAGCCCCACGGGGCTCACTGCTCCTCTGCTTCACACAAAACCCTCACCGAGCTGTGCCAGGACCCAAATGTCACCGCTCGCCTTTCCCAGCCTCGCGGGAGCTGTTGTGCAATTCCTCTCGATTTATCCCAGCACCAATTGGGGTTGGTGCCCACAGGGAGTACAAGATGGTCACATCTCTTGTGGTCACCCAAGGGCAGATGGGATTCAGACCCCACAGGTTCCTGGAAAGCTCCTGGTCCTGTGCTGCCTCTCTCCAAACGCAGCAGCTCTCATTCCAGCAGCCGTAATTACGGCTCTGCTGATCCTCCAGACCTCGCCTCGGATATCTCTGCCTCCAGCGGGGTAGGGGCTTTCCAAAGAAAACAGGATCCAGCTTCTCCACGCAGCTGCTTTTAGCATTTCAAGAAACCTTCTCCAGCAGCAAGTGTAGTAATCTCAATGGGAGATAAGTCAATTACAGCAAATTGAGCTATTTCATTTCTGGCTGCAAATGGCTTTCAGTTACACAAGTAGACACATTAATCTAATAACTAATGATCATATATTTCACTAATCATACAACGCTGCGTGAGGTATTATATCTAATTATATTTAAGATTAAGACATCTTTATATGTGTATTTTTTGCCAGTTGCCAGGCTGGTGCAGATGGATGAAAACAGAAAAAGAAAGCAGGAATAGTTCCAACCCCCCACCCTGTAAGAAACAGGAGGTCCCTCTGAAAAATGGAAAGATACATTTCAGAGAGGATTGGCTGAGGTTGCCTTCAGGATAGAACAGAAGAGAATAGAAAGAAAAACTGCAATCAAATATTCTATGATATTGGCTTTTTTTCCTCTGAAAGCAAGGGTTGAATACAGAGATTTGATGCTAGTGGCTTGGGAGGAAAAAAAACCCCATGGAATTGCTGAGACTGGAAAAACCCTCTTAGATCATCGAGTCCAACCACTCCCCAGCGCTGCCAAGGCCACCACTGACCCATGTCCCCAAGTGCCACATCCACATGGTTTTAAAACCCCTCCAGGGATGGGGTCTCCACCACTGCCTTGAGCTGGACAACACTTTTGCTGGAGACTTTTTYCCTAATGTCCAACCTAAACCTCCCCTGGTGCAACTTGAGACCATCTCCTCCTGTTCCGTCCCTTGTTCCTGGGGAGAAGAGATGGACCCTAAATCAAATTTAAAATGTCACGTTGTTGTCACTCTCCCAATCTGGCCTTTGAGCCTCAAAGTCTCAGTGCTGTACTTACAGAAAATCCAAGTGCCTTGAGCTCCTGGATTTTCCAAAGAGCTTATTTAGAGACATTCCTGAGGCAGACCATCCACAATATCTTCAGTGATACCCAGCAAATCCCAGGTCCTCCCAAGACCTTGAAACATGAACCATGAGATCATTAGGGCTGGAAACCACCTCTAAGATTGTTCTGCTGCCCACAGCACTGGCTGGATGGTTCTCAGCTCATCATTTCACTGTTGTGAGTGTGTCAGTGGTGAGTTCAGAATGGAGCAAAGGCACAAGGCCACAGGGAC
>NW_026623317.1:2080793-2085948 GCF_030028575.1 Malurus melanocephalus
AGGCTGCTCCCAGCCCCAATGTCCAGCCTGGCCTTGGACACTGCCAGGGATCCAGGGGCAGCCACAGCTGCTCTGGGCACCCTGTGCCAGGGCCTCATCTCTTTCATAGCCATTAATTCCTTCCCAAAATCCCATCCATCCCTGCCCTCTGTCAGTGGGAAGCCATTCCCCCTTGTTTTGTTCACTGCCCTTGTAAAACACGCGCACACACTCACTTATCTTCTATATTCTACCTCTAGAGGTTAAAAAGTGGCTACTTCTTAGGAACAAATTAGCTCAAACGAAGAGACTGTGTTTCCATACGCTACCTTTCATACATAAAAATCATCTCTCATTCATAAGAATGTGTGTTCATACATAAACTCTTTTTTATTTTGTCTGGATAGAATGTGTGAGTGCATTTGCCTGTCTCTGAAGTGCACCACGGATCTTGAGCAAGATGTAAGATTTGAGAAAAAAACCCAATAAATATGTGCATTTGTTAAATAGCAGGTATGGAAATATGACAGACACATAACCCCGCCATGGATACCCCAACATCAAGCAGGCGGTAACCCCCAAAATCTCAATATCCTTTACAACAACACCACAGCATCTTGAGCCCCCAAATCCATGTCCAGAAAGTCAGGCTGTGTATCAGCACCAGCTCTGACTGCCTCCCTGTGAGCAGAACCCCATCCTGGGRTGATGACAGCGGGAGACTGATCCCCCCCGGCGCCGCTCTTTGCCTCTCAGTCCCACTAATCACACCTCAGCTCTGACATCCCTCCCAATATTTAACTTTCCTGGGACCTCTGSTAGTTTATTAACATTTTCAGGCTACAGGTACTGGTGTTCTCTGCCTTCAATTACGCGGACACTTTTAGCTGCGGGAAAATTCCCTGCCCCGGGCGAAGCTGCAGTGAAAGGAATAATCATTTGCGGGTGATATTCCAGCGAGGAGCGGAGGGAAGGGGAGGACGAGCTGTGACAAACAAAATGGATAGTATCAAAAATCAATTCCACTCCYGCCACAGGAATGAGCAAAGGAAAAGGAAGAAAAAGGGTGGGGAAGAAAGGATCCTGCTTAGAAGAAATACTCACTTTGCTGTGGAACAATAAAATGCTCGACTTGAAACGTTTTGAATTTTGACGTGGATTCAGATGTGTCTATGAATACTTTCATCAGGTTTGGTGCTGGGAAACCCAGACAGAGACAGATCTCAAGCCCACACTCCTTCAGCCAGACTCTTCCCCAAGGCAGCAGATCTTTGTTCATGTATGATGTGTGCACGCACGCATTTGCACACCTTTAAATGTGTATAGATGTATATATGTGAATGTATTTTCCCCTTAGACCTATAGTACATAGGTAGAAGAGGGTCTGTGATCTTTTTTAATTCTTCAAGGCCTTCAAAGAAGTCCTCACCTAAAGCCATGGTTAGTGGAGCACACCAGTGACCTCACACCTATCAAARGTGATTGAGTTTTTCCTTTTGTTGAGATACCTGCTTTGGCTATGGAAGCAATTGGCTTGTGAAGATATGGGTGACTCTGGGTTTTCAGGGTTAAAACTCTCAGAAAGTTACTTGTAAAATCTTGTGGGTTTACACAGAAAAAATAATTTTGAGGGGACCAATGGGCTGGTTACGGACTTGGAGTGCTCAGGACAGGAGGGACATTGAGGGGCTGGAGCGTGTCCAGRGCAGGGAACGGAGCTGGGGAAGGGTCTGGAGCCCCAGGAGTGGCTGAGGGAGCTGGGAAAGGGGCTCAGCCTGGAGCAAAGGAGGCTCYGGGGGGACCTTGTGGCTCTGCACAACTCCCTGACAGGAGGGGRCAGCCGGGGGGGTCGGGCTCTGCTCCAGGGAACAGGGACAGGAGGAGAGGGAACGGCCTCAGGTTGCMCCAAGAGGGGTTTAAATCAGAAATTGGAGAAAATTTCTTCACTGAAAGGGCTGCCCAGCCCTGGCACAGGCTGTTCAGCGCAGTAGCAGAGTCCCCATCCCTGTAGGGATTTAAAAGCTATGTAGATCTGGCACCTGGGTTTGTGGGCTGGTAGTGGCCTTGACATTGCTGTGGAAATGGTTGAATTTGATGGTTTTAGAGTATTTTCCAGCCTAAAGGAGTYTGTGATTCATTATTGCTGCAGAATCTACCTGAAAGCACACAAATGTRCAAAAATACACACCATTTTCACCACTGGCAAATCAAAAGATCTGCTCTGTGAATTATGGCCCTCCCAAAATACCCACAGCCACCAGCACCACCTTGCTTTGTTCAGGAGGTCCTTTCAGATATTCACAGCTCTGATAATTAGAAAGCTTCTTCTAATTTCCAGCCTAAATTTATTCATGGCTAGTTTAGATGCATTTGCACTTCAATAGCCCGCTCCCAGAGGAAGGAGGAGGTTGCAGGGCTGTAGATGGAGGTGATAGGTTTGACCCAGAGAGGAACCTGGTTCCTGCAGCCTCTGTCASAGTCCCTGGTGACTGGATGCAGCAATGGCCATTTGAAATCTGTGAGTGGGGCTGAAATATTAAGAGGATCAAACCTGCAGGTGGGGAATTMAGAGATGCTCGTCACTTCTTATTACAAATTAAATATTTGGTGGTGCCAACATAGTATTTACTTTGGGCTAAGAAATTATCCCTTCCTTTCCCTCAATGTCTTTCATTCTCGATGAAGCTGGAAGACAGGAAAATAAAATATTTATTTCATTTTTCCTTGGCTGATTGTTTTTTTAATGATAACTTTCTATATTTTTTCCAGTGCTGAGAGAACAGCATGAGAAATGCTGACTAAGTAATGTTAGCCCTTTTTAGAAACCTGCAGTAAGTTCAGATTTTAAAAACTGATTCCCAAATATCTTCCCTTTTTTCCCAAATGGGTCTCTGGAAGAAAGCTGGGGTACAGTGCAGCTTGAGGGTCAAGCTGAGCACCCTGTCCCGTGCAGATTGTAGGGAAATATGATCTTGCCTGAGCACCTCTAGAAACAGAGAGGGTCCATGGAGGGCCCATAGCTGGTATGAACAGAATTATATTGCCCCTTGAAGTGCCAAGCAGGCTAAAATGTATCTTCTCTCTTTACAGAAATAAAATCTTTAAAATTAGGTGGGAAGTGGAAATGAAAATGCCACTCTTTCTTACTCAAAGCTTTTTCTAGTCCATGGAAAAAAACCTCTCTGGAAATATTAATTCTTTCCACAGCTTCTGGTAGACATGGGAAGAGGTTTTTGGGGGTGTAAAACCCTTGAGCAGGACATCCATGTGTCTGCTGCAAATTCTTGGTCAGGGCAGGACGGGGCCCTGCAGCTCCACTCTCACTTGTGGTTCCTCTGGACTTGCTGTGGTTTCACCACCCCTCCACATTGCCCCAGCACAGAATCACAAAATCACAGAGTTTGAGTTGGGAGGGATATTAAAGCCCTTCCAGTGCCACCCCCTGCCATGGGCAGGGACACCTCCCACTGTCCCAGGTCACTCCCAGCCCCAATGTCCAGCCTGGCCTTGGACACTGCCAGGGATCYAGGGGCAGCCACAGCTGCTCTGGGCACCCTGTGCCAGGGCCTCCCCACCCTCCCAGACAAGGTTTTTTTTCTTAACATCCAATCTAAACCTAATCTCTTYCAGTTAAAAGCCATTCCYCATYGTTCTGTCACACATTCCCTTGTCCAAAACATGTCCCAACAATGCTCCAAATTTCTGTCATTTTTTTTTATACCATGATGTCTACAGGGGTGTTGCTTCCCTCTGGACCATGCAAGGTCCACCAGGTCACCCAGGGTGATGGGACACTGTGAGGATTTAACGAGAGCCCAGCCCTGCACGTGGATCCTGTCAGCCAAAAAGAGCCACCAGCAGAGCCCCCGTGTCAGCCACACTTCAACTGCTGCCAGATAAAATTAATGGCTCTTTAAATAAACACCACACAAATAAACACTGCAGAGTTTTTTTTTTGTAAGAGCCCATCGCTGTTAGTACCCAAATTCCGCTAATGATTTGAAAATAATTTGTGCCTTTCCAGGTCACAARGAGGGCTGATCATCTTCACCCACTTTTGGTTTTATTTACAGCCTTCCCCTTTGTCATCTTGACATTTGCCACAGGAAAGTTGGGAAAGTCTGTGGAGGGAGGGCTGAAAGGAAGCAATACCTGATCATGTAAACAATTAGACCTTTATCCATCCTGCCCAAAGAGGTCCTTTATCTGATGACAACCTCTGCAGAACGGAAGAGGAATAGGTACCTCCCTCTGGGACCATCCTAACTATTCAATCAATTCTCCTCAATTACTAACAAATCTAAATGTGATTTATCTGCCCAGGAATCATTCCAATATCAGGCAAGGATCTATCAATAAAACCCCCAAAGGCAATCTTTTTTTCAGAGCTGTCAATAGAACCTCTGAAGCACAAAGAGAGGGAGCCGACAATTGAGATATTTTGCTTTTTTTTTCTTCTCTTTTTTTTTTTTTTTGTTTTTTGTTTTGTTTTGTTGGTGGTGGAAGGCTGCAAAAAAAAAGAGGGGGCATTTGACAACTTTCTTGCCCATAGATCCAAGGACAGCAGGCCAGTTTGTTAAGGTCAGCCATGACAAACAGTATGATGGGTTTTTAAAACCAGCTGAGTTTAACAATAGTAGGGCACGGGTGTGTTATTTCAGTGTCAATAAACCAAGCTGCTCAGCAGTTAGCAAATATCTCAGCAAGATCAGAGGCGCCGGGATTAGAAGTAATAGTAAATTTATAGGGTCGGATTCTGATCTCAGTTAATACCATTGTAAATCCAGAGCGAATTTCATTGACTTCAATAGTTTTTGATCCAGAATAGCCCAGATGTGGTCGTTTTCTGAACTTGTTACCAGAGCTGCCAATTGCATCGTTGCTTTGGATTTATTTGTGTTTATTTTTCACCCTGGCGGGAGTCGGGCGCTTCCCTTCCCTCGTCCCTCCCCCTGTAAAATTCGCTGCTGTAAATCTCCCTAGATGATTATCTTCTTAAGTGCCTAAGCTACTTTGTAAACCTATACACACAATTGCTGCCATTCCCAAGCCTTGGAAACAAGTGCAACTCTGCCAACGTGGAGAAGGATCTGGCCCCTGTCCTTGCTCAAACAGGAAAAAAGAGATGCAGATGGCAAAAATCAGGTTCCAGGCTTTTTTTTTTTTTTTTTTTTTT
>NW_026623317.1:2086103-2098891 GCF_030028575.1 Malurus melanocephalus
CTAATCAGTGATCAGTATTTACTATTTTGCTGCTTAGCACCCCACGTAGAAAGCAAAGCAGACTCTCAGCAAATTGATTTGAACGATAATATTTTATTAAAGTTCTGTATTTAGTTGCTCTTGCAGCTGCAGCTGAGCAATTATRGCATTTCGAGAATAATTTATTGCTTATTGGAATCCAAGATATTATTTCTTTTGTCTCGGCTACAGGAAAAGACCCTGGAGGAAGGCATTTGTGTGAGAGGCTGGGAAGGAGGGAGATGCTCTCCCTGTYCTCTGGGCAGAGCAGCAGCAACCTGCCAAATTTGTTGGGACCAARAGGGGATGGCTTGAAGAGGAATGGGGCTCAGGATGTGCAAGTCCTAATCCTAGAATCCTTTGGGTTGGAAAAGCATCTAAGGGACCAATTATTCCTCACASTGCCCAGGCCACCACTGACCCAYGTCCCCRAGTRCCACRTCCTTGAGGCTTTTAAACCCCTGCAGGGATGGGGACTCCACCCCTGCCCTGTGCTGGGGCTGGACAGTCCTTTCAGAGCATTTTTTTCCTAATTATCCCTATTCCTGCATGCACTGCTTGGCTTCAGTTTGTGCCCACCCCGAGGGCAGCTCCAGCATGTGCCACCAGGGCTCAACAGGAACAGAAACACTGGGCAAATTCTCCCTCCATCCCACCTCAAAAAGGGGCTCTGAGATGAGGTSAGATCCTGTCCCTGTATTTATTTCCACTCCTTTTACAGGAATAAAGATGCATCATTATCAAGTTGCAGCCAATTTCAGAAGACCCAGCTCTGGACAGCTTGAGCAGCAGTGACAGGGTCAGTCCAGTCACAAACCAGATCTAAAGGGACAGGTCTGTCTTAAAAAGATAAATCATTTCTCAGGAGTGTGYAATTTAGACACCAGGCAGCTTTCCTCTGTCGGAGAGCGTCAGGGRGCAGGCAAGCTAAATTAATTAATTGAATTGCCCAAGGTCATTGAGGAAATGCGCAGCAGAGGTCAGCCACGGTCACAAGCACCCGCAAATCACCATCCCTTCACCACAGGTGTGGACTCAGCAGGAGTGTGGGATGAGAAGGGTTAAGCCAGGATGGGTTGAGGAGAGACATAATTATCCCAGGTAAGAATTAACTSGGCAGGAATTGGGAGCAAGGCACCACCTGACTCGGGTGAAACGCTCTAAATCCGTGCGTCCCACGCCGATCCCTGCACAGCCCTCCCGCACATGATGAGCCAGAATTAACCGAAATTTTTTTTACAGTAGGCACACCTCACCCCTYGGAGGGATGCTATAAATGTTGGCCTCGTGGACGCCGCTCCTGCAGTGCCCTGAGATGAGGAGAGAGGGTTTAAATCCAAACCAGAGCCAGCGCTGCYTCCGGAAAGCTCTCACAACAATTAAAGCAGAATTATAACGGGATCCCGGGAGTGGCCGCCGTTTGGGTTTGAAGGGTGAGGGATCCTGGTCTCTCCACCTTGTTTCAGGCAAATGAAGCCTGGGTTTTATGACTTTTGGGACCTTGTGGMTAGGAAATTAAAAAGTTACCAGGGTCACAGCTGGGCACTGGGATGTGACTGTAAGCCAAATTGTTAATTCACTCCRAAGGTGTTCCTGGCCAGAGGTGGCTGTCCCTGTCCCAGCTACTTCCCAGGGGTGCTGTGGGGAGCAGCCTGAGCCAGACACCATCCCTKACTGCCTGCTGGGTCTGCCAACCCAGGTGCCAGCAGGGATGAGGGTGTTTGTGCTAGAGAAGGGCCCAGCTGGGCTGATTTTGGCAGTGCACATATGTCCTTTAGGGTCTGTTTTCCTGGCCTCTGGGTCTAAGAGAGAATTTGGGACCTCAGCCGGTCACAACAAGCACTACCAAGATGAGAAAGTGGAGGTGGGAAGGCTCACCTGGCCAAACCAGCAGTGATGGTGCTCTGTGGAAAATTCTCAAGGGATGGCTCCAACCCTGTCCCCTGTCACTCCCTCCATGGCTGCCCCTGTCCTCCCAGGACCAGGCGTGTCCTATGGCTGATCCCACCTGAGATGATGGCTCAGGGGTCTCTCCCAAAGGTTCAGGGCTGAGATGACACCGTGGCCACCCCTGAGCCACCGTGCAGCTCCATCCTGCCCTGTCCTGTTTACTCCTGTTTTTGCCATTGTCCTGGAGCACATCTGCAGCATTTYCTGGGGAGGCTCAGGGGCACAAAAATGCTCATCAGTCACAACCTGAGCAAACTTCTGCTCCAAGGGCATGTCTTTTCCTTGTTTAGGCTCTGCTTGGCTGCACAAAGCATGAGCACCAAGATTTATTCCAAATATTTGTGTTCTGRCTTTAACTCCTTATTTCCCAGAGTCTTGGGATAATGGGAAAACTTGTTTCCTTAMGAAACAGCTGCATGCAGGTGTGKGCTGGGGTCTGCTGGTCTGGGAAAYTGRGAAGGAGGTGCAGAACTCTCACACATTATCCCCCTCTAGCTTTACCTGCTCTCCCCTCAGCATCCAAGGGGAAAAATCCCTGCCCATGGTCTTCCTCAAAATGTGCAGGGACTGGCCAGACTGGGCTTGCTGGGATGGAGCCAAGCTGGTTTGAGGCTTGTGATGGCCACCAACCCTGCAGAGTGACCAGTGACCCTGCTGTCCTGAAGGACATCGTCCAGTGGTGGGCTCAACACTGCTGGGGGAACAGTGGACTCAATCATCTCAGGGGACTTTTCACACCTAAATGATTCTGTATTTCAATGATTCTATCCCCTGCCCTGTGCTTGGCTGGAGTTTGGGCCTCCTGGATCAGAGGGGTGGAAGGTTTGCGCACCTGAAAACTCACTTGTTTTTTTCCCAAATATATGATTTGGTGTTTTGAGAGATAATGCTTGTTTTCACAAACCCATCTGAACCTCAGAGTCTGAAATCAGAGCTATTTGTGCAATACACTGGAGGAGGATTTTCTCTGGGCCATCAGTCCCCACACTGMACCTGAGGCAGTGCAGACAGGATGGGCTGAGCCCTGAGACCTTGGCTTTAAAGTGGTCATTCAACATCTCATTTAGGCTCTGAGGACAGCATGGTATCAAAATTGATGTCCAAAAAGCTTTACCCTGTAGAACTCCACCTCTGCCTGGGATTGCCCCAGTTTGGGACACAGCAGGGGGATCCCTCAGGGGGTCAGCAGCACYTTGGAGGGATAAATGGAGCAGCACCAGGCTCACAAGAACTCAGCTTGACCATGGTGCCCTATGGGCTTTGGCAAAATGACTTTGGGGTTTTCCCTGGGGAGTAAGAGGGGGCAAGTAAGGGTAATTAAGTGTCTTGGTGCTTTGAGGTCTTGGGGTGATGGGGACAAGTGGTGTCCAAGCAAATTGGGCTGGTCTGGAGCAAGACCTGGGGATGCTGATGTCACCTTCAACGCCTTTGCCTCTGGCAAGTCACTTAGCAGTGAGGTTTCCCTCTGTGTAAAATGGGTAGGATAATCACTTCCTACCTTGCAGGGGAGACATGAGGATTAATTAATTAATTAATTAATTGTTTTGGAAGTAATTAAGTTTCTTATTTCACAATGATTGCTTTTTTCTTTCCAATCTTTTTCTTTTTTTTTTTTTTTTTTTTTTTTTCTAAATTTTTTTTTGAAAGCCCTCATGTTGTGGGGAGCCTTGAGTTTCACCATGTCCATGAGCTGATGGGTGTCCCATCAGCCCACGACAGCTTCATGTGCTTGCCTGGAAGAGCAGAAATGGGGTCTTGCCACCCCCTTTTGGGTTTGCAGCTTACGGCCACCAAGCTGTGGCTGCCCTCCTGAGCCCACAGTTAAAATCCCAGTGGTGACATTTTCCCCTTGGAAAGACCAAATCTGGCAGCCTCTGGCTCCTCTGACACCTTGGGCTGGCTAAGGGCACATGAGATGAGGTATTTGCCCCTGGGAGGCAGCAGGGCTGGGTTCCTGGTCCCTGTGGTGTGCCCAGGACACAGGGCTGGTCCCTGTTTCCTCCTGGAAGCTGAGCTCTTGTATTTCACTGAGCTGTGGTGTTTTACTGAGCCTGTGAAGCTGCAGAGATCCCTCTGTGGCAGTCAGGGACATGGGGTCACCACGGCAGAGGACAGGAGGCAGTGACACACGAGCCTTCCASAGTCAATTTGTCTCTGGCTGTGTTTCCTTAAACCAGATAAAATTCCGATTAAGAGTTCTGAAAGAGTCTCCAGTCCTTGAGAAGCATTATACAGAGCTCTTAAAGCACAGGTTCTGAAGTGAATTTAAGCTCATATATCCAGATTGTCCCTGATTAACCATTTAAGATGCAGAGTTAAAAATCTCACTGTGGAATCATTTTCAGAAAAGTTGCAAGGAACAYGACACATGAGGAGCCCAGCACTCAACAGACATCAGACAAAGGGGTGAGTATGGCTAATTCCCCCAGGCATTATTTGTACACAGGGCATAGGTATGGATGAATTATTGCTGTCCCTGATAGTCTCATGATTTTTTTTCCCCCTTCTCATATGATATTTTTTTCCTTACCTGATGTTTTGACATCTGAGAAATTCATATTGGCAGACTGATCTATATTGTCTAATATAACATGGAGMGTAATCAATCTCAAATCCTGCCTGGTTTTTTTTTTTTTTTCCCAGCGACTTCAGACACAGTGAAATGGCAGAGATCTGTTTTGAGGTAATGATGATTGCATGACTAATTTCCACCACAAACTTGTCATACAGACCAGAACCACTAAAAAAAAAATCAGATTTTTGCTCAGGCTTTAAATTATGCTTCGGTATTTACTATTTCTGGACCAGCTCAATGCAGAAACTTGGAAAGTCTTGCAGTTGAGAATTGAGAAAATGATGAARAAGGAGTGTTTTTCATCAAGAACTGAAAAACCCTTGAGGAGAAGCAGAGGACACTTGGCCAGAGTAGGACCAAGACTTACAATTGAAATGTTCCTAGAATGTTTTTTTTTTTTTTTAAATTGAAGCTCAAGGAAAGCTGACAGCAAATGAGAATCACAGACTTTGGGAGGATGCAAACTCTGGTAGCAAAAATGAAAGCATCTCTTTATGTTGAAATAAAGGGTAGGACAGAACCTGCCAAAACTAAGAATCCAATCAAATAAAATCTCATTTAAACATTACAGTTTAAAACAGGCTACTGGATCAAGTGTGGGGTAAGGCACAGTGACAAAACCATCACGAAGCTTCAGTACAAGCATCAGTGTTGTTCCATTTTAGAAGGGAGATCTGCATTAAAGTGGAAGAGTTTGGTAAATATGAAGAGGAGAAGAGTGAAGAAGAAGGGATAAAGGGTGGCAAGAGACAGAGGTATTATTGCAGAGACTAAGAGTAATTCTCCACCCCATGTCATAGTCCACAGCTGAAAAACTCATGCTCAAATCAGCAATAGCTGAAAGGAGATTACAAAGATTTGGGAGGTGTCAAAGCTGAATGCATGCCCACCGAAAGAAAAGAGGAAACAAARTATCTGACACCTTCCATCTAAAACTATAACCAAACCAACCAACCAAACATGGAAAAAGAATAAAAAAGGAGAGATTTTGAGGAAAAAAATGGCTGAAGTTGCCAACACTGGTAATAAATCAGAGGTGGGAGCCTGAAGGTTTGTAGGGCAATTGCAACACAAGAACAATTGCACTGTCAGACTAAGGTTTCCTCTACCATACTACTCCGTCTCCAGCAGCAGYTGATACAGATGTTTAGGAAGGCAAAACCAACATTTAGTTCCASAGTAGCCTTCCTCAGCCTTCAGGGATTTGTGGCTTGGTAGTTTCCAATAGACATCACCGGGGACTTCAGAGGTTTATGATATAAAAGGGAAATTTAGAAGATTGGGTTTCAGCAGAGAAACSAAGTGAGATTTTCACATATTTATTCAGTACAAAGAAACCTGGACTGTCCTACACCTGTAACATCTGTTTCTCGGGGTTCAGCAGAATAAAAATCAAAAATTTAAGTTTCAGTGGGAGAGATGAAGGGTGGCTTGGTGAAATGAACACAGCAGTTATTAGGGTGGGATGSTGTCCTTCTCTGAGCTGTAGAGGACCTTGAGCATGAACTTGGTCCCACTTTTCCGTGCTGTGTCCTTGATGTCAGTGTGATTCCTGCACACACACAGTGCTCTCAAGGGTGTCTGAAGAGGGATTGTGCCCATAAGCTTCAAATCTGCAGTTAATAAATTGTTAAATGTAAAGATGATCATTGGGCCATTCGTTGTAAATACAATAGAACAAAGAAGGCTCAACCCACCCTTCATAAAAGGAAGACAAGTTTGTAAATCTGTTAGAGCTCTCTGAAGATCTTGTTAAGCAGATGGTTTAAAAATACCTTAAAATACCGTAAATACTTGAAATCCTCAAAAAAAGTAATCTGATAGGCAAGATTTCTATGATTTCCATTCTGAAAGCTTCAGGAGCACCTAGAAGGACAGGACCTTTAATCAGTAAATAACTAGATGGGTAAAATCCCTGGGAAACAGAGCACAGGAATAACTTGCACAAGTTACCACTGGACTCCTGGAACCATTCAGTTCAGTATATTAATGAATAACCTGAGAAGGAGGGCAGACAGTGAGATGACAAAGCTCAGTGATATTATTGAATTGTTCACGGTGCTAAAAGCCAAAGCTGACTGCTGAGACGTGCTGAGATCTGCAACCCCGTTTGGTGAGAAAACAAAATTGAAGTTCAGCACTCCTAAATGCAAAGTAACGCACACAGATGTGCACTGATGGATCTGTTGCCTTCAGAAAAGAGAATTTTGCTGTCACAACAGGTTATTCTGAGAAACTCTCAGCTCACTGCTTGATTATGGCCAGAAAAGAAAACCAGCTGCTGATGATTACTAGGCAGGAATCAAGAACAAGCCAGGAACATTTTCCAACTGCATGAATTAATGTTTTATTTACATCATCCCTTTCTGAACTTCCTGTCCTCTGAAGGAACAAGATGGGCAGGGCTTCCAAGAGAAGAATGGCTTCACACRAGGCCCAGGAAAGTCCACCAAAACAGGTGAGTGTGGAGACAGAGGTGCAGAAAGCCAAAGGAGGTGTATTGTTCCTACTGCACATGGTGGGCTTCACAGCTTGCCAAAAACAGATGAGGTGGGAGCTGAGAGTGGGTGCGACTTCAGGACTCAGTGGAACTATTTAATGAAAGAGAAATCCATGAAGCCTTTGGTACAGATCCATCACTTGCACTTCAGAAAGCCCTCRTGCTGGAAATTCAGGGAATCTCTTTGATGCAAAGTGGTTTGTGCTTGGCACGTTCTTCTGTTTGCCTCTGCTTGAGCCAGGAGCGATGGGCAGGCACAGAGTGCTTGGCCCTGGGGTCCTTTGGGTTGAGGCAGCTGTTTGTGTTGCATTTTTTTTTTTYTTSCTGCATCAAAATCSCTGAWTTCTACAGCACCTGAAAGAGCATCTCAGAGGCCCCGAGTCTGGACAGGGCACATGCCCTTGAGGGAGTGTCCCAGGCTGTCAGCACACCCCGTGACCATCATGGTTACCCTGCCCCCTTCCAGGGTCATTTGTTCTGAAATTAAGGTGAACACATCTTTTAAATGAAGTTTGGGTTCCTGTGTCTAATTCTGGGCCAGGACCATGTCACAGCTGGGGACTGTCCGAGCACAGAGGACAACTGACCACTGTCCTCCCACTGCAGGGCAGAGCGGGTGGGCAGCGGGTGTGACTCTTGTCACAATATCCTGAACAATCTTCATGTGGTGAGCACCCTTGGGACACCCAGGAGCTTTGGGAATCCTGAGCTCTGCTGGGAAGGAGGGGCAGGATTCCACCCCTTTTCTGGCAGAAACGCAGCCCCGGCTGCCGCGTTTAAATCTCCGCATCCTCCTTGCTCTGCCTTAAACCGCCGGCTTTAGAGGTCCCCACTCATCAAAGTCTTGTCAGGCAACAAGAGGGGGAACAAGGAGGGCTTAATTGATCAGCTTCGAAAGTAGCCTTGAGAACTTGATTCAGATATTGACTTCCAACGAGCTGGTTTAACTCCAGCTTCCAGAGCCAGCCATGGCTGAACATCAAAACTATTAACCTCTGGCCTTACCAGTTGGTGAGACATCACAGCAGCAGTAATTAGGAAGTCAATCGGAATCACATGTCTCACTTACACTGGCATGTCAATCAATAGTGCCAGTGACAGATTCATTAGGCCAGGCCTTGCAGCACAAGCTAGTAACAACCTCATAAAATACGCTTTTGAGGCAGGGCAAAGAAAAATCTGCTTGGAGGACTTGACTAGATGACAATATGTATTGATTAGGGCTCAAGCAATTTATGAAGTGCTACTTGCTCTGCAACCTTTCTGTCTCGGTGTTAAATTTTCCCAAGTAGTTGCTAAATAAAACAAAATATTACACTTTTTAAAGCCTTCTTCTGACAGGGAATTTTTAAATTTTAGTTACAACTAACAAATAGTCTAGCGAGGTAAAACTTCTATAGCTACTTAATGGTGAAAGGCATCTTTCATTTCTCTGGCCATCAGGCTYTGAAAGAAGATATCCATCTAGATGAGAAAAAAAATAATCTGAAACATGAATAGGAAACTCTCCTACCTTCCAGAGACAAATTTCATTTTAACATTCCTTTTTTTAGAGCATTTAATGGCCATTCTTTCTGTCAAGTTGCAAGMAAAGCGCATATTTCTCTTTTTAAAGCCAAATTAAAATCTGGATTTGTGGACTACAACCAGATCTCTGCTGCTCRTTGCAAACAGTGTTTTTTAAAGACAGAAATGGTGGATTTGGGAACTTTATGCAATGCTCTTTTCAGTGCTGTTCTTTTCATGGGATTTTTTTTGTCTTAATTTGCTTGTAGCTGTTTTTTTTTGTCAGGATTTCCCTGAGGTTTATAAGAACTCACTGCCCTCTGTTCACTCTGTCATTGAGGGTGGGATTTATTTCCTCTCACCCTGCACAGAGAGGGAACATCAGGCTTCAGGGAGAGTGTCCCTGCAGTGCCTCTGCAGTGACATCTCTCTCTATGGGATTTCAGGACTTGAATGTCTTAACTCTCTCTCCAAGACAAAATCAGGAATAGTGCATCTTTATCTCACTAGCCCAAGACGCCAAAACACATCTGCAAGGCTGGCGAGACAATTTTCATGAGCATTAAAGAAATAAAGGATTTTTCAGAGTATCTCTCAACACACCATAAATGGCCCATGTTTGGCTGTAATTAGCAGGGGTCCTGAAAAAAATGTGGATCCAATTTCAGTGAAGGCCAAAGGAAAATGTGTCCTCTCCAGTTTGGTGCCAAAAGTGCCTTTCTGAGCTCTTCTGCTACAGGAACGGGCTCGAGTCCTTGYTCAGCATTAGCAAGACTCACTGCCTGCTCAATATAATTTTAGCAACGCTCTGTGGTACCAAAGATCACCCCAAAGTGGCAAAATGATCTCTGGGTTTCAGCAGCTCCAAGGAAAGGGACTCAGAAAGGCACAGGAGAGATTCTGACTGTCTGAGAGCTGAACCCTTACGTTTTTGTCTTGCCTTCGTTCTTCCCCTTCCCCAAAGCAGCTCCCACCCAATTTTCCAGCAGATATTTCATCATCACCAGAATCATCCTAGTGATCAACTTTAATAATCTACAGCTTGGTACAGGAGAGATCTTAGAGAATCCAAGGATCGGATGTTTTGGGTCAGAAGGGACATTAAAGCCCATCTATTCCAWCCCCAGCCATGGTCAGGGCTCTGTCCAGCCTGGCCTGGAGCACTTTGAAGCCCTTTCAACATTTTAACATCTCCTCCACTTTTAGCTTAGTGTTAAAGACACAGTGCAAGTCAGAGTAAAAGCACTTCTGATTGTAAGGAAGGTTTCTCCYGTTCTTCCCAAAGATTTTTGGCTCTGAGGTAGCAAAGGAATATTTCTTAGGYTGGAAAAGCCAATTGCCTGCACTAACATCATATCCAGAGAATGCCTCAGTCTCTTATTTTCATATCAGATTAATAAAACTGCCAAAACACTGTGAGGCAAAGACCTCATATTTTGGAAGGACACTGACTGAGGGCTTGATCATCTGTTACCGACATAAGCTTTCTGGTTAATTATTTTGGGACCCTTATAAATATTCACAGTACAGATGGGCCAATAATTTATCATTATTTCCTTGCCAAAATCAGACCTTTTCTGCTCTTGAATMATCCAAGAAACAGATTTTAGTTTTCTCAAATAGATTAATTTCTTTAAATTATTTKCCAGGTAACTTCTGCAGATGGGTCTGGCTTTGGGTCTGGTTCACAACCAGTTCACTGGTTGTGCTACACACAAAAGCTGGACTGTGGGATGGGACAGGTAATTCACCCTGGGAGTTTGGTTTTCCAGTTTGGGACACAAAACATTTTAACTTGTTTTCATTGCCAAATGTCTGTGGGTAACACATTAAATTGTCCTCTCTCCAATTCTCTCCAACACTATTGCCAGTAAACTCCTCATTCCACCAAACAAYCCTGCCAGTAAATTAAAATTCATTAAAATAACCAAGAGAATAGGCCATAAACAGGATCTAAGTAGAAATAATGTGATTTTAAATTCAGAATGAATACACATGACTGTATTTTTCCATTACTTTTCATGCTATACCAATTAATTCCTAAAAACCCCAATCATCTTTCCTAAAATAATCYCAGGTGGTTCAATAAAACCCAGTGGAAATGGAAGAGTGAGCTGGGCATGAGTTGCTGAGTGCTGGGAATCCTTTAAATTATTTCTAACATGGAAAGTTTTGGAAAGGAGGGGTATTTGCTCCACGTACAGACTGGAAGAGGGTCACTTTGCATATGGTTTCCTCTCTTATAGCAGCACGTTTCCCATAGTAAAGCAAAAGGTTTAATGAAAAAGTAATAACTGCTTACATTGGCAAAGAGTGAAACCAGCTGTGTTTTTGCGGGAAATTATAAAATCTGTTTGTTTCCTCCTGYAGGTTGACTTTTCAAGTCTTTCGAAAGRSTCTTTGGTTTTATCCCTTGGTAAAGTTATTTTAAAGGGCCTAATGAGAAGGCCAAGTCCAGCTCATTATAAATYTCATGTGTGGGGAGAGGCAGCTTTCCCTTTTCCTGCTGCCTCCCCAAATGTTCACCGGGGTTTGGGTGAAGGTGAGAGAAACCSTTGGCCAGTCCCCTGCCCCACCCAACCCCCTGTGACAGATCCTGGTGACAGCTAGCCAAGGCTGAGGTGGCAGCACGAGGTAGATGTGAAGCTATTCACCCTCTCTGAACCCTGAATCCGAGTCACGGCACCAGGGAGAATTTCTCAGAGAGGGGGAAAWGTTTACAAGGAGAAGAAAGATAAAAAAAGGGACATTTTAAGACACCTGTTATCCTTAACGGGGATCCGTCTCTTCCCAGGTCCCCAATCCCTCTCCACCCCCCATGTTTTCCCACACACAAAGGGGGGGCAGGAATGAAAGTCTAACACAGATCAAAACACTCATTACAGTTGTTGTCCAGTGTCGTAGGAGAAGTGTCCTTACAGCTCCACGCTCTGGAAGTGTTTTTCCCTCAAACAGTCAGTGCATACCGGCTGATAATGAGGGAATATTCCTTTACTTCGCAGGAGAAAAGAAAAGAATGCCCTTCAAGGCCAAACTGCGTTGTTTTAGCAGCGTTAAGACCAACATCACATTTCTCCTGGCAGAACACAGCTTCTCAGGCGGGGGCATCTCTCGTTCAGTCCAGCCCTCAAAAGGCCAGGTTTTTTTTCCTCACAGCAAGGTCGTTCTCTTTTTTCTATTCAGATCTCTCTCAGTGCTTTCTGAGACACTTATTTCCTCCATGTTCGAGAACCACAGCAAGCACAGCAAATCATCCAGTCTTCTCCTTATTGATCTTCAGTCTCCATTTCTTTCTTACATCTCCTCACCCTCCTGCTCTGKTTTTCCCAGTGCAAGATACTAAAGATACTAAAGTGCAAGATACTAAAACTTCATGCTAACAACCTAAAACTAACATGGTGGCCAGCTCACAGGACCCCTTCTTGCAGCTGAAGAAATTCTCCACTGTTGGCACAGCTCAGAGCTGCTGGTGTGGTCAGTGCTGCTTTTGTTGTCTGGTCTTGAAGARGTGCTTGGATGTGTCAAGTGAAGGGTTTTTTCCAAGCCTGGCTATTCCCTGGATCCTTTYCACACTTGAGCATGCCCTTTGCAGGGCTGGATTGCTCCAGTTTCATCAGCACGCAGACGTGTAAGAGGAAACTATTAAATTAATATCACAATTAAAATTCAATCAGTGCGACGGCACTCGGTTGAAATCTCTGAATCAGCACAAAAGGTCATGAAATCAAATTATGAGATATTAGAAGGGGCTGGCTGWCACAGTAATGTCTCAGCAAATTTAGTGGGGAATAAAGCTTTGCTGTGGTGTTGGTGCAATGTGCAGGCACAGCTGGTGTAGCAGCACGTGTGTCCGTAGGACCTTGATGGTTACATTTCTATTCTGATCTGAGGCAGTAGAGCAAGCAGGAAACACATCATGGATGTTCATGTGTTACCAGACACAAAACCTTCTGCATCTTATAATTTTGATTTGTCAGAGACTTTAGGCATTGCCTCTTGGAGCATCAGTTGTTTCCTTTACAGCATTTCACGAGCGAAGGTGCAATGAGGTGATTGTCCTGCAGCAGAACTGTCCTTCCTGCCTGAGGGGTGGATGGACCCGTGTCCCTGCATCCCCTGTCCCTGCATCCCCTGTCCCTGCATCCCCTGTCCCTTCATCCCCTGTCCCTGCATCCCCTGTCCCTGCATCCCCTGACCCTGCATCCTCTGTCCCTGCATCCCCTGTCCCTGCATCCCCTG
>NW_026623317.1:2098972-2121724 GCF_030028575.1 Malurus melanocephalus
CATCCCCTGTCCCTGCATCCCTGTCCCTGCATCCCCTGTCCCTACATCCTCTGTCCCTGCATCCTCTGTCCCTGCATCCCCTGTCCCTCCATCCCCTGGACCCTGGATTCATCCCTGGAGGGTTTAAGGAACAGCTGGGTGTGCTGTGGTTTTGTTGATGATGTGGTGATCAGTCCAGGTTGGACTTGGTGATTTTGGAGATCGTTTTCAACCAAAATGATTCTGTGATCCGTGCGGCATCCTGGCTATTGTTGTCCCTGAATTCCTGGAAATGTCCAAGGCCAGGCTGGAGAAACCTGGGACCATGGGAGGTGTCCCTGGCCATGGATGGGGGTGGAATAGGATGAGATTTGAGGTCYCTTCCAACCCAAACCATTCCAGGATTCTGTGACACCTCTGCCCTGGAACTGTGACTGTGAGACTCATGAAAATTGGCAGCAGATCATGAGAGCTTTCTAAAATACACAATTAACAGAAAGAAGTGAATCCTTCTTCTGAGAAAGTGATCATTACAGTCTCACAAACAGAAGTGTTAARTTCAGAGTTCAACTGTGGTGTCTAAGAATAATAACGATTTTCAAAAATAGAAAGGAATCCAGAGGAAATACAAGGCTTCTGTAAAATGTTTTCTGGTGTCACATCCAGCTGGGTTTTCTACTACAGAAGATTTTAAACTCCTCATCTGGAATTTTTCAGCAGTCTTCCTGAAAAGTTGAAATCAGAGCACACCTTTCATCTAAAACTCAGATTTTTTTCCCCTCGTTAACCATTTCTCCACCAACTATTGTCTCCCATAACCTTTGGAATGTTGGATACTCCATCCAAGGGCCTTCATGACTTTTCTGAGATGTTTCACCTCGACACCTTATGATGGCAAGTCACACAAGACATACATTCTGGGGTTGAAAACTTTTTTCTAGAGACCTGCTGGGTTTTTAAATTGGAAATGGTCTTGGATTTGTCTGATGGAAGGTTTTCCTGCTCATGCCACGGGGGGACTTGAACTAGGAGATCATTTAAGTCTATTCCAACCCAAACTATTCTATTATTTTCCTATTCTATGACTCTCTGATTTTATCTGATGCAATGATTGGAGGTAAAAATTTCATATTTTGCAGCCAAATATTATTTTTAGGAAAGTGTGGGTGATTTGTGTTTATTTGGCGGAATAGATTAAAACAAAAAAGAAATTGGGTGGAAAAATCTAAAAGAAAACTATTTTTAAAAAATTAATTTTTGAATTTTTCCTAAGATCTGGTGTTTGAAAAGGTTTTAAAATATGAAAGAAATTGTTTCATTATGGCATGAACATTTTGACTAGCCCCCAAATATTTTTTTATATTAACTTTTCAATTCCCCAAAAAATAAACTAGAAATAATGTGCAGCTAACACTGGTCAGTCCCCTTCCTCCTCATCAGGTTTCCATTCTCGAAATGCTATTTTTTTCCCCTTAGACCTTGGGAGAAGGAAAAAAAAGTTACTTGTATTTTTTCAGAAAAGTGAGTATCATTCCAGCTAACTCTGGTGTGCTTGGGTCAGAAGGAAGAGGACTTCCCCATATCCAGGCTTGGTTATAGAAAAAAAAATTTGGCCTTTTTAAGACTCTGTAGACCTAAGGTCAGTCTCTTACCTTAACTGTTGGTGTCTTTTCCCAGCTAACAAGGGACAGCACAGGAGGAAATTAATTCATGATGTGCCAGGGGAGGTTTACATCAGATATTGCGGAAAATTCTTTCACAGAAAGGGCTGTCCAGTCCTGGCTTGGGCTGCTCAGAGAAGTGGTGGAGTCACTGTTCCTGAAGGGATTTAACAGATGTGAGAATGTGGCACTGGGGACAYGGGTCAGYGRTGGCYGTGCTGGRGGGAYAGCAGRGCTTGATGGTCTTGCAGAGCTTTTCCAGCCTCAGAGATTCTGTGATTCCATGGACATTCCCCTTCCTCTTKTGCTGTGTAAGGCACAGGGGCAGAGGGATACTGCACCAAGTTCCCAGGCTGGCAGTGGTTTCCTTCTCAGCACATGTGAGAGGCTCAAAAGCAGCTCCATATCTGTCACTTGGCTTTGTTCTGTGCTCCTTATTTATGAGGATAATTGGATTTCAAGCTTCTCAGGAGTGAGAAGGTCCTGGGCTCTGCAGGGACAGGGGGCAAACACAGCAATCCCAGAATCACATTTTCCTGTGAGAGAATGAAGGAATAAAGGAATAAAGGAAACACCCCTTGGGCTCCCACCAGAGGTGAAAGGTTGGTGTTCTTTTTCTGTCAGAGCTCAATCCATCGGCATTCCCTGGCAAAAGCGTTACAAGGATCTCAGTTCTGGCTTCACCTGCCATAACCAAAACCAACCTGCCTTTCCTGGGACCATCTCCTTAGCCCCTTTTGTTTGTTTTACTGACAGCTTCGATGCTGTCTCTGCTTCTAGGCTCTTGCAAACACCAAGAGGAAATTTGGTAGGAAGGTTCTTCCCTAGGGAACAATGTTAGGAATGACAGGAGAGAATTCTGTGTATGCGGGGGATTTCTTGTGGCTTGTCAAAAAGACAAAAAGGCACAAAGACTATCACCTAAAAACAGAAAAGCAACCTCAAGAAGCAAACCAATAGCCATGTGGTTTTACCTCCTGTTGCAACGATTTTTATCACCACTTTATGCTTCATTGACCAATGGATTTTTTTTTTCCAGCTTTGCACTTTTTTATATATTATCCATACACACAGGACTATTATTTTTATCTTCATCATTACATAGTGCTGCTTTTTTGTGCCATTTAGACATGAACCTCATTTGAACCCTAAAGCCCCATTTGTGGCACACAAAAATACTGTCATTTACATTCTGTGCCAAAGTATTATATAAAAAGCATCAAACAGGAGGAGAGGCAGGAAGCTGGGAGTAAAGATATATAGTCAGCAAAGTATATAACTTCTGGCATATTACTGCTTAATCCTAACATAATTATTCTCATCCTTTTATTTGATTAACTTCTAATGGTTCCTCTTGGTGTTAAAGGTCCCAGTCTGATCATTTGATTTTAGTGTCTGCTATAATTACCGATAATGTTCTTTGCAAGACAATTTAATGATAACCGCATAATGGCCTATATGAAGAAAGCTGCAGGGTTTCAATGCTTTTGAGTAATATAAAATACATTAGACTAACACAAGCTATCAACATGACAGGGAATGTTTGATTTACACCAAGGACTAGGTTACAGAGTTGTGGATTTWTTTTTTTTTTTGCCCTTCCTCCTTTTTTTTTTTAATTTTTTTTGTTTTTTATTTTGCAGCCATTTACAATAAATGACAGAACAGTTGGACAATCTGCAACTTGCTGAGTGCAATAAAATGTAGCACAAAGTTAGAAGTGACATGGAGCCAGACCCGAAGAGCTGCACTGAAGCATCCAGACTGGTGTGGCAGCAGGGCTTGCCTTGTCCTCACTGAACATTCCAGGGACAAACTCCTCAATGTCTTTTAAAACCAAACTTAGCCARAGTTTCCAACCTCACATATTTTTCCCGGATAAATGTATGGTTTGTATTTCCAGCAGGCTTTTTCACTATATTTAAAGTCACCGAACAACACRCAACTTGCACCGATATTTATTGATGTGTCTTTGCCTCCTTTTCCCAGACCTGATATAAAAATTAATTTGATTTCAGTCCATGTTTTGCTTCACACTGTCATGTTTTCACAGCTAAATACTACACTGAGCTAAGTGGTTCAAGCTTAGCAAACACTCCTTCGCACGAAATTAAACAATCGCTCACGGTTTTGGCAAAATGCAGCATAATTCATGGTGTGCACACAGGAGAGAAAATTTCCTGTCAAAAAAAGGTTAGCAGTGGACATATTACATTTGCTGCTCTTTTTTATTCCAGGATAATGGCATTTGGACAAAAGTAGGCCTGTCCTGTTTATAGTGCTTTATGCCCCATTAGTATTATTGCAAGTCTCTGGACTCACATGTTAAAGCACTTAATCAAAGGCAATGGGTTGAAAATCATGTCCCAGCACTTCTCATATTTGATTCGTTCCTCCCAGATAGAAAGAAGTAAAAAACACATTACTAGCATCAAAACAGCACATGCATTATCTGCTAAGCAGTTGAGAAGCTATCATTGGGTTTTATCCCTTTGGGTACTAGGACAGTCAGGAATTTTCCCCATTCATCCATTCAGAGATCTGAGACTGCTATTTTTCATTTTTCTCYTTTTGACAGACAATCCTTGTAATTTTTTTCACAGGTCTCTATTTTAAAGACATCTTCATGTCACTTATTTTAATTGCAGGCTGCAGGCATCAGGTCTAAAATAAAAAAAAATTAAAAAAAAAGAAGAAAGAAAGAAAAAGGGAAGAAAGAAAGAAAGAAAGAAAAGCTTGAGAAAGACAATATTTGAAGTAGTGGTAGTTTTATGAACATCCTCCAAGGATTTTCTCTGAGACAAACCTAATAATGGGAGAGGAACGTATCTTAAGGGGAGAATTAATTTATACATTTAATTACTCGGGATCCACTCCACTTCTTGACGACGCGTTTCGATTCTCCGCGAGAGCCCRGGCTGCAGCAGCTCATCAGCTCGATGGGGACCAGGGGAGCCAAGGAGAGGGGTGAGCCCTGTCCAGGGCTGCTGAAGCACTGCAGCATCGCCCCAGGAGCACTGCCTGCAGCCCCAGGGAGTGCTGATGGGTTTGTGCTGCTTTTCTCCAGTGGGGACAGCGATGCTGAGCCTGTGTCCAGCAGATTTACTGTGTCCAGCCTCATCCACGCCAGGCAGCCCCAGAACAAAGCAGGGCAAGGAGCTGAGAGGGAAGGAGGGCGCTGAACAGGGTGGGTGGGTGCCTGAGCTGTGCCAGGCTGCAAAACTCCACCGGGTTCCAGGGAACTGAGAGCTGATGGCAATTTTGGTGCCGTTCCCACTATTCAAAAACAGTTTGATTTTATGCAGGTATTGCAAAAGCAGGAGGGATGAAGCCTGCCCAGACTYTCTGCAGAAGTAGAGTGRACTCTGCGTTTTTCAGGGCTGTAACTTCTGGCTTCAGGAGAAGCAACCGAGATTTGCAGCGGGTAAAGAAAGTAGACTCTACCCAGGGAAAAGAAGGAAGAAATAACTCAGAATAATCCCACATCCATAACTGTCACAGAACAATTTTTAAGTTTCTAGGGCTGAAATAACTTAGAATCATAAAATCACAGAATGGTGTGGGTTGGAAGGAACACCTCCMACTGTCCCAGGCTGCTCCCAGCCCCAATGTCCAGCCTGGCCTTGGACACTGCCAGGGATCCAGGGGCAGCCACAGCTGCTCTGGGCACCCYGTGCCAGGGCCTCCCCACCCTCCCAGCCAGCAATTCCTTCCCAATATCCCATCCATCCCTGCCCTCTGCCACTGCCAAGCCATTCCCTGTGTCCTGTCCCTGCAGCCCTTGTCCCCAGTCCCTGTCCAGCTCTCCTGGAGCCCCTTTAGGCCCCAAAAGGGGCTCTGAGCTCTCCCTGGAGCCTTCTCTTGTCCAGGCTGAACAGCCCCAGGCTGGACTTGGTAATTCTTACTTTTGTATTTTCTTTCCTGGACAGTCCCAGCCCCATAACTGGTTTTAAATAAAGATTTCTTTCATAAAGAACAAAAATCCCTGGGCTGGAGCTTTGCTTTGAACAGTGTTGTGCTTCCTGTACAGCTCCAATCACATACAGGTTGGTAAATAAAATACAAATAACTAAAGTTCATCAGCGAAATCTTCTTTATTTGTACAGACAGATMACTTTTTTTCCCTTTGTTTTCATTTATGAGATAAACAAAATGAAGACAGAATGACTAGATGTTTTCATTTTCCTTCTTGGTGAACCCTTTTGTGGTTCACTCTCCAGTGCTGCAGGCTCCAGCATCTTCTTCCATACCAATGAAASTCAAAGCTCAGAGATAATTTATTGATAATAAAATAGAAATATAAATCAAGACATTATATTTATGAAATTTATTATTTGTTTAGGATATTTTATATTTACAGGTTTTCTTCTGCTTCTTTCTGCCAATATCTAAAGGAATTCAATAGCCAGCTAAAATAAAAATTATTTTTATGGAAATTTGGGGAGGCATTGGCACAGGTTACCCAGGGAAGTTGCGGCTGCCTTATGCTTGGAAATGTTCAGGGTCTTGGAGGGGCTTGGAGCAGCCTGGTCTGGTGGAAAGCAGTGCTGTTGGAAGTTCAAAGTCCCTTCCAACCCAGGACATTCCTGATTTAAAACTCCTCTGCATCTTTTTTTGCTTTGTGAGCTGACAGGGTACCTGGGCCACTTGTCTGAGGATGTGGAAGGAGTCTTCTAGAAGAAATGGAAGTCCCCAAAGTCAGAGTCTAGAAGATGTCACCATATCCCCCTGTTATTCTGAGGCAGAACCTCTGGACCCAGTGTGTGGTCAGTGTGTGGTGCATCCTCCGGACAAGAGCCAGGAGCTGTTTGGAGAGTGCTGAATTCACCCTTAGTTTGGCACAGGCATCTCTTTTGAGATTCCCCYTTTCCTGAAATCCCAGTGGTGTTGATATTCTCTCTTCCCTGCTCTGGACAGTCCCAATTTTGGCCCAGTCAACGAAGAAACAAAACCTGCATTTGTAAAGCACAAACTCAATCCTTTGTGCATGCAGCGCAGCCACAGCCTCACATTTGCTCTCTTTTCTCTCTCCCCTTCTAACAGAGCCTAATGCCTTATTTACTTTTTTGACCTCTGCTGCACATTGAGCTGTCAGTAGCGATGCCTAAATCTTGTCCCAGTGAGTTACGACTAATTCAGAACCCATCAGCATGTACAAGTAGTTTAAACTGTTTTCCTTCCAGTGTGCATTACCTACACACTGCCTCTCTTTCTCATCTGCCACTGAACTGCCCAGTTATAATTTGGAAGAGCCTTCCAGAAAACCTCTTTCATCTTTACAAACCTTAGGATGTCTGACTGGTTCAGCACAGGGATCCAAGAAGAAGGAGAGGAAGAAGGAGGAGGAGGAAGAGATTATTAATGCCAACAAAGAGGATTTTTCTCCCCTTAATGGTGCTCTGATAAAACTTGCTGACACAGGCAGCAGCCTGATCGAGTGGGAATGTCCCTGGCCATGGCAGGGGCTTGGAATGAGATGACCTTTAGGAGTCCCTTTCAACCCAAATTATTCTGTAATTCTGTGACTAGGACAGTTGTAAAGTTATTGCCATCTGTGTTGGTCCAGTTTCGTTGCTGTTCAGGACTCATTAAGGATCTCTCAAAAATGCAACATTGCCCTCTTAGTTCTGTCGATGCCTTGAACCTCTCTGTTCTCCACAGAAATGTGTTTTATTTTCCAGTCACTCTTAGCACCATCCTAAAACCCACTCATGATCCAGGTTTTCTTTGGATCTGGCAGCCACAGCTTTCACTGTAAGCAGCGTGATTTAAAGGGGGATTCATCCCCTGGGCAAGGATGTTAAAGATGAAGGGAGGAAATGCTTTCCATGGAASTTTCCTTTCTTCACTGACTGCAGGAAAAATCTAAATAACCACGTATTCTGACACAGAGGTAGCTGAGAACTTATCACAGAATCACAAAGTGATTTTGGTTGGAAGAGACCATCAAAAGGGACAGCTTCTACCAGATCGGGTTATCTCCTTGTTGTTGATAAGAGAGGATCTCCTTCCCACAGTTTTTTTTTTTCATTATCTTTGTAACTGTCCCCTACCCCTTCTAAGGTTTCTTGTCTGYGGTCAAGAAAATGTCGAATGAAATGAAATGTTAATGTCAAGAMAAATGTTGAGAAATTTGTTCACTTGAAAGTCTCCAGGACAGTCAGTCTGAGGAACACGGCTGTGAGTAGCTCTTGAGTAGAGGAACTTGTTTGGTGCAGAAAAGATGAATTTAAAGGAATAACGTAACGTAAGAGAACATCAAGGCTACTTGGAAGGTTGCTATAGAGTTGTTGGTAATGAAGAATGGGGAAAGAAATTGCACCTGGAGAGGTTTTGGGTTGGCAATAGGACAGAAATACCTCCCTGGGACAATGTTGAATCCTTGGACAGCAGTGTCCAGCCTGTTGGGTGTATCCACTCGGACACATCCYGGACAGGCTGAGCTGCTGTCAGCAAAACTTCACACTCCCAATACCTCAGCCGAGGAAACGCGAGTTCCTCCTCTCCCGTGGTGGCAAAGCACCCTCTGGAGATGCAGAGACAACCCAGCAACCCTCTGCACAGCCTGGATGGATATGCAGACAGGAGATCATTAAGAGATTCCCTACACATATCCTAATTAAAAACTCTGCAATGCAAATAACAAGATAAAGGGATTTCTGACAATAAGCAGGATGAAGTGCCACTCAAGCACTAATTAAATATGATGGCGGTTAATCAGCGTGGAGTGTCTTCCAACAATTTGCTAATGATAATGGTGGATTGACCTTGAAGGCTCTTGGAAATGTTTTCCAGAAGTCCTTTCAAATTTGTCAATAACATTGTTGAAAGTAGGTGACACTCGATAAAAATGATTTTTCTTCTTTATAGGATTTATAACAGGGTTCATCAGGTCTTCAGTTCCCAGGTGTATTTGAAGGTTCAGCTCCATCTAGAAAATTGGCTCCATTGTTCATCCTGGTAGGATGATTCCTGCTTTGGTTTACCTCTTTTGCTCTTTGCTCTTATTGAAAGGTGGATGATGATTTGCCTGTTACACATTACAAGTTGATCTTCAAAAAGATCCAGCACTACCTGACAGGGAATTGGACATCAGGATGGCCCCAGAACCTCCAGAACAGACAGAGATGAGGTTTCACTCTGAATTCCTTAATGCAAAATGATGCATGAAGAGGTCCAAGAGAGGCCACAGTGGGAATTTGGCCTGAAACTCCCTTGATTTACAAAYACAAAAAGAGATAAAATGTTTGAGTGCTCAGCTTAAAATCTGTGTGGGGTAACTGACGGTGCCAGTATTTATACTGCAGCTTCATCAATCAATAACTTTAACAATAGGCAATTAATCAATACCTTTAACAACCCTGGGAGAGAATGACATCTCTGGTAAATCTGAATGTTATGCTATAGATCCAAGCCTTAAATACTCATCCTTCTGTCACAGCTGAAGTGTTTGCCTGAATCCTGGAAGGTGCTGAGCGCCTGCAGTTTTTATGGGGTGACTGCACTCTCTAAAATCTCTGTTTTCCTGCCTGGTAAATAGAAATGTGTGGTTGTCATAGTGGCAAATAAAWWAAAKAAAATAAAATAAAATGCAAGCAGATTTTGTTGACTGTGATGACCTCTTMCTGATGAGTTAACCAGTGGCACCGGACTTCAGAGAGACTATCTCTAATGAGTTCACTCTGCCTCTTTACAATGAGAGTGTCTGCTAAGTTTATTTTACAGATAGATGTGTGGATGTTTTCCCACTGGAATCTGTCCCAGCATCCTCAAGGAGGACAGGCAGCCACCCCCAGGCTGTTTTCAGCACCACTCACAGCTAATTCAGAAAACAACCCGCAGCATCCACTGGCAACAGCATCCCTGATTAWTCCGAGTTCTTCATCAAGATGCTCTGTACTGTGCGAATTTCTTACTGAACAGYCTTGTACACAACATAAGCCCATTAAAATGATGGTCTGATTCTCTAAAGGTTTGGCTATATGGCTTCCCATAAAAAGTTTCATAAACCACCCACAATCAGCCGCCTTAATCCTCAATTCCTAAAAGCATATTGTGCACAGAGTGACACACTGAAAAATGAGAGGAGTTCTCTGGGCACAGCACCAGAACTCGACTGCTAATTGTGGAAATAAATAACAACGGCTCCTAGAGGCCCAGTGTTTGGGTTGTTTGGTTGGTTGTTTGTTTATCCTCCCTACCAGCAAGATTTCTCCATGGGTGGAATATGGAAGTATGAAATCAAACAAACAAACAAACCAACTYGCTCTCTCCTGCATAACTTTGATTAAATGCAAACAAATCTTAAATTCACGTTGTGAATGGGTTTTGGTGTTTTTTTTTTACTCTGGGAGGGTCATCAAGAATTGAAATTCTCTCTTACGCAGCMACCCAACAGCGGCCAGCAGCTTGATTTTTCTGCTAAATATGGCACCCAACAGTGACAGAACATTGCAAATAATGCAAGGCTGACAAGGAGACGTTCTGCAAATCAGATTCTTCTGCAAATCCTCCTCCATTCATTGCCTAAACMCTGTTTTAGCTCCAGCTAGCTGCTGAATGGTCATCCCAGTGAAGCCTGTGGCTCCTCTAATACTTATTTTCTGCAGGTTTGTTAAATCTTCTGGCTTTTTTATAAGTGTCAGAAATAGCAGCCATAGAACCAGAGGCTGGTTTGGATTGAAAGRAACTTTTAAATGTCAWCTACTCTGATCTCCCTTCAATGGGAATGGAYTCTTCACTAGATCAGGCTGCTCAAAACCACATCCAACCTGGCTTTGGACACTGCTGGGGATGGGTTCTCTACCACACGTCCAGGTAACCTGGGTCAGTCCCTCATCATCCTCACAGGAAMGAATTCCTTCCTAATTTCTGATTTAAACCTGTTGTCTGTCAATTTGGAGCCCTTTTCACTTGTCCAAAGTCCCTCTTCAGTCCTCTTGGAGCCATTTTAGGCACTGGAAGGGATTCTAAACTCACTCTGGAGCCTTCTCTTCTCCAGCCTGAGCAACCCCAGTTCTCTCAGCCATAAGAAATGTGTCCCAGCCCTCTGAAATTCCAGCTGTTCATTTTCTGAGAATGAGTAGCAAGACCTTCTGAAACTAATTTTTGATGGAGCTCCTTGTATTGCGTTTACAGACCTGTACCTGTGTAGCTTGGGTTTGATTTTCAGGAGAAAACCACAACCATGTCCCCAGCCTTACACTGGGATAAATGTGGCTGAAAACTGAGTTCAGCTGAAGGCGTCTCTTTAGCACTGTCCACAAATTGCAGACTCAAAGACATCAGCTGAGAAACAAAAACTTTAATTCTGGATGTCAAATTTTGGCGCTGTTAATRAAAGCCAACCTCCACAGCAGCAGCAATCAGATAACAAGAAGCATATGCCTTGCAAGAGGGTAAYGATTTTCCATACACCAAATTAATATTGACCATTGAATTATTCTTCCATGTCTGTGGGATCAGCCATCAGATTTTTTTTTGCCCTTTTATTTCACATCTATCTTATRTGCTGAGCAGAGGATCTGACATTATACAAAAGGCAGAGTTTGGTGAGGTCCAGCTGGCAGTTCCTTACAGTTAGTCAGAGACTTTTGAACTTCACTTCTGAGTTCTTGTAAGAAAACTTTGCCATTAAAAGATCAGCCCAGCTCCTATTAAAAGCTCTGAGTTTGAGTTACCAGGTTTTACCAGGAAAGAGAAATAATGGGAAAAAAAAAAAAAAAAAACTGAAACCACTCAAGTTTTCCATTTAAACACGTTCCTTGTGGAGCCCAAACATCAGTGCAAAGCCGATCTTGGGAACTATATATTGTTTCAATCTTAGTTCCAAGTACTAGAACCTTATTCTGCATAGAAGAGAATACCATGAATAGGCCAGGTTACATTAGTGAGTGGGTCCCATCTGTCTCCTGCTACAACTCAATTTGATTTCATTCATTCTCTTTTGTCTCTTTCACTTTGGAGCAGACTTTTGAGAATCTCACAACAGGCACCAGGGCAACTGCTTAGTGTTCAAAATTGCTATTAAGAATCCACAGAGGTATCTCACAAACAATAGGACTGGCCACTTTCTCCAGGTATCGTTTCATCAGGCTCTTTAGAACCCCAAAATAGAAGGAAAAGGCATTTCAAACAGTTATTTAATGAGGTTAAAATATCTGTGCAGCTTGCATCTGGCCAGTGTCAATGGGATTGTGAGGGCTTCTTTTAGCTTTTACTTGTTCTTTCCTTGCCACAATAGTAAGAGGGTATAGATATAGAGGGAGCTATTCTGCCTTTGTTTAAATTTTAAATAGGCCATAGAAATGCTGTTCAGTAGAATTTGATTAAAATTGGACTGAATAAAAAGCTCCTTCCATTTTTACTCAGGTAGACAAGCACTGCACACCATTTAATAGAGGTATTATTTATGTAATACTGTCTGTAATATCCATATTCAGAAATGTTGATTGAAAATCGTTTTTCCACCGACACAATTTTAAAGTTCAACCATCAGCTCCTCTTTTTCTAAGTAACTCCAGCTCCATTGTCCTGCATGGTACCACCAGCAAATAACACAGAAAATTGAAACTTAATGTGAAGAGCAGGAACGGGACGATCAAGCAGAAATCATGCTTCTGCTGAATCCCATCAACTTGGAAAAGCAGCTTAAAATCCCTGGAATAGATTGTATGGAACAAGATTATGGTTTTGTTGGGATGGTCCWCAGGGTACATGGGAAGGTAGGAGCTGCATCACTCCTTGCCAGGGTTTGGGGCTGCTTTAGTCACACCTGGATTTCACCCTGAAAGATGGAGTTGTGCATCCCAGAGAGGAAAAGACGAGTGTGTTTCCACAAATTCTCTGCTGCTTTTTTTTTTTTTTTCTGTGAAGTTTGATGCTCTTTGTCACTGTTTGCAGGAGGYCTCTTCCAGTGATCTGTTTGGTCTCTCACTTAAAAATGTAATGAGTAGGAAACTCCAAGAGGTGAAAAATTCCRGCTGCTGCCAGATGTGAGTGCAGGGAATACAACAAGAAGAAAATTTCTATTAAAGATTTGATGATGAATGAATGAATGAATGGCGGTTGTGTTCACACGCAGTACACGGTATCAGGAAAATATGATTTGTTTCCCATTAATCACGTTCATTCTTCAACTAAAAAACCACACACAGACCTGCGAGGATCTCTGGGATCCCTGGAGCTTAAAAAGGAAAAACCAGCTCAAAAATTATGTGACAACAAGTGGGACATTCTCCTGYGATTGCTCAGAAACCTGTAGGGTGGCATACGTTTAAGTGGGTATCACTGATTCATTAGCCCCAGYCAAAAGCAAATTCCAAGTTTCAGCTCCCCACAGATCTCCATGGTGTATGCTTAATTTTAAAACAATTAAAACAGCTGGGTGGGAAGTTGAACAGCAGTAGAGGGCATAGAAGCTGCAAGATCATTGTTTATTTTTTAAGAAACTACCAGTCCTGTCAGAGGGAAGTTCTTCCTGTAARAGATTGGCTGATAAAAAAGAGAACATATGGGAAGCCAGCATTTTATGGTTTAACAGCTTTCCTATGTGGATGAGGCCCCATCCACTACAGTCCAGGAATAATAAATATCCAGCRAGGCTCACCTTGCTCTGTGGACCACAGGGGTGGATTTACTGGATAGAAGGTGGCCCATATGGCTTGCAACCCTCTCCCCATCCCTAATTCCTTCACTGTCCAAAATTCTGCACTGCAGAAAAGGCAGCAACCCCCCAGTCCCCACTGTCCTGTCTTGGCATCAGCCTGGKGCAGGTGACTGTCCAAACTCAAGGGCTCAGGTGGACATCTGACCTTACAGCCGTGCAAATGTTGTGTACAATCTGCTGTCTGATGGGGAGAGGCTGAGGGAGCTGGGAAAGGGGCTCAGCCTGGAGCAAAGGAGGCTCYGGGGGGACCTTGTGGCTCTGCACAACTCCCTGACAGGAGGGGACAGCCGGGGGGGTCGGGCTCTGCTCCAGGGAACAGGGACAGGAGGAGAGGGAACGGCCTCAAGTTGCCCCAAGAGGGGTTTAAATTAGAAATTGGGGAAAATCTCTTCACTGAAAGGGCTGCCCAGCCCTGGCACAGCTGCCCTGGGCAGTGGTGGCATCCCCATCCCTGTAGGGATTTAAACCCCGTGTGAATGGGACTGTTGGGGACATGGGTCAGTGGTGGCCTTGGCAGTGCTGGGGAGTGGCTGAGGGATTGGGCAGTGCTGAGGGGCTCAAAGGTCTTAAAAGACTTTTCCAGCCCAAATCATTCTGTGATTCTATCTGATTTTTTTTTTTTGTTTGTTTGTTTGTTTGTTTTATAGAAGAAAACTGGACCTGCAAAGAGTCACTCCTGCCCTGGTMGCTGAGGTGAACACATAAAGGCAAAAACACTCACCCAGCTCTTCACTTAGGAACAACATCACCCAGTCTCGAAAAGTTCAAACCTCTTTTGTGCAACCCCTTAGAGTTTGGGAAAAGTGTTTTCCAGCAGGGAAGTGAACATGAGTGCACTTTGATTTAGTGAATTGGTCTCATGCAGGCTGCTGACTTCCAGGTTTGTGGCAGGAATGTCACAAGTCACCTCCTTTGCTAAGTTTGCAAAGTTCTTCTGAGCCCTGTCTGCTTGATTGCTGGAGAAAGTGAGGCACAGGCTGATGTGATTTTTTCCCAAGTCTGTAGTAAGGCAGAGGAGGCTGCAGCACAGTTTTTGAGGCCAAAACCATGCAAAAGCGTCATCTCCCATCAATATTTTGCCACCTCAAATTTCCCTACTGTATATTTATAACTTTACAGGTGAACCTGCCCTGAGCTTTATTTCCTTCTTCCCGATTTAATCTTTTTTTAATTAATACTATTTAGCACTGATCTATGTATCAACCCCATAACACTCTGCTGACACACAAAACATCAACTCATCAAGTGGAAGTGCTGGAACCACCATTTTCTGGTGGCTTTTTGAAGTGATAACAAGCGACACTTATCATTTCCCGCCCAATCCACTTGTGCAATAAGCAAAAAGCCAAGCCAACTGGCTTTTTTTTTTTTTTTTTTTTCCTTTTTTTTCCCCCTGCATAAAGCAGTAATTTGTGTGGCAGAGTCAGACCAACTCAGGCTGCTCGGGGAATGAAGATCAAAGGGGAAATTCACCTGCCTGTCTTGTTTGCTATTGATCTGAATCGTAGCCACTTTATCAGTAGCACTTTGCCATCACCCCTCAGAGATCAGAGCCTCCTATATCTTCCCAGCTCTTTTATTTATAGAACCATTTAATAAATACATTTTCTTTCCCTGGTCTCTTTTTTTTTTTTGCTTTTTTTTGTGCGTGTGTGCGCTCTGTTTTGTTTGACCAGCAGAAACAAAGGGTTGCCCTCAGTGTCAAGGAAAAAGAAGGGTATATGGCCCCAATTCAGCAAAGCATGTAAATACGTGCTTGGTTTTTAACAGGGCAACAAACACATGCCCTTCCTCTTAGAGGCATGTAAATATGTGTGGGGTTTTGAAATGCAGCTGCATGACACAGAAGCAAATGCCACCAGGGGAAGGAACTGGTCAGCTGAATATTCATTTTCCATCTTCACTTCCTCTCTCTTCCTCTGGTTCATTACTGCTAATTACTGGGATGATTGGGGCAGAGCAAACCTCCTCCTGATGAAAGGGATGGAACTATGAACCCTAAATGCCTTTTTGCATTACCCTTTAAATGGTAAAAGGGACAAGGCAGACTGTAAAAACAGAGAGGGGAAAAYGAAATCCCAAACCATGCGGCTAAGAAATGAATAAATGACTCTCCTCTTCACGCTGCCAGTGTTACACAACCTGCCTGCATTGGATTGAGACCTACGTGATCCTCTTCTAATTGAAATCACTTTACCTTGACCTCCAACAGTAAACTGAAAGCTTGTTGCTCTTGCTGCCAGCAAAGCATCAGCAGTAGGTTGTAGGAAATCCCAGCTGGGGACATGAGCTGCATTCACATGGCATTAATCTCTCACTAAGTGGCACTAAGTCAGGAGGTACCAGCCAGTCTGTAAAACAGCCAGCGTGCCCGTCGGGTGCTGCTGGCGCTGTGTCCACCCAGCTGCTGTCTTGTCTCTTCTGCTCCAAGCTGTACAGGGGCAGCAAACAAGGCTGGAAGGAGCTCTAGAAAGTCATTTAGTGTATGATCTTGACCTTGGGTGAGATGAGCTGGACTTTARCCGTGCCTGTGAGTGTGTTTCATCAGCGTTGGAGGTGCATTAGCTCCCTGGGCAAGCTTTTCCAGGGTTTGGACAGTGTTTTCAGTGAGACTCTTAACTCCTCTGAGGGTCTGGGGTGGCACAGGCACCTCATCAGTTCAGCCAGCTTTGCATGTGTGGCTCTGAATAAAATTTATAGGGTTTTCTGTAGGATTTTTCATGGTATTGTGACATCATTGATGGGCTAATGCTGATATAGGGTCAGCACAGGGTGGGTTATCTTAAGGTTCTGCCCATAATTCACCCTCTCTGTGGAAAGCAGCTTACTTCATATTTAGCACTGCCAGCTCAGCTTCACTGTCTGATCACGGATTGTTCTATTTCCAGAGGCATTCCAAAGAAAGGGCTTTGGTTTCCCCTTTTTGTGTCTTTGACTACAGTAGCACAGGAGAGGTCCTGGAACAACTGAGACTATCTTGCATGGAACAAGAACAGAGAGAAGAGGGAAATTCCCCAAACTCCAAGGAGTTCCTCAGCTCACATTGGCTGGCTGAAGGCACAGATGGCAGCACTCTCCCTCTTCCCCTTCCCCTTCCCCTTCCCCTTCCCCTTCCCTTTCACATCCCGCTCAAAATTACTGCATCAAAGATGAATGAAACACCTTGGTATTTTTAACGCTTGGGTTTGTATTTTTCTAGCTGAGTTGTGCACCAAATGTAACAGATTTAAAGATGGATTTGTTCCAACTGAGAAGCCACAGGAGGAAGAGGGATTTACCATGCCCTGATGAAGTTCAGTCCTTCTTTACTAACTGGGATTACCTTCAAGCATTTGTTTTTATGAGGCAAGAATAACTTAATATAAATATAGGTGAGTATTTAATGAAACTGCAATCCAGCCCTCCATACAAAGRTGATTTTCTTCAAGACAGCTGGATGGTATTTACTGGCTTTGTGGAGAACAAGAGAAGCAAGGTCAACTCTGTAAAATGAAAGTACGACAAACAAATGAGAGGAAGGCTCTGCAGCATTTTATTTACAGCTTCCTGGTGCTGCAGTGTAGGATCTTTAAGGCTAATTTCTGAAACCAAAACTCACCTTTTTTTCACTAAGCAGTTGCTTGAGTTTCACACAGAGTATCTGATGTAGCATGTAGGATCAAGTGATCCAGTTTGAGGTTGGAGGTGGGAATGGCTACAGAAGAGAACAGTGAACATTTTTGGGATATTGGTGCAGTGACATGGGCACTGCTCTGCCCTGTCCTGATGGGATAGGATGAGAAGTGATGGTTTTATACTGAGAGAGGGTTGATTTCCACAAGGCATAAGGAAGAAGTATTTTAGGATGAGCGGTGGTGAAACACCAACACAGAGAAGTGGTGGCTCTCCCATCCCTGGAAAAATTGAAGGTCAGGCTGGATGAGGATCTGAGTGACCTGGTTTAGTGAAGGTGTCCCTGCTCACTGCAGGAGGGCTGGAATTCAATGACCTTTAGAGGTCCCTTCCAATCCAAGCTGTTCAATGATTTTATGATTCCATCATTGCTCTACAAAAGGGAGAAAAACTTTCAAGGCACCACGTTGGTCTTCAAGGCTTCACTGCAGGTGAAATAGGAGAAATTGTGGAGAAAGCAGTTTATAAAATGGATAAGCCAGCAGTAAAGTTACTCAGAAGCTAAGTTAAGAAATGGGGACCACAGAATTTGGTGGAGAAAGTCCCAGTGGATTTCTGTGATACCCTAGAGTGGGCGTTGGCACACTGGAACCAACAAACCTTTGCAGTTTCCTCTGTCCTAATTACTTTATAGGGTATTACCATACTAATACACAAACATCAGATCTGCTTTTTTTTTAATCTAAACTTGTGAAAACAGTGCAGCATTAGGAGTGTGGTAATAAACGAAAAACGTTAACATGCAATTCCCTTRTGCTTTTGAAAAATTACTTCATAAATGCAAAGTAAAATATTTTCCTTTTTATTACCTGACAATTACATATTAAGAATTTCTTTTTATGTTTAAAAACATATGCAATACGGGCAGGCAGGCTCCAAAATGTAATTGCCTTCTTTCTATAAGAATCAGATGTCATTTTCTCCAAACTAAACTCTGAAAAGAGATAGGAGAAGCAAATTGTTGTATGCATTAAATTTTGAAACATCTGATAGCATTCCTCAATTAAACTATTTAAATGAAAAAAGATTGCTTTACAGCTCTATCATATCCACTGAATAAAACCTCTGTTGAGGCAAATTGGCAGTGGCAGGTACCAAATGCATTGGCCTTAATGAGACTGGACAACCTAATAGAGGTCATTGGTAATTGTTATTATATACAATATTGCACTGTCAAAAAAAAACCCTTAAGCTACACACATTGCTCAAGACATCTGAGTTTCATTGCTGCGAAGGAAGGCTTTTATCTTCCTATGTGAAGCAATATTATTGTTGTTTTTTTCKTTGTGAATTACAGGCGGCGCTTTAGAGTTGCTGCAGCAAAGGGAAGCAGCACTGGTCACCATTGCCATATCGTGGAACACTTTGTGGAGGAGATAAGAAACCCACCTGGAACATTTTTCCATCATTTTCAGTGGGAGCTGGGTTGGGATTTTGATTTCATGTCCTTGATCAAACACTGTGRGTCCTCTAGAAAAAGTCCTGTTAATTGAGCTGTCCTGGGATAAAGCTTCGCTTTGTTTTTTGTTTTTTTTTTCCACTGCAGAAGCTGAACAACCAGAATTTGTCCACATGACAATGCTGATTCTCTGCTACTTGGAAAAAAAAATACAGCTCTTAAGATTTAATTTGTTGGAATTAGCTTTTGTTGACTCCTTGGCCTGCTGTGTTAATATTAAAATGAGGCCTTGTGAAGAGGGGTCACACTCCACATGGCAGCTTTTCAGTTTCCGAGATCCTCCAGGTTCCTGCAAGCACTTCCCTCTTCCCAATGGCAATTGGGTCAAACTGAATTGTCCACGGCATTGTGGATCCCCTCCTTTTGAATTTACAGAAAATATTATCGTGATTTGCTTGGAAGCTGTGGCCATCCCATSCCTGGCAGTGTMCAAGGYCAGGCTGGACGGGGCTGGGAGCASCCTGGGATGGTGGAATTTGTCCCTGCCCATGGCAGGGGGACTGGGCAAGATGATCTTTTCAAGGATTTGTAAGTTTCTCCATGTGGCTGAACAGTCTCCTGCCAGATTTTGGGGGAACAGGTAGATGAGCATCCTTTTGGGGGTCTGTAAGACSAAAATGACAGAACAGTTCAACAACAAACTGTTTTCTCACTCTRTATCTGGTGCTCCTTGGAAAAAAATAAAAAAATACCAAATAAAACCCACAACAAACAACTTGGTTACTGGGAGTGTCTTGCATCAAAATTTTGRTACAAGCCCCACTGTACTACATTTTAAATGCTGTTCCAAAATAGTCAGTCTCTGCAGAGCGTTTTACAAAGTACACAACGCGTATCCATTTAACCTAATAAAATATTCAATAACATTAAAGCTATGATATTTAGTTTTCCATTTTCATCTTACGCAGCCTTGTAGGCTGGGACAGAGTAAGCAGAAGGCATTGCCCCTTCCTGATTCAGGGGTGCTTTGAGCTCAGCTCTGCACACAAGAGYGGGGATGCTCCACCAGTGTGAAATCAGCTCACATTTCCCCAGCCTGTGCCATCTGCCAGGGATGGGACATCTGGGACCAAATCCTTGCCCACCTCAGTCCTGATGGCACTGGGGTCTTGCAATCCTCCGACCCACACACTCACACCATGATAGAATCCACGGAGGTACAAAAAGGGTTGGAATTACACCATGGCTGTCAATCTTCTGAGGCTTTAATTCTCCTTAGATAAATTTTTACTGTGTGCTTTACTCTTATTTTAGAGACTCGAGCTCCTTAGCTGAATGTTGTAAACCATTAAGGTCAGCACTACAATATTTTAATGTTGCTATTTAACAGAAGCAAGATTTTTATGGCAGCGAAAACTGCTGCAGGGGAAAGAAAATGCTATGCAGACACCTAGCAGACAATTGCGAGTAAAAATCAAACAAAACTTTGGGTAAGAAAGAAGTCTTTATGCAATTAATGTGTTAGCTCATACTGTCAGACTGATTGTAATAAATCACTTTTTACCTTTCAGTGTGGGGGGATTTTCAAGGGAAGGACAGTACAAAGGTCCTTTCTGTAGCTGAAAGAAACAGCATTATCTTACTTTTTTTTTTTTTTTTTTTTTTTTTTTTTCCATACCATGCATGCAGCTGATGCACAAAACGGTGTAATTACAATCTGACATGGAAGTGATTGTCTGAGCCTGAAAATCAGTAATGTTAACCTTCTCAAAATAAATTTCAATTTGATCCTGTGAATTTTACATTGAAATGAGTTTTTTCTTTAAAACCCTGGAGAAAACAGCCCCTGTATGTGCGCATTAACAAACAGCTTTGCAAATCTAGGCTAAAGTGAATATTCAATTTCAGGAGGTCAAATTGAGATTCAGCCTCAACATCACAACAACTAAGCCACATGAGCCAAAGTGAACTCTTTTGCAGACCTGGCAGAGATTTTACCTGTTACTAAGGTGGCCATCTGCCCCAAGGCTCCTTTTCTCAGCCTCAGAGACATTTAAATCCAAATCCATCTGCAGCTGGTTAAATACCATCTCTGCAGTGAATATGCTGAAGACGGTGGCTGTGCCTTCAAGAATAAAAGAGATTTTCTGTGCGATTTCAGGATATCARAGAGCAGATTTGAGCTGTTTCTTACCTTCCTACTGACACTTCCATCCCTGTAGTTAAAAGCCTGAGTGCTGAAGGAAGAGGATTTTGAGGAAATAACAAGCTGGGTAGGAAAAACATCACCAAACCTCCCAGGTTAACAAATTAACAAATCCCAACCCTATGTGCTCCCCATCAAATCCCAGACAGAACTCCCCTCTAGCATTGTGTTGAARAGCTGGGGTCTGCAGGCTCCTCTCCAAACTACCTTTGACATTTTTCTGTGCACTGCAATTGTTAGGGCAGAYAGTCCTTGACTTGAGGAGAGGTTTTCTGCTTTTCAGGGCTTCTACTGCACTTAAGAAATGTAAATAAACAATACGTGCTCGAGGCTTGGTTTCTTTTTTTATACACAGCCAACCTGAGAGATGATCCTGTCACAGCTGCCCAGGGCAGTGGTGGCATCCCCATCCCTGGAGGGGTTTAAAAGCCCTGTGGATGTGGCACTTGGGCACATGGACTAGTAGTGGCCTTGGCAATGGTGAGGGATAATGGGTCCTTTAGATGCTTTTCCAACCTAAGGGGTTCTAGGAGTAGGATTTGCACATGGGAATAGTTGGACTCAGTCCTAAAGGTCACTTCCAACATCAATATTTCTATGAAATCCTGATCCTGTGAAAGCCAACTCCTCACCTTTTTTAATCTTTGAAACTCGTTTTGGCACTAATAATCTGAATTTCTGGGGTTTCTTGATCAGCATTTTATAATCTTGTGGGAAAGTGCAGCTGAGGGGACTTCTGCCTTCTTCTGAGCAGACTGAAAATTCTTCAGCTTCCTCCCAGCACACAAAGCTGGGAAGGCCACAATGAGAAACTTTAACAAAAATGCTCTGGTTTCCCAGAAGAAAAAAACATTTAGGAATTCCTCACTAGTTTCCTTCATTTTCCCCAGGTCACAAGGAACAAATCCCATCCTGCAGCATCCTCTTTTTGTGGYATCTGACTGACACATTCAAAGGACAAAGAAATTTCCTCTTCCTATTCAAATTATAATTAATAACTCTTTTTTTTTTTTTTTTTCATATGTGAAGAGAACAAGAACTGGAAACTTCTGAATATTTAATGAACTACCTGAATAATGYCTAATACAAATGCYATGGAAACAAAAGTCAGGATTAGTCCAGTGTGGGGTGGTGAACCTCTGATRTGTCAGAGAAGATCTGGAGAAGATCTGATCTTTTGGCAAGAGCCTGAAGCTACATTTCTGTGGGCAAAATTTCTGTCTCATGCATTAGAGGGAGTATTGAAGAAGACTGGAATTTTTCACTTGAATGGAAAGGGTTAGAATCACAGTACATCCTGTGTTGGAAGGGATTYACAAGGATCMAAAAGGGTTAACMAGGTTATTTCCTTCTGGGTGGATTTCTGGTGCCCAGACGTTAAATACCCATGAATGAAAATGTTGGCTCAAGTAACAAGATGGAAGTTACACTACAAWTTKWTTTTTTTTTKGTTGAAATTGTTGATAGCAAAATTATATCTACTGCAAGTGATCTCCCCAAGTTAAACGGAACCGTGGTGATTTGGTGACTTTCCACACACCCTTTGTCCTGTGCTGGGCGATGGAAGTTCGTGTCCACAGATCTGACCTCGTAAGGCCTTAGACCTTCAGCAGCTTTGCTTTGAGGATGGGAAGTGCAGAGACCCTGGATGTGCTGTAGGATTGATGGGTCYCTGTGTCTCCTCACATCTGTCTCTTCCCCAGCAGACAAGGGCGTTATGGAGGGCTAATGACAGAAAACCCCACTGGCCCAGGCTACAGTTCTGTGACCCTCTTTGGTAAACAATGAGCASGGCAGGGTTTGCAGACTCTCCCAAGAGCACAGAGAACGCTGCCCTGGACGTGAGATCCAGCGTGGTCAGCGTCCACCTCATCCCAAAAGGGTGAAATGCAGGACCTGGGCCAACACTGATCTTTGGGAGTGGAGAAAACACGGTCAGCAGGAGCGTGGGGGTGTGTGAGGCATGGCCAGCTGTSCCCTACACAACAGGGGACACGTGCAGAGCCCCGTGACACACGGTGGGAGCCGGAGCTGYCCTTTGTCACACTCACAGTGCAGACGCTTCACAGCGCTCCACGATAATGACCAAAGCCCCACAAATGGACACCGCTGCAGTCCAGCAACCCAGACCACCAGCCGAGTTTTCAATTCGGCCTTAAATGAATTT
>NW_026623317.1:2121777-2128218 GCF_030028575.1 Malurus melanocephalus
TTTTTTTTTTTTTTTTTTTTTATCGTCTTACTTTGTTCCTTCCAGCTCTCCCCTCCCCGCACCCACCTTCAGCAGGATTGAGCACTTTGATTTAAGAGAGGCTGTTCAGTGCGAGAGACCCTCTTGGTGGCGAATTAGAGGATGCCTTGCCCCGCACATCCCGGCAGTCAGGCTGCGGAGACGCGCATATCCATCATCCTCACGCGCGGCGTTTACAATACAATTATACCCTTCGAGCTGGTAGCTGGGGCTGCTGACAGCCTCCAATGCCACCACAATGCCAATTAATGTGTGGGTCTGGCCCCTAAGAAGCCAAATCCATCAGTGCCACGGCGGATGCAGCGTGCCACTGAGGGACGCCGCAGCTCTGCTGCGTTTCAGAGCTCCGTGGTTCGGTGGAATCGCTGGGCTTTGAAGGGCAATGGATAACTTTGTGCTTGCTTGCAGAGGGCTTCACACATWTTTCTTTTTGCCTATGGAACAAAACAGACCAGGGCTCTCACTGAAGAAAAAATTTGCTGTTTCTCTTAAAGTCTTCTCCATCTACACGAAAGTCACCTCTGGGAAGCAGCATCTGCTCCTCTGATTTCTTTCCTGTCCTACAGCAAAAGGCAATGACTTTTAAGCAGAAGTATAAAATTMTCTTCGGTGCTTCTCCTTACTCTGGCAGTTTAAGATTAGTTTTGAAGGTTCACAGTGACATCTCCACTCCATTTCTTTCTCCCACACAGTYCTGSTCTCCTCTGGARCCTGGAACCTGTGGTGGCCAAATCYCTTCTGGCATTTGTCAGTCTGGGTAAATGTTCTTTGCTTTTGTGACTTGAGATAACAGCGTTGTGCCCAGGCTCTCATGGGCAGTGTTTGACTCCATCAACAGGGAATTTCCAAGGGTCAAGGTGTAACCAAGCAGTAGAAACTCAGAGAGGTCATCAAATGTGGTAGCTGAAAATACAAACCAAGGACAGAATGTGTATCATTTAAAAAAATGTGCATCACTACAAAYTGCAAATCCATTTCCCGTAAGAAATGTATTCTGTTGAACCCTTTGCTAGAGTAAATTTCAACAGACTTTTCTGAGATCAAACAAGAAAAGAAGTTAAGCAATTCCCACCAACTGCCTTTTTAAAGTCTTCTCTTGCTGAAGCTGCCAAAAGAATGAAGTTTCATCTTCCGAGACTGAAAAAATGAACCTTTGCAGCTTGGAAATAAGTCAAATCTATAGCTRGAGTAGACATGGTTGACAAAAAAARATTTTACTGAAAGGTCCAAAATTATTCATGATGTCAGGAGCAACTGCACCACACATASAGACAAAGAAAAAATAGCCCAAACAATCTGTTTGGAAAAGCTATTKCATTTTTCATTTTAAAAACACATTTTTAATCTCTTAAAAAAACCCTGAAGATTTCATAGACATTAAATAACTACTGAAATAAGCAACTCATTTTGGGTAGACTAAAATATTCTATCTTGCCTTGAACTATAATTTTTATTTTCTTCTGTTTAATCAAAGAAATTTGGAAAAAGAATTCCTCGGTTTTGACCTGATCAGAAGTTTCTCTGATACTTTTATAAGCCAAGATTCCCAAGCCCATTATTTGTTCAAATTTTGCCAAGCATCCCGGGCAGATGTGAGATGGACAGGGAGCCACAGTTTTATTTATTTTTAACAGGTTGCAGGCTGAGTTGAATCTTACCACCTGGGAAGCTCATGGGAAATTTGCCACTGACTATGGTGGAGCCAGAGCACCATCCCTGCCTTTAATCTTTCCCTTTGATGTACAAAAAGCTTCTGGCACCATTCAAAGCAGTTGGTTTTTCCTGCAGACTCCCCAGTGAGATGGATTCTCCGTTGAGCTGGAGGGAGACCCTCAGGATCTGCCTTTGACCTTTTCATCAGATCTTGGGAGACTTCCAAACTCAGTTTTAAATAAAAAATAATGCAGAATTCAGGTGCTCCATGTCAGTGACCTGGCTGGGAAGAAGCATTGGTGATTTCACAGCTCAAGTTTTGGCACAGAGTCATAGAACTACAGAAAGATTTGGTCTGGAAAGGATTTTAAAGCCCTTCTCATCCCACACTCTGCCATGGGCAGGGATATCTTCCACCATCCCAGGCTGCTCCAAGCTCTGTCCAGCCTGGCCTTGGACACTGCCCGGGATCCAGGGGCAGCCACAGCTCCTCTGGGCACCCTGTGCCAGGGCCTCATCACTTTCCCAAAGACAAACTGGAAAAAAAGAAATAAAGTTATAAATCAGTTCATGTGAACTCCTTGTTCCATTCTTATGGAATCAATATTACGATAGACACCATCTAAACCTAATTGCATTTGGTCCTAAATGGAATATCCTCCTCTGCAAAATTAGAGGTGCTATTAATTTCTCTAATAGCACCAGCAGGGACCATTCATGTTGCCCTTCCTGACAATCCCATGGGATGTGCTGAGGTTGGGGTACAGCCTCAGTTGTGCCCACCCAGCTCATCTAATGCTTCAGTTCCAAGCGAGTTGGGGAACAGCAAAGGTCCTGATCTCCTGTCTGTGCCACGGAGGAAAGAGATGACAAAGACCTCTAGAGGAAAAACCTGCTAATGACTCAATCACAACCTCCACCTCTGGACCTCAGGTATGTCCCACAGCCACCTGCAAAGAATTGCAGACACCTGCCAACCAATAGGGAGAAATATCTTCCAGACACCAAAATTGGTGTGGCTTTGTTAGCAATGAGCTTTGTTGGGGCTCGTTGATTTCCCACTGTGCTCCAGGACACATTGCTGCAGACTGCTCATAAATGCCTTCAGATGGACATGCCAAAGGTCTTTCCCTTTTCCTACCATCACCTTTGCTCCTCAGAGATTCCTGTTTGAGCCCTGGGCCTGGCTGGAGCTCTGGATTGTTACAAAAGTGTAAGTTAAATACAGTGGTTTCCTGAAATGGATTGTAAAGGCACAGGAATGACAGAGGAGTTGGCCCCAACAGCTGACAGCCTTCATGCAACCATCCTTCCTGAGAACTGCATCCATAGAGGACTTGGCCACCATCAAACCCTTGCAATTTACAAGGTTTAGGGTGCTGGTGGGTGCCAGAGAGCAGCTGGATGGGGCAGGAAACCAAGCCAGGAGTTCCCCAGATCAGCCCTTCTGTTCTAGCTCTGCACTGCTGTAGCTAACACAGGTTTTGCCAGTTATTTCACCAGGGAAAACATAGATCTTGTTGTTGGCCGACATCACTGGCAGTAGTTATAAATTGTCTTCTGAAATAGCTGGGGAGGTGTAAGGTCTCAGACATGAGCCAGCTGATGCTATTCCTTCAGCTCAGACCCAGGACCTGCCCTTGGGAGCGCTCCCAGGCTGCTCCAGCACCACAGGAAAAGGGTTTGCTCCAACTCCCACCCCAAACGTCAGCTTTTCCAGTGCCAAAATCAGTTTCAAATTCTCCACCACCTCTCAGGGATCAAGCAGCACTTAATAATTAATACTCRGAATGCTTTCAAATCACCTGGAGAAAGAGCCAGCACAAAATCAAACTGTTATGGTCAATGTCACTGTTTGGGCTGTGAAGGATGAGTCCTGCCTGATTGCAGGTTTTCCAGAGCAGATTAAACTTGACATGTCTTTTTTTTTTTCTCTATGAGCAAGTCTTGTCTGTGCAGAGCAAAGCTTAAAATTCATTGTTTACTTTGCATGATGTTGACATCACAACAGAACCCTGTGCACTCCTTCTTGATTGATGAAGAGAAGAAGGATCTCCTGTTTTGCATGATGAAGAAAAGCCTCTGTTACCATCTGCATTTCCCCCTGTCCATAAGGTTGCTACTCCAGGGACACCCACRCTCACCTTGTAATAGTGAGTGGGATGCTCTGAATTTATCTATTTTAATTCCTAGTAAAGAGATAAATGCCGTTCTCCCAGTTTGTCTCCCTCGCCATGCTGTGGGATAAAGTTATCAGGAATAATCAGATCATAGAGTGGGGGCTGCAGAGGAAATTGTACATTAATACTAATGTATCTGGCATTGCAGGAGACGTGAAGCCTGCTGTTCCCTCATTGGCCTGGGAATGTTTAACAAGCTCACTACATACCTTTGCTTTGCTTTGCAAAAGAAGAAAACCCTGCACAGCTCCCCRAGCATCTGACAAGAATGCACAGACATAATAATTTCTTTGACCTCAGCCACATGAGTTTCTGAAAAGAACAAAACAGCATCATTTCATGGCATTTACAGTTTAAACCTTTCCTATTCAAGTTTCTAACAAAAAAAGCCAACAGCCCATTCTGGTCATGATTAAAATTCATAGGCTTGCTGCAGAGAACAGATGCAGAAGCAATTTTAGGCCAGTCATATCCCAGCTCTGCAAAATTAATTTGACAGGTTTGCATTAAAGCACTGATCAATATCCACTTTAGAGCAGCAGAGGCTAACTGAGAAAAAATAAGTGACCGGAGTGCTACCAGACGAGAAAAAATGAATCTTTGAGACTTTTTTCCCTCTAAGCTTGCACCTACATCAGAAGTCCTGACCTCAATCCATTGATCGGTTGCAGTTAACATGACAAAAGGCCTGGCGGATATACCAGAGCTATACCTACCAGGGAACAATCAACCCTGATACACTAAATGTTTGACAGAGTGACTAGACTGCTGAATTAGTATTTGCTTTCTGAGGTCTGGCAGGCAACCTTTCCGTCCTGCAGTTTCCTAGATGCTTACAAAAGGGATTATATATAGACATGGTTTATAGAACTTCTCTTAAACTTTCTTAAAGAAGCGCCTCTTAGTATTTTAAGCGGAGAMCAAGACAATAAAACTCCACAGCCTTGTGCCATTCCTGTTACATCTCCAATGGGGGAAAGGTGTATTTCTATTTTCTATTTAATAAGGACAAACTGCTTCATTAAAGTACTCCAGCAGTTTTTTGGGTTTTTTTTTTCATCTGTGGGAAATGGAGGAAACAACACGAAGTGCCAAACCTACCCCAACCCTTGTTTAGGGGTGGGAATGACACAATCCATATCGGGGTTCGATTGTAGAAGAAGTGGCTGGAAATCCCCGCTGCCCTGGGTTGTGTGGGTCGAGTTCAGCAAAGGAGAGCATTTGCATCGTCCCATGAACATGATGGACACGTCAGCACATCCCAAAACTGTTGCAGTGGTTCTGCTCAGCAATGCCATGGAAGGAAGGTGTGGCACCATGGGCACAGCGTTCCATGAGATGGACTTTTTGTCTCATCAGTGATCCCACAGCCACCAGGGGTGGTCATAACTCACCAGGCGTGGATCTGTTGGATTTTGTAATCTATCAACATGGATTGTTGGTTTATTGCAGTCTCAAACACATGACTCACCTTTTTTATTTCCATTTCTGATCATCTTAGAATTCTTATCCATGATCCTCAACCGAAGCAACACAATTGTGAGTTATAAACCTGACTGCAGCTAGACATTAATTACCCTTAATCACATACTAATTACCTGACATCACAGCAACCTGTGAGTCTTATGGACAATATTTTGCCGAGAGAAAATAGGAGGTAGAAAGTGTTTATTGGCCAGCTGTGAAAGCTGGTGGCACTACCTGGCTCTGGAGCAGGACACCTGCTCACTTCCACTGATTTTTAACCTACTSTAGTCCCAAAAAGGAGCAAAATCTCATTAAAAACATGTAGTTTACTCCTACAGAGCACAGTTAAGGAGCACACCAGCCCATCCCACAGTTGAAGCACCTGCTCTAACCATGGGAAATAGAGGTTTAGTTCCCAGCATTAACACAGACCTCCTTCAAGCCACCAAGGACCTGATTTCTTAAATCTGAGGTGCCTAATTACCTCTGAGTTCAATGGAAAACTAAGCAAGTCTCTTAAATACCRTTTAAAATCTGTCCTCAAGCTACTCGGTTGCTTCTCTGTCAAATGACAGTCATCGCTCCTCCTAAATTCCCAAGGAGTAACAGGAATAAATGTATCAGTCAGTTCCTCCAGTGACAGAGGGCACGAGCAGCCCACAGAGGGACAGCTGAACCCCACTGCATCTAAAATATGCTGGAAATGTCAWTTTGCCATGTCTGTACTAAATATTCATATAAACAAACAGGTGCTGCAGATGTGTGGATACCAACTGATACTTTAAATTTGCTTCTCCCACGCCTTGAGGATTCTGGTGGAAAAGAGGCTCAGAATGTTTTGGCAATGTGCTCTGGGTCCCTGAACCCCCCGAGCCCTGGGCTGAGCCCCAGCGTGGGCAGCAGGGGAGGGGGGGATTGTGCCCCTCTGCCCCGCTCAGGTGAGACCCCACCTGCAGAGCTGCCCCAGCCCTGGGCAACAACAGCACAGGGACCTGGAGCTGCTGCAGCCAGGCCAGAGGAGGGCACGGAGATGCTGCCAGGGCTGGAGCCCCTCTGCTCTGGAGCCAGGCTGGGAGAGCTGGGGGTGCTCACCTGGACAAGA
>NW_026623317.1:2129433-2149019 GCF_030028575.1 Malurus melanocephalus
ATCTGTATTACAATGCATTGTACCTCCCTAAATGTATCAGCAGCACATCAATAAAATGGACCAAATTTCCACCTCATTTGGAGCCKTGCCTTTTCTTTATCTCTCTGCAATAAGTTAACCTCTTAAATATTACAACACGCTGCTCCTTATGTCTCTTAAATATTAAACAAGGGCTGTACAAAATAGATTCAAGAACACACAGTAATCAATAGCAATGATCACGAGGGCAGGAAAATGGAACTGTTTAAGGGTTTTTAATATGGTGAATAAACCTGGCGCTTTCATTCAGAGAAAATAATGCGGCCAAAATCCAGCTGAACCACATGCTCCCTAACCCCAGATTTCCCTCATTTCTCCTGCTTGGCACAGATGGATTTTAGAAAGGAGTAAGAAGTCACCCAGGAAAAATACCCACCAAAAATATTCCTGACCACAAGATAATTCATGCAGTCGATAGTTAAGTCTGTGCTTCAGAAATGCACAGAGGGATGTCTTCCATAAACCCCTGACATATATGCATTCCTCARATCAGATGGGGGCTTCATTTTTTTTCAGAGCCCACTTTTATGATATGAACAATTGCCCTTCTCATAACTGAGATGCATTAATGTGGTTTTTATGTATACATAAAGAGGAGATCTTTACAGTGGGTTCTGAGACCAATTTTCAAGTGAAATGTGTGTTTAGATACAGACATCTCTGCAACATAAATGTCTCATGAGAAGCAGCAGGACATTCATATTCAGTTCAGATTGTGAATGCCTCTTCAAAATCATCTGTGGGAGCACAACCTAAGTTGTGTGTGCACCTATTAATAATAGAGTGTCCATGACATCATTTTACTAATTAGCTGGGTTTAGTGCACTCCATATAATGGTATTTGTTTTACTTTTCTAAATGTAGTCACTCTTCTCTGAACCGTTCTTCTGGGTTTTACTCTCGTGGTGGTTAAAGAGAAGTGATGAAAGCGTGTCAATAACGAGGTCATTACATTAATGCATATCCCTWCTAGCTCCCCTCTGGGGGAGAAAGGAGCCCAGTGGCCTTGGAGGGGTCTGGGATCCATCTCATATGCAAAAACTTCCCTTGAAAATCACTTCTGCCCACACAGATTCACGTTACTCAACCGTGTTGCACATCTGCCTCTGCTGGTGCTGCCCCAAAGTCCTTGGGCTGGGATGTGCACAGAAATCCATGTCTGGGCCAGAAGATCACCAGGGTAAACTTCTTMTCCTGCATTTGTGACACCCCAGAGCCCCTTGAGAAGACACCAATCCCCTCCCAGAAATACCCATTTTTTCACCAAGTAACAAATTATAACAATAATCTGCCGCCTTTCCTGGTCTGTGAGTTACCATAATGGCGTGCAAGGTGATAATCAATTTTACTGTGATAACTATTATTTCTTCACTTATTTTGTAATTGTGAGGGCGCTGATAAATGGATTGGACAGTTACTTAATCTCACAATCAGGATCATAAATATCCTGTGCTGGAATGTTATTTGTCAGCTTTGGCAGCAGCATTCCATCACTGCCAGCAGTGTCCACATCCAAGGCCAGGCTGGATGGAGCTCTGAGCACCCCAGGACAGTGGAAGGTGTCCCTGGGTTTGGGTGAAATGAACTTTAAGGTCCCTTCCAACCCAAAACATTCTGGGATTCTATGATCCAGAAAGCCCCAGACACGCTGGATGCTCACAGTTGAGCCAGACCACCCAGGGAACTCAGCCAAAGCCTTGTAACTCCAGAGCCGTCCTTGCCTGTGGAAAATCCAAACAAAATTCCATTACAGCTTGATCAAACCCTCTGTGGCRTGCTTGCTGTCCCCAAAGAGGTGACATGGAGCAGAGCTGCAGGGGTTTTCCCTTAGCAAGGGGGAAGGTACACCTGCAAGGGGCTGGCACTCAGCCCTCTTTGGCCACTCTCTGGTGGAGAGGGTCACTGCTGTCCTCCTGTGACTCCAGCAGCACAATTACCAGAAATTCTCTTTAGTCCAGGGAAGGACAGGCACTGTACAGCTGTGATTCACTCCYTCAGGGTGTCCAGGATAGGTCAGAGTTGTGCCCTCAGGTCTTCTTTGCACTGACTAAAAGGGCATTTAAGGCAGCCAGCTCAGGGTAGAGAAATTTAGGTGAGGTGAGTCCCAGAATAAAAGCCCTTTGAGCCCTGTGATTAATGGTGACAGTTCCAGCCCGTCCCTCATTTCAAGAAGTACCTCTCCCAGGGCTGGGCACATCCAGACCTGTGTAGGGAACCAGCTTGTGCACATCCTCTGCAGCACTCAGTTTTGACTTAAAAGTTGAGGATTTCTTCTGTTTCTTGAAGGTCACTGGAGGCATTGACCCCTGGAGGTTTCGGTGTGTCCCCGTTGTGCCAGGAAAGGGCAGTGTTAGCACATCCACACATGTCCAGCTCAGTGCACGTCCTCAGCAGCTCCTGGCAGCCTCCACCAGGGCTGCTCCTCTGCCCTTGGAGGATGATGATGTTTTATGGCTGGAGAAGGCCGTGCCACTGTCTGCTCCAGCTCCCTGCTTAATAAAAGCCCTATTTTGGCTCACTCAATTCCTTAATGATTCTCCTGCCTGGGTAACTTGCTGAGCTGGGTCCAGCCCACATCTATCATTTTCCAGGCAAAGCCTGTTTCTCGTAATTGAGGGTTGTTAATATCACCTTTGTTAACTGACAGCTGATGCTGGAAATTGGAGAGGATGAGCTYGCTCTTTGACCAGCATACCAGTATGAGATTCCCTTTGCTACCCTTTTTTTTTTTCCTCAGTAAAYCAAAATAAGCAAATCAACCACCCCTTGGGTWAGTRTTTGCTCCTCTGCTTTTACCTGGCRTTGCAAGTTTGATTTTCCAGGTGCTACAAGCATCAAATCAATTGCAACACCAGTTTGCTCTTTTTTTTCCTTTTACTATGACTCTTATTATTGTGAAAAAAGRAGAGCCAGAGTTTCTATTCTTCTTGCTGAAATAAGAAAATACTCATTTCATTGCCAGAGGTGCCTTGTAATGTCTTTTCAGATGTCTTCAGTAAAAGTCTCCTTGCCTCCTGTAAGTTAAAGARAATGTACAAGCTGCCACTTTGATGCTTTCTGAGACAGGGGAAGGGAATGTGGACAGAGATCTTGCTGTTAAATTTTGTCTGCCACTGCCTTATGGGAACTTGAGGCATATTCACTGTGAAATGTGGGTTGCTTTAGAACATTACTCCTGCCTTCCCTTCCTCTCGTAAATAAAAAGAGCAGAAAATTCAGTAACCCTGTCATAACCTAATGTTTAAGGACAGCTCAGGCACAGTTAATTTGACTGTTGGCTAATAAATATATAAATATATCACCTACCCAAATATAGAGGAGACCTGTCAAACTTCAGCATCATTGGCTAAATGCCTGAAGGGGAAAAATGACTTGAAAGAACTTAATTCAAAAAATCCTTTAGGCCACACTGTTGCATTTTGCAAGCCAGTAAAGATGCAGACAGCTATGAAGAGAAAAGACATCAATAAATAATCAGGGGTCTTAGACTTTTAAATGGGAATCTGAGCATTGCAACCCAAAGGTAAATTGAATCTTTTCCCCATCTTCCTAGCAGGTGCTCACGCCTGTGTAAGCTATAAAACTTTGCTCATTGTAAATGTAGCTTGCCCTTTCGACAGACATTTTTACATGGAAATGGAAAGTCTTAGCTTGAGACCGCTCAAAGGCATCTTTGCCTGCAGCAACTTCTGTTTTATATTTTGAAAGGCTCCTTTTTTTTTTTTTTTCCCTTCATCTTTTCCTTTCCTCTTTCTCTTTGCCGAGGGATATCTGAATCCTACTTAAACATTTTTCTGTGGTAAACAGCTTTAAAAAAAGTGAGCTGTGCAACATGCAGCCAGGCAGTGGGAAGGACGCTTGTCACCACTGAGTTAAAGGTGAGACCAGCTGAGGCAATCAGTGGTGAAATGAAACACCTTTCATTTCTCTTCCTGGCAAAACTGAGTGGATATCTAGTCATAGATGTTAACTGAAGGAAGTTGTAATTATGTTTCGTTAGTTAATTGGTGTTTGTACAGTGTTCAAGTGTGCCTTTARGTGATGTCCTGGGTAGAATGAACATTTTTGGCTGTGTAACAGGACAGACACCCGTTCCTACTCATCCTTTTCCTCATGGACTGTCAAAAAAGTAAAGCTGATTTACCCATGACTGCAATATAACACATAATATTGTGCTGAAACAATGCTCTTCCGATTATCAGTATTTGGAGGAGGTGCCTTGGTGAGCTCTGGCTCATGGTGCCGAGTTGGATCACGGCTAGCTGGGAGAGCAGACAGGACACTCTCTCATCCTAATCTCTCCACTCCCAGAAGAGTCACCTGAATGTGTGCATGGACCAGTGAAAATCATGAAAAAATCCCTAAAAAACCCTGAAGATATGAGGCAGTGTGGAAACCGCACCTCTCCAATCACCCATACGAGTTTATCTCAACTGAGTGTTAACTCTGAAGCCTAATGACTTATTTCTGGGGAGGAACTCTATGTTCTGCAGGAAAACACTTTCCTGTAGAGTGGGGAGGCACTGAGGCTGACAGCACGTCATAAAGCACAAAGCCATCTCATGCCAGGTCCCATTCTGCAAGCCAAAACCCTGATGTTTCACAGTAAAATTCTAAATATGTGKCTTTCCATATGCTATGGTGAGAGCTTACAGTCTGTAATTATATGCTGATGTCCCTCATATCTTTACTGCCAAGAAATTCTGTGTTTATTCCTTCCTCACAAGTGTCTCTTGGCTACTGCTGGCTCTTCTTCACATTGTGACCCARTGAGGGAGAGGAACACCGTTCTGAAACACTCCTGGAGGCCTGACCCTCTTTCCACCCACAAAATAATTTTGTTTGTGTCAAGACAAGCCTGACCTGTACGATCCATGGAGAGTCTCTGCTCAAACCTTCACTGRATTTAAACACAAAACTGACACAAGGAGTGACTTGAGTTTGCTGTTTCAACTTATTTTTAGCTAGATTCTGCCCTGTTTAGACCAAAGCCAAATCCATAATCTTTCCAAGGCCAGAGTAATCTGAATCTAGTTTTAACTCTTGGTACTTGAATCATCTGTGGGCTTTTTGCCTGCTCTCAGTATCTGGTAAGTCTGATATCTTTAACAAAGACCTTTCTTGGAGAAGAACACCAGTTAAAGAAAAAAGCCATCTTCTCTGCCCACCTCAGCACCAATTTCCAACATCCCACACAATTCCTCTGGGAAAATTCTTGATACAGACTGGTTCTTAGAGCCCAAAAAAGCATTGAAGAAAAACATGAAAGTAAAAACCACTTGTGAACTCGTACATAAATTTCCCACTACCAGACATCAGCTCTAGCCCAGAGGGTCCTGAGCCATGAGCTGTTGAAGGCAGGGAATGTAGGATGAGTAGTTCAACATCCTTATCTTATATCTTTTCCTGTTGGGCTGGTTCTGGCCACCACTGCAGACAAGTTTCAGGGCCAGCAAGGATTTTTATATCTAGGGTGTTATCATTTCTGTTTGTAGGCACCCAGAGAAGGTCAAAGGTTTAAACGTGACAGACTCTTTCCTTGTCTCCTTCTGACATTTTACCTCAGTGCAAGTTACCTGAGGAGTCTGGCAGCAAACTACAAACTCAACCATAACATTTCTCCAGATCTCCTCTTCTCACCCCTGACCCATCTATTTCCCACACAGACCCTGTCTTTGGACTCCACCAGCATTAAATCTCCAAACAAGAAACAAGCAGCAAAAATAGATGAATGTTTGAAAAAATTGATGCTATTTTAATGCAAATGCCCTCTGCAATAACACACAAATGAAGACAAATATTATGTACCAGAGGTGCAAGCAGAGCTGTTTCAAAAGTGGACTGTCTTTCAAAGTTTCCCATTAGGAGTTGGCTCCTTAAACACTCTGAGCAGAGCTCATCCCCACCTGAGGAGGCAGCCTGATCCATATGCGTGAGGATCTCTTGCAAGAGATGMAATCTGCTGATCTGCATCTCATTTGGGTTCACTGTGGTCTGGTGAGCATTGGCAAGGAGTCAGCACTGGTGAAATCCTGTCCCAGATTGTTCATGAGCATCAAAAGGAAAAAAAAAAATCTTTTGCAATCCAGCAATCCCCACTGAGAGAGATAAAACAAGGGCAGAGCTGAGGACAGATGTGGAGGTTTCTTATTTGCCCTGTCAGCCCACGAATGAAAGAGTTTTTCATGGAATCACAGAATCATTCAGGTTGGAAAAGCTTTCTGAGATGGGATCTGACTGTTTCCCCAGCACTGCCAAGGCCACCCCARCTCTTGTCCCCAAGGGCCACATCCACATGGCTTTCAACCCTGCAGGGATGGAGATTCTACCACTGCTCTGGGCAGCCTGTTCCAATGCCCAAACACMCTTTCAGTGAAGAAATCTTTCCTAAAATCCAATCTAAACCCTTCCTCATACAACTTGAGACTGTTTSCTCTTGTTGTGCCCCTTGAGAGGACAGATTGACATTCCTGTCCATGCCATCTTGCTTTGGGACTACTCCCCATGAAAGGAGCTCCCCAAGGAGATACACACAGAGGGATGAGCACCTTCTGAGCCACACTGCAGGAAAAATGAAACCTCTCTTAGTCTGCCCAACACTATGAAAGGGCTTTATSCCACTGAATCACCTCGGAAATGGCTAAATATCTGTACATTGGCAATAATGCAGGCTGTCARATCAGATTTATCAAGTCCTGGTCTATGTCCTCACTGTATTCCATAAGGTTTTGGACATTACTGGAGTCCTCATGGGTCTGTCTGTGGCTGTGTGTTCTGGGACATGTAGGTTCAACCACTGGCCCAGCAAGGGAAAAATCCAATTTTTCCATATTATTTGCATGGACAAGACATGTAGGTTCAACCATTGGCCCAGCAAGGGAAAAACCTGATTTTTCCATATTCTTTACATGGACATGTATGTTCAACCAGTGGCAGAGAAAGGGAAAAAATCCAATTTTTCCATATTATTTCCATGGACATGTAAGTTCAACCACTGGCATAGCAAGGGAAAAGTCAGATTTTTCTGTATTCTTTCTGTGGACATGCAGGTTCAACCATTGGCATAGCAAGGGAAAAATACAATTTTTCCATATTCTTTACGTGGGCATGTAGGTTCAACCAGTGGGGCAGCAAGGGAAAAATCTGATTTTTCCATATTCTTTCTGTCACTTTAGTGGCTTGAATTGTCTTGGTTTCATGGTCCTGAAGCACCCACCATATCACCTGACTTGCTGCAAGAAGATGCAGTGGTTTGAGGTGTCCAGCGGTCACTGCACATCACATTTGTCACCAACCAGTCCCTGACACAGGCACAGGCAAGTCCTTGCAACTGGAGGGACTTGAACCATGAACAAATGTACGTTTTTAATGCAGTGAAATAACARTGAAAAGGTCCTTCAAAYCTGCATCAGAGTAGCWRTTTGTGAGGATCTGGCCAAAACCTSCRTTTTATAGCATTCAAAACAAATGCATGACATTAATTTGCATCATTGCAAACYTCAGCCTGAAGTTTCACCCCCTTCCACAAGGCAAGGCAGCAGTAATTCCCCACACTGGCCATGTTTTTAGAGGTCATTGCTGGTCTCATATCTTTTTTTCCCCTTCCATTTTTTTAMATTTGAAATACTTCAGTTTAAGGKTTTGACCATAATGCCRTTGAAGTAACTGAGAGTGTTGTCCTCATTTAAACCCTTGGCATGGGAGGGCCAGAACATGACACAGTGCACAAGGAAACACAATGAAAGGGATTTCTCTAGTGCAAGGAAATGCTCTTAATTGCACCCTGAAAGCATCCCCACATGCTCCTATTTGTGTCTGCAGTAGGCAGACATCTGCTGGAATGCATTTCTCAAAGGTGGTGCTTCCCACAGGGAATTGCARCCAGCCCTTGGGCTCCAGGAAATCCTCCCTGCACCAGACAGAAAGCSTAAAGAGCTCTTTACCTTCACCTAAAGCCTCTGTGGAGACTCTGTTTTGGAGCAGAATCACCACCCCAGAAGCTCATGCAGCTCCCCAAGGCAGCACCCGGTCATGACTTYYMTGGTTGTGACTTCTGAGTGGTGRYACTTGGGGACATGGGTTAGTGCTGGCCTTGGCAGTGCTGGGTTGGAATCAAGGATCATAGAGGGGTTTTTTTTTTCCCTCAAAAATCCTGTGATTCTATTTGGCACAGCAAGAGGTAGGGATTGTTTCCCAGCGCTGGTTGGCAAACCCTAGGGGCTATGAGATCATTTTCAATGTAAATGTGACCTCACCATGATTGCTTACATTAAGGATCACGGTACTTTGCAAGTCATYCTAATAAATTCACTTATCTGCCCGAGGAGGAGACAGTCGTATATCTGCTCTTTGACATCTGCATTTTCAGAGCACATGAAAATCCAGYTGCTTGTCCACGGGTATTAATGCCATGGGATAATTTTAGACAAGGAGTATTAGAAATAAATGAGAAACCAATCCAGGTGAATTAAGTTTTACTGAAGCAATGCCCAGATCAGGCTATTAAAAAAAAAAAAAAATCAGAAACCACTTTTCGGAAGTATCTGTTCCTTGATTTTTGAGGGTGAGGATGCATCTCTTGCCAGTTGAGCTTGATGATGACTCTTCCCTTTCTTTGGGAAACACAAATTTCCATGGAATTCTGTTGCTACAAGAGCAGGGTCCCCTCTTCCTTATTCAGCTTCACATTCCTGGGATACTGCTGACTGACCAAAGGTGGCTATCTGGTCTTGATTTCTGRCAACTGAATAATTCAAAAGCAATTTATCTGCATTTTCAGGAGTGTTCAGGGAAGTCACTTCACAATCATTTACAGCTCATATACTATGGTATTGGGGAAGACTCACTCCCCGTTTCACTCACTTGATTGATGAGTCTCAAAATCTCAGAAGAATCATAAATTCCAGAGACAAATAATCATGCATTAGGAAAAAAAAAAAAAAAAGAAAGATCAATGCAATCACTGTTCATTATTTGCCATTCACTACTTCATGTAATTTTAGCTTTACAGGCGTCCAATCAGACTGCAGTTACAGTATGATATTTGGGGGGTCAATTATGTGCTGTGGGAGCAGCCACTCTGAACAATTCATAACTGACTGACTGGAGGAAAATCTGTTTTCAGGCATTTTCAGGTGAAAATTTATCAAAGAAACGGAGTCTTATGAATCAGCATTAAGTAATGAACAGCRAATAGGGGCAAATATATCAGACCTGTTGTGAATGAAAAGTAATTGCAAACACCAGTCTCAGCCAAGCAAAMCCAGCTTTTAGCCAGCTTTTGGATCCAGATTTTGGATAAAACAAGGGAAATCTTTCCTTGGATGACTCCATCCCTGCATCAGGCTCTTTTCATCACAAAGTTTTCCTCTCCAGCACAACTTGGCATGCAGCGTGTGTTCTCCATAAAGCGCTTAAAAGTGAAGGTAATTCAGCTGGTTTGGTTCCCTGCCTAGTGGGAGCTTTGCTCAGCGCTCAGAAATGTATGCAAGTGTGTGACTAATGTACAGCAAAAAGACTCAGGATGGAGCCACTTTATTCATTGTTTGTTATTGTTCTTTGTTGCTCAGTGTTTTGTAAATCCCCCTGGTTATGGAGACGTTTTTATTAGAGAATACATTTTTTGAAAATGGGGTTCGGCAAAAATGAAATTTCAGAGGTGTGTGTCTCAGCATTGATTTTTCTATTTGTAATAACACACTATAGCATATCTTGTTTTATATCAAGAGGATAAAATGTCCCTAACACAGTGATCGCCATTCTGTGGTAATGGATAAAGCCTGTTTATGAGATGTCATTTATTCCACAATAGACAGTAAATAAAAGCCATTTCAAGCTTCAGTTAAATCAAAGCTTGTTCGGGATTTCAGCAGATTTGCAAATTACCTTTGGGACCATTTTCAGATTCAGTTGTTTTCCCACATGCTATTGACTACCCATGTTTTACTATAAATACTACTTCTTGCTCTCTCTATCTCTCTCTCTCTYTTTCTCTGTCTCATACCAAACCCCRGGATTKTGGAGTGATTTGTAAAGACAAGCAGATAAAGTAAATACACAGTGCTGTATTAAAATTTCTTCCCTGTCAATGTAACAGGAATAAAACCACAAGTTTTGATGGCAGACTGGAAGCCAAAGAATAAAATCCTGGACATGGCATTCTGCAAAGTCCAAGAGATCTTTGCAAGATCTTATAAAAGCATCAAGAGAGATACAACAGAAACACAGGTTTGTAAAAAAAAAAAAAAAAATCTACTAAAACTGCCTCATATCAGCTATTTTGGCTTTGGAATTTACTGCTCATACTGGACATACTCCTAGGAGGATGATGAGACCACATGTCCCTTTCTTGCTCCACATTTTGGATAGAAGAGTTCAGGTCAACATACAAAWGATGAAGAGTCCCAGGCCCCCAGACTCAGAAAATACCACATTGTCCTGAAATCATCAAACAAACATAGCGTTTAATCAGAATACTACATATATGGTGATATTTATAAACACTGAAATGGGAACACCAAGTGTTTTGATTTTGGGTGTGTTCTTCTTTTTCAAGAAAAATATGGGTTATTTTTGAAGAAATTCACTTTGGTGTCAACAAAACTTTTTGGAAAGCCAAAGTAAAGAGAATGCTGTCACCTGACTGGAAAAAAAAAGTCAGAATGGTTCATTGCATACTGTTTGAAACAAAAAGGTTTCATTTTTTTTTTTTCTATAAGGCTCACCATGGGTATAAATGAGCACATAGGACAGATGACTCGCAACCCATTAGAGCATGGACCTTTTGGTTTGAAATGCCATCTCCAATTCTATTTTGCTTTTGTTAGAAAATCTTACAACGAAGCAAGATGTTCTGGTTGAGAGGCGTTGAAATATCCCATATGACCTATAAACTTACGATCTCCAAACTCTGAAACATAGGATTTGTACTCTCATAAATTCATTCTTTCCTGTTAATATTTAAGTCCACAAATCAGTTATTCCCAATAAATATCCGTGTGAATTATTTTGTTCTTTGAAGGGATTTCTTGTTAGTTATTCCCACATCCACTTTACTGCCACCTTTTAAAAATGTGGTAGCTGTCAGTAAAGGGACAAGTGACACTATTTTATTCAACAAGAGTTTTCAAGAGACAAAAAAACTGAGCACCAGTAGGTATCCAACAATTCCTACTTGGACTCCAGCTGGACAGTGACACTGATTTCAGCTCTGCCCWCTTCCAGCTGCTGAGATTTCGAGCCACATCATTTACCAACAGCCTCAGAGGTCTCCAAGGTGGTCTCAGGAGTGCCCACCCTTGAACAACTCTGAATTTTAATCCAAACATATTGCAATCCCAAACAGAGGGACAAACCTACTTTCATTCTTGCAGCAACTAGGGAAACCAAATTGCAACAGAAAAGCAAGCCAGATTCCATTCTTGTTCATACCCTACAGAAAAACAGCCCCATAAAACCATCAACTCAAGTAACTCAGCCTTGGAGATATTAATGCAGACCCAACATTCTATAGGAAATAATGKGAATATCATGTTGTGGTTGAGGAAAGCAATAAAAAAGAGCCCCCATCCTCCCTGTAGGATACTGCATTGCAGGATCAGCAGCTAAACGGTGATTTTAATGCCTGTAGATKGTTTAGTATCTTCAGAAGTGGCAGTGTGCTGTCCTGGCATGTGTCCTTTGTGTCTTAGGTGTCTTTAATCCAGAAACTCCAAAAAGGAGAAATTGATCATGGTAAGAAAGGTTAACAAGGTCTTTAGGCTACTTAGAACTGTATTTCTGAATATTTTCCCAGTTTCTAGATTTCAAGAAGCGTGGTGTTCTGCCCTGTGACTGGACTTTGAACAAAATCCATGTGGAACAGGCAAAGAAATTGATTTTGAAGACATTCCTTAGTGATACTTGGGAAGAGCCTTTGAAATCCTAATGAWAATAAACGTGAATGTTACAATCTCTGAAACACAGCAGCAAACTGTGTAGGGAACCAAGCAGATTTCCAAAGGAAAAACCTTCTTGTGTTTTTGTGGATTTCACTAAAAATGACCGTATTCTCTAAGAGGTATTTCTGCTTGGAAGGATCAGGGATTTTTAAACTGTTGGAAGGGAATTTTCAGATTCCTTTTGATACGGGATCACTTTGAGAAGAATCCTTCTGATAGTCCCCCAACCACAACTTTTTCAGAGGTTTAAAATTTTCACCAGAATCCTAATTTTCATTCTGTTTCTAAAGAAATCCCCTTAAAGTGCCATAACATCCCAAATGTTCCACCAGCCCTAAAGTCCTTGGTAACATCTCTGTGTTTGTGCAAGTTTTAATGCACAAGAGGTTTCCATGGGATCCATGATCTCCCCAAAATAACATCATTTGCTCATTTTTGTACTTCACCCAGTCTTCATCCAGATTTCAAGAATGTTGGATAAAAAGGCTGCTCTACCTAGACATTGGAACAAGAACCATTTTTTGACTGTTGGCTACTCTCTTCTTTTTTAATATTTTGAATATTTCAGTTGTCCACTCAGGKAGCAGATGTGATGCTGAGTGATCTGGGCAGCTACTCACACACAGAGCTGGTAGTTAGAGAAATCATAAAAAAAAATATTGACCATTTTTTCTTGCAAGATTTTTTGATTTTTCTTGCAAAATCTTGATTTTTCTAGCAAGAGGATTTAGACTGTAGAATTTCACAAGGTATAGCAGATATCAGCACTCCTTGTTACATGACAATTACACTAATTTCCAACATTGTTCTGATACAGAGAAGCACTCAAGAGGAAGGTTTTAAAAAATGCAGTTCTGGAAATGGCACGAGAGTGCCTACTGAGTGTAGGACTCCAATTTCTTTACAGTTTTGCCTGAAAGTACCATTACAGTTAAGTTGTGTCAGCACTTTCATTAGAAACCCAGTGTTGATTTATAACACTGGCTGCAAAAGATTTGCTGCTGGCTGAAATTCAGCATAAGGTCTCTGGCCAGGGGAAACATTTTAAACATTTTTTGGAAGATGTTTTGAAACAAGTTCTATTATTCCAATGTTACACAGAAGATTTCCTTAGATTTTACTAGCTGAAGTTAGATTGTTTTGTATTTTTTTTTTTTTAATGAAATGAACAAAACCAAGGGGTATTTAGAAATGTTATGTAGTTTTCTAAGTTAATGTCCTGGTTTTGGCTGGGATAGAGTTAATTTTCTTCTTWGGTATTTTAAATTATGCCCTTAGAAATCTGGGGGTGGTGCCAGAAATCTTAGAATTTACATCAAGAAGCACCACCAAAACCAAGAAATACTTAAAGCAGATAGCCAGTAAACACACATTTTGGTSTGTTCCCAGCCTGTTAAACCGCATTTAAAGCGTTTCACAAAATYGTGCTCAGTGGCTCTGCTGTTGCTGCTTTATTATCTGGGCATCAGCAAGCCCTGGCAGCTTCCATGCTGCACAGGGTTGTTTGGATTAATTCAGTGCTGGTGAGCGGTGTCAGGCTGACAGCAGCGGGGACAGGGGACAATTCATCACCTGGACGGTTACGACACTCAGCTCCCTCTTCCCAGCGCCACCGCCTGCGGGCACCACAACGGGAAACAAGAGCGTCACTCGGCCCCTTGTCCACCCAGCCACAGCCCCCTGGCCACAGACACCAGCCTGGACAGCAATTAAACCATTCCTGCTGCACACAGGCACCAGAAACCCCCAAAAGTGACGGCAGGCCAAGAACAGAGCAGTGGCAGGAGCAGCACAGACCTTGAAGTGACTGCAACCTGCAGCATTTATTCTGCTGTTTATTGATCAGAGAATCAGGGAATCATTAAGGATGGAAAAGTTTTCTAAGATCACCAGATCCAACCATTAGCTCATCATCASCCTTTTCACCATGAAACAATATCCCCAAACTCATATCCACATGATCCATGCAATGTTCTGGTATTAGACCATGRCAGTGGAATTGTTTGAGTTACATTCTGGCATTGGTTTCTTAACAGAAGATATCCATCCATATTCCAGATGCTTGCCTTCCAAAAAAAACCTTCATCTAGGTGACCTAACAGTGTATACAGCAGAGGCTCCAGAGGACCCAAGAGATTTTAGGATTAAGGCTGTTTCTTCCTCATCCAGCCATTTGTTCCACTGCTAGTACTCCAAAGCAATGATAGTATCATCTAGCACAAACTGGTGCACACACATAGGATTGCATTTGGAAATTTAATGATAAATATTAYAGAATCACAGAATCRCTTAGGTTGGAAAAGCCCTCTAAGATTATCAAGTCCAACCCAGCACTGCCAAGGCCACCAYTAAAYCCTTGTTCTCAAGTGCCACATCCACATGGATTTAAAACCCSTCCAGGGTGGGGAYGCCACCACTRYCCTGGRCAGCCYTTTCAGTGAAGAAATCYCCCCTAAYATCCRATCTAGACCTCTCCTAGTGCAGTTTGAAGTAAATTTACAAGACAAATTAAASACTTTTCCATGGAAACTCRRTCACTACACTTCAGATGGTCAGAACAGATATTGTCCTTCTTGGGGCCTCAATCAATTTCCAGGCATGACTTAGATTTAGAGTGTTCCAGAGATCCTTACAGCAAAATATTTTGCCCAAGACTGCCCTGCATTGGATGATGAGATGAAGAGCATGGAATGGCCATACCCTGCCAGTGATCTGCAGTGCCAGCAAGGAACCTTGGATACCCTTAACTTCTTGTATGGTCATTTATCAAACACTGGGCACAATGGATGAGGAAATATGAGCATGCTGACGTGTCCACCACATTCTGGCACTCACTGGCCCGACACACTGCAGAAAATAAACCTACCCTGCAGCAAATAGCTTCCTGTTATTATCTAGACAGTGTGAATTTTGGGGCGGGCACTGCATCTYACAGGGAGCACGTGCTGCATCTGGCACACGGGTATGCTCATCTCAGCTGGAAACCAAAGATTGTTTTAATAACATAGAAGTAAATCAGCAGAATCTGTCAAAGAAYTCTTTGCAAAAGCTACAGAATAAGTAGAAATGTTTGTGAAGATGCAATGACAAGTTTCCTGCCCTTCCTAACGTTTCCCACTCAGGTTGAAGAGCAGAAAACAAATAAAAGTTCAGTGGAGATGATGAAGATGTGGATTTGAGAGCACCATCCTCAGAGAGCCTGGAGGTGTCTCAGGGCAGGGGAAAGTCCTGGGMACCTCTGGATGCCCCACAGCTGGGTCTCACTGAGGCTGAGGGATGTGGGAGGAAGGCTTGGCATGAGGATGACTGCAGCAACAGCTCCTTAAGGCATGGRCAGACAAGAACCCACTTATTTTCTGCTGTGCAAACACCAACCCCCACAGCCAGGCACAGCCAAGGGGTCCAGCACTGCCCCACCGTGCACAGGCAGACAAAACACATCCAACTCCCACGACTGTACAACTGGGGCCTTTTTAATGCCACTGCTCATGTAAATAAAATCCTTTTACTGTGAATCTTAATTAAGGGAATGATTGTTTCTGGCCATCGCTTGAAAGGCAAATGTTTTAATTGGTTCTGATGTCTTTTCCTGAGAAAGCTCTTTTTCCCCAGAAGCCATATATCCCAGGGAGATTGCTTTTCCCTGCTGCCTGTCCTGTAAGGGTCCAGCAGTGGCGGAGAAGGGAGCTGGTTTAAGGGGCTATCGAGTGAAACGTGCACATGAGTTAAAGAGCAGGAGCCGTTTAAGATCCCSAAGTGTCATTAGCAGTAACATGTCACATAAAATGAGGTGCGGATTTCCATTTTCATTTGAACTTCAGGTGTTTAGTAATCCAGAAGCTTTATTTAAGGACTGACCTTTAACCTGGCCTGTCATTCCAATTGCAAGGAGTTGATGGCCACTGGGAATCAATGGGCAGCATGAAGGTCACTTCCTAGAAAAACTGTGGCTATCAATGTGTCAGTTCCAATGAAGTATTATAACAAAGCAGGCAAAGAGCCTATCTGGGTCTACGAGGCACCAGCTTGCTCTCAGGCTGCCTCCCCGTTTTCATCTGTTCTGTAAACACAAATAGAAATAAACTGTTATTTAATGATATGTGTTTCTGAAGGCAAGTGGGGCTGTCAGTTCTGCRGGTGGCACAAGCAAGGGGTGCTGSAAATGCAGCCCTCCCTGACCCAGAKGCCAGCAGAAACCYCCTTGTTCCTCCCCAAAAAGCAGAGCCTAAAGTGTAGCCACCGGTCCGGTGAGACCTGGGCAGCCCCTTCTGGCACAGCCATTGCGACAAAAATATGGAATGGTTTGGGTTGGAAGGGACCTTAAGCTCATCCTTTTCCACMCATGGGCACCTGCCCTTATCCCAGGCTGCTCCCAGCCCCAATGTCCAGCCTGGCCTTGGACACTGCCAGGGATCCAGGGGCAGCCACAGCTGCTCTGGGCACCCTGTTCCCAACCGGGTTATGGAAAGCTTCTTCCCTGTATCTTATCTGACCCTCCTTCAGTTTGTAATCATTACTCTCTTTCTATCCCAATGCAATATTTTCCTTGTTGGTGACATTCAGGACTGAACTCCACCCCTGGACAGGATCTGTCTGCTGCAGAACCCTCAAGGTGGACACAAAGACCATCCTGTGCATGAGGAGAGGAGAGSACTGCTGGGGAGAACATGGGCATGGGGACAGGGACATGGGGACAGAAGCAGAGCATTCAGGACTGTTGGAGTCACATTGAGCTCAGGACACTTCTCTGGGACTGAAGAGGGAAAAAAAAACACCTACTGTCAGCCTGGCCCGGTCACACTGTTATTAAAATGTGATTAAAATGAACATTTACACTGTGATTAAAATGAATGTTTACAGACACAAGGATTTGTTTTAGGTGCTGGCACAGAGTTCCACATTTGTGTCCTGGCCAAAATCTGTGGCATCTGTGCAGTGAATCCCACTTGCAATCAGGTAAAAACTGGGTTATTTTGATTTTTACTCAAACCTAAGAGCTTCAGGCTTTTTGGGAGCAGATCCCCAAGGCAAGCCTGATCCCCAAGTTCACAGCTCCTGCTGTGAACAGTCTGCAGGGTTYAGATCAAACCCTAAAGGTCACTTTAGCGTCTGTTCTGAGGAACAGTGGGGCCCTAAAGCCCCACATGTCTGTCGTGAGGGTCAAGCGAGTCCCACCGTGAGCGCTGGTGAAATAAATCCCAGCCAAGGGACCTGTGGGATGGACACTGCAGATCATCCCTGGCAYTCACACCACCCTGCCTCACCCCAGTGCCCCCAGGATGGGCGAGCAGCCCCTCTCCACCTGCCAACTGCTCCTGCACCGGCAGAGATTTTGACTCGTAGGGTCAAGGATGAACATGAGCATCAGACAAAATCCCTCAATCTCCCACAGTKTCTTTGTGCTGATTTTCAGAACACCCCTCTTTTCATCAATCTGTCTCCAGGGGTTGGGAAATTTYCCTATAGGAAAATTCCTTGGAAAGTCTTTTGAAAGACCTTTCTRATCATTAATAATTACAGTGATTTGTATTCTTACAAAGCTTGCAAGATCTTCCCCGTCAATTTGTAATAGTTTTGAGGGGTAAGCACATTCCCTGAAAATTGTGCTAAATAGAATTTTGATTGGAATTTCTTTTCTGGTCATAGGAACTGGAAAGAAAAGATCTTTATACTGTTGAACTTAGAGTTTGTATATTTAATGTCTGCTTAGATCACTGAGCATGCAGATCCTCTGTGCAAAATCAATAAGAACCTTATGCCTGTCTGTTATATGGATATGAAACTCTGCAAAAGGTCAACTTGACACAAATTAATGAATCCCTGAATAAATTCAAAGTTTCAATTTTGAATTAAAAATTCAGAAAAGTGACCAAAAAGAAGAACCAGAGGTTTGGATATAGGGTGACAACACGTTGATATAAAGTGGAATATTATCAGAGAGGAACTGTTATAGTATTTCTTCCACAAAGACAACACACCCTGTGCAGAAGTGAAAAAATAAAATATACTTGTGTTATAAAGAGGCAGAAGAGTTCACTAAAAATGTGATTTTAGTATTGGGGTCCAGTTTAACCCAGAGAAAGTGGAGTTRAAACACCCATCGAGCCCACCTACCCATTATCCTGCACACCATCAGCCTCACAAGAGAGGAACAGAATCCCTTTACAAATTTAAATAGGCGAGTCAGATCATGCATGGAGATAATCTGTCACGCTGCTATTTACATTTCACAATACTTTATTTTAAACGCCTTTATTTCCTCTCATTTCCATTCATTGCATCCTCTTACTAAGGAAAAGAAAAAGTATTTATCATACAAGGGGGGCAGTTCAAAAACTCTCTATACATACCTGTCTAATGCTAATTATAAATGATCAAGATTAATTCTATCAAATGGATTTTAAAATGCTTTTATTCCCATGCCCTGCCCCTGATTTGCAGAGTCGAGAATTGGATGCTAAACACAAAGGTGAACACATCCTCTTTGCAAACAAACAGAAGGACCACAATTTCTACCTCTGGTGGCAAAACCAAGTTATTTTGGAGATCCTGAAACAGACGGAGAYTGGCACCTCATTTTCAGTGGAATTGTGTGGGGTGGGGTACATCCCATATCATGAATTTAGGTACATTTATGAATTTATGTATATTTATGAATTTGCCCTTTTTTCTGGCTCTCATCACATCAAAAGGGTCTCTGCCATCGTCACCTCAGGGGCACTTTGCCCAATTTACAGGGTGACAGTCTCCTCTGTACACTCACAACAAGAAAYCCACCAAGAGCAGAGCAAACACAGGGGAAAGCCCTGAGAGCCGAGGATGCTGCTGCTTCGCCGAGCAATCGAGATAATCCGGGCTGGTTATTGTTACGGTTATTTTTCCCTTCTATTGGAGCTGGAGATCCCCTAGCAAAGACCTGGAAGCAGGCTGAGTTTCCATGCAATAAAGCAGCAGTGAGAAAAGCTCAGAGTAATTAAGTGGCTGACGCACAGAAGAAGCCGTTACAAAGATTTGACTAAATTGCCCATTCATTAGTGGCGCGGCATGGAAGGAGAATTACAAATAGACAATAGAGCCTGCAGTAATTCAATCTAACCTTGTACTTACAGAAAACAATGAGATAATGAACAGAAAAATTACCAGGCACATATTGCATTTTGTGGGAGGGAGAGGGAGAGGGAGGGGGGATCGGATTGGGATTGGGGGGATGGAGATGGGGGGTGCCGGCGACAGCGGCCTGGCACATGGAACACTAATGGCATCGCTCAAGCTGAGCAAACATTTCTCCAACACAATCATAGTTCTCAGTCTAAGGGCCTCTGGGGAGCTGAGATGAGGCTAGATCGTGAACAAAAAAATGTAATTTATAAGGCGTCTGTGGACTGGAATTTATCATCGGATCCGCTCGCCGCCGCTCAATTGATATGTAGTTGATTTCAAACAACACCCCCCAGGCGCCCACAGGGAACATTTTTTAGATTTTACGCTTGGATATATCTGTTTAACTCACCATTTACCAAAACAACGGCTGATGACAGCACAAACAAGTTACACAGCAATACACAGACGCACACAAACTCCCCTAGATAGGACTAAACCGTGAGGTTT
>NW_026623317.1:2150065-2172958 GCF_030028575.1 Malurus melanocephalus
CCACAAAAACCCCAAACACAGAAAAAAGAAAAAAGGCCAATTTAAGAAAATAGTTTTATGGAGACATCAGTGAACGCTGTGTTGGGCCACAGTATAAGCAGTCTACCACAATATTTCCTTTCTTCAGGATTTTCATGAATTGATTTTCAAAATGACCTCAACATTGTAAAAAACCAGTGTGGACAGGAGAYGGCATTGGGCTGCCCTAATGGGATTTTGCTGAGCAAGGAGGAGCCTCCCCAGGGTGCTCAGACCATGAGTGAATTGAACACCCGAGGTGTTCCTGCTGTGAYGGGGCTGCTCCTGCCTCTGATGTCCTGTTCTTGCACACTCCAACACCAAACAAACCCACATTATCTGTGCAGGGGTTTTGGGGGTGCTTTGGTGGCAGCTGGGAGCTGGTTAGGGATGGTGAAAGAGCTGCGTGCCCACCAGGAGGAGGAACAGAAGGGAAGAATCAGGGGTAACTCAGAGGATGGAGGATTTGGGGGCAGATCCAGCAGCTCCCCAGCATGGGCYCACCATCAACACATGGACAGAGAGTCCAAACAGCTCAGCAATGAGCAGCTGCTGKTCAGTCTGACTCATGGGCATCACCACAGCGCAGTAAAAACAAAGATAACCAAGCAAAACCCCTCCAAAACAACCAAACCCAAAACCAGAAGGAAACTGAACAAAAAACCCAACCAACCAAAAAAAAAACTGCTTTTCAAAATGCCACCAAATAAACACTAAAGCTCAAGTCCACAAAGTCAGCCTGCAAAAATTTATTCCTGCTTGCTTCTCCTGGTTTCCCTCATGATACCAACTGGCTTCAGGAGGGCCTTGCCAGTTAGATGGGCAGGTAATAAGTTCCTCTTTGCTAGATGGAAAATCAGTTTTCCTGATCCATGTAAAGGAATCAGGTCCTTTGTATTAGCCACAAAATTCTTTCAAACAACCCAAAACAAGACCAAGAACAGCTCCTTACTACTTGCTGCAAATGTGAGCACTTTCTCACCTAAGACTTCCTTCCACACTCCTCTATTTTACTTTAGAAAAACATTTTCTGACTTTTAGAAAAATCTTTCCCTCCACACTGAAAAGCATGCAAAAGGGAAATGCCAACCTATGCAGCCCAAAATTCCTCTGCAGCCCATGGCTGTGGGGTATTATCTCACCACACAAGCACTTTCTGGTACTACAGATAACAAATGATTGCCCAGAATCAGAAGGATTGTGGTTAGAGCTGCATAAGATGGCTTGGAATAAAAATTATCCATGGCAAACACCATGTAACTTAATGAGCCAGACAAGAGATTTCTGTAGGAAAAAAAAAAAAAAAAAGTCAAGATTAGGAAATCCCTCTTGGCTTGTTTTGGTGTTTTCCTACCTTCAAAGTGATACATTTGCAAATAAGGCACTTTGTAGGGTTTTGTTGTGGTCTAAAAGAAAGCAGGTTCATGGCTGGGTTTGTGGCAGCATGGTTTGGTGTCAAATCTTCACTTGTGGGTTTGGCTTTCAGAGGTCAGGAAGAACGACAGCTCTCATTTAATGCAATAAAATGTTCATGATTTCATGTAAAAAATGGAGGAGTAGCCATGGAATTTACCTAGTAAACTGGGTAACCAGTAAAGACATTTGCACTGTACAAAATTTTCAGATAAACTTCATGGTATTAATTTCATGTTGTTGAAGTTAACTGATTGTTAACTGTTGTTAACTGATTTCTTAAGAGAGATACTATAAACTTACTATCCATGCGTGTGAGTCTCCAAGTGTTTCTCTGTTATTTTATTTCCTTGTTTCATCAAAAATTGATTCCAAGATTATCCAGTCTCTACAAATTTCCTGAGCACCAGCAGGCTGAGGGTGGAGACTTTCTGAGTAAAGGAATACTGAAATCTTAACCTTAGACARCCTCAGGAGATCCAACATGACAGACCTTACAAATTCTTTCAAACACTGAAAACCTTTTTGCTAATTTTTTTCCCTTGCTGTTTACTGAAGACTGTCAATCACAGGATGCAAATCCACAAACCACCTCGTTTCATTCAGTTCTGCTGCCAGGGATAGGGATGGTTTCAACCACCTTCAGAAGGCACAGGGGAAGAGAACTCAACTCTAACCTGAGAGATTTCAGATTTAAAGGTGAGGAAAGCCCRGACTCACTGGTGGTGAAGAAGCCATTGTTGGAGTTTCAAATGTTCCCTTTTAACGTGTTGAAAGCCAAAATTGTGGTCCCCAAACCCACAAAACCCACTTTGGGTAATGCAAGGCAATCATCTGCAGACATATGGGGCTAATGCTTGCAAGCTGATGTGGAGCATTGGGATTTTTGCTTCCAGATTTTTTCCTGGTGACAGGACAAAGGCAGATCTGGCAGGTTATGCACACTCTTGCTTGTTTTCTCACTAATGCTTTGGATTCTTTTTTTTTTAAATTTAATTTTGTCAGTGGGCCCAAAAAGAAACAGCCCTTAAACAGGAGAACCAAAAGCAGATCTGAGCATCAGGCACCAAGCTGGCTCAAGCCCACTAAGCTGCATCAGAGAAATGGTGGGATGTTCTGTAGGGGTTCCTGCCTGTGGTGCCCAGGTGAAAATGGACCCCCTCACCACCAGTTTTCATCTGTGAGATCATCAGAGTGGACACAGTTTTGCAGTGGAATTGGCAGTGGCAGCTTAATGGTTGGAACAAGATGATCATTAAGGTACTTTTCAACACAAACCATTCCACRATTCCACAATTTAAAGGGTCTTTTCCAAATGAAATCATTCTGTGACTCTTCAGCAAATTCAGTTGAGAGATGCATTAACGCCCTTGCTGCCAACACCACCTGAGCTGGGGCTCGGATCGCTTCCCTCTGCTGACCCTGAGCTGGAGTTAGGAGGTAAAATGGCTTTTGTTATGACTTTCCCCTCTAAGTGAAGTAAATGGAAGCGCAGCATTGTGTCAGCCACGGCATGCCAGCAGTGCAACTATTTTCACCATGGCAAAATGCCTTTTTTCTTTCCTCCTGGATTGCACAGTTCCTTGACAAGGAAGGGTAAAGACCCTCAAGGGTTCTCAGAGAACATCAATATGTTTTGTATTTAATGTGCTGGCTCGGTTACAGCAAATTAAGGAGAGTGGGCCCGGTACAAGATAATGCAGCCTGCAGTTCCTCACTCCCTAGCCGAGTGGAATACACTGAAAATGATACTCCAGTGTGGAGAAATACTGCACATTACATCTCCCTGCAGTAACAGAAGAGACATTAGGCAAAGCCCTGACTCTTAATGGTACACATCAGGAAAACATCTGAGCTTGGGCCTTCAATCACAAACGCTGCAGGATTTAAAAATGAATAAACTTCACATTGTGATTCTCTTATTTATCCTTTATGCAAATTGTCCCTGGGAGGACACATTATGTTCGCTGCATGGCACGGCGCAGACCCACATTAAAGCGTGGAGGGCCACTCTTATGTAATGCACAATCCTCCCGGCCCCTCCGTGCGGTTTGTGGTGCAAAGAGAAACAAACACACAAAGGAAAAAAAAAAAAAACCAGCCTCAACCCCCAAACCTACAAATATATTCTCCATTGGCTGCTGAAAATATCCCAATATTAAGCAAAGAAGCAGTGCAGAAACACTCAGCTTCTTTTCCTGGCTACCAGTCTGTGACAGAAAGAGACCGCAAGGCCGAGAAAACCTCTTTGTAAACTGAAAATGTGGAAGCAAATATTTTAAAGCCCTGAGTCCCTGTGAGGGAGCTGAGAGTTTTGCTTAGACAAATATAATGCATTGCTTCACGTGGCCACAACCCCTAAAAGCCAGCCTGTTAGCTAACCTCGCTGTTATTAGCTCCCCCTTCTCAATGGGACAGAGACACAATAGGCTTGATCGGCATTATTTTTTCCTGGGCCAAATCTCTTGCCCCCTTCAAGCTTTTCATTATTAGCACAAATCTTTCGCGGTGTCCTTGAGCAAGCATTCGCAAGATGACTGGGTGGCAGAGAAGCAAACAGCCCTACACGTGAAAAAGGAATGGGAAGAGAGTTCAGGGACTTGGCCACAAAATTAACTGCTTGAAAAGACACAGGGAAGACCTGTTAAGTAGAGCTCCAAGGGCAGGCTACCAGGTGGGTCAAAACACCATAATCACAAATCCATCCTCTTTAAAATTATCTGAGTGATTTCCTAATAGGCCTCCTGCCCGCCCAGGATGCAGCAGAGCGAGCGAGGGGTCYGCAGTTTAAAGTCATCTCTGCGCTTGTAATTACGGCTGGCAAATAATCCAGGCTGCACAAACCTGTCKTGTCAGTGGAAATACACCTCGACTATGATCCCCACCTCTCTGAGAGCTCATTCTGACTGCTGGATTTAATTCAATCCTTTCTTTTTCCATCCAAGTTGCACCCTGAGTGGATGCTGGGGCGGGGGGCAGAGGTGTGTGATGGAGATARCAAAAATTGGTCATGGGTATTGAGTCCCACCTCTGTCCATGACACGGTTTTGGTGCTGGTTGGACTCTTGGCATATCTGGTATCAAAGCCCCAATCACTGTATTCTGTAGGATAAAAAAAGAGTGAATGCCAGGAGAGGTGGGAGCCCCTCTGTACCTGTCACTGTGAGGGTGGGGAGCAGCTGTGGCTGCCCCTGGATCCCTGGAAGTGTCCCAAGCCAGGATGGACAGGGCTTGGAGCAACCTGATTTAGGGGAAGGTGACTCTGCTCATCACAGTGAGCTTGGATTAGATCCCTTCCAACCCAAACTATTCCATGRTTCTATGATACATGATAAAAACACCAAAAATATTTGACAAAAGCTAAGGCACTGGTCCTCCAAATTCACTGAATGGAGAGAGACCTCGAGAAACATTTCACAGCATTCTTAATTTTTGGATGTTACTTAGACACAGTGCAGCAATTCCCCASCAAGGGCAGGATTCCCTGAGCCTGGGCTGTGCCCTGCACCTGCCCAGCRTGATGCAAATTTTGGGAGTGCAGAGGAGCTGAGTGGTTCCTCAGGCATGACAAATTTTGCGCCTCTCTCCTCGCCCGCAGAGCGTTCCTAGGTTACAGGTTTCTCCAGTGTATTTGTGAATCAGAATTAGCTGCTGATGTGTTTTGCACTTTATAATTTGAAATAATAAAAAAAAAAAGGAGAAGAATCCAACTTGTCCTTATTTGTCACGCCTGGCTTCCTTAAACCACTCTGGATGCTCAAAGTCTGTCTGAGCTCAAGGGGAGACACAGAAGCTCATGGAAGAGAAGTAATTTGCACACAGCAACTGTTTAGTTCAGATGGCTCAAAAAGTGGAAATTCTGGGGAGCTGAGAGRGGAAGTATGGCACAGACTGAATCAGCCCTAACGTGTGTTGATATTTTAAAGATAACAGACAGCTCAAACCCATTGAGCTCTGAGTGTCCATAGCTCTCTGCAGTCTGAATGCAGCAGGCACCAGCACCACCCACCCAGATCCAGCTCACTTGTCCTTCCCTTCACTGGTGAGTATTTCTGCTTCACACAGTAACCTCGTGCAAAAAAAAAAAAAAAAAAATGGCTTTCTTTCATGGGACTTTTCACAATTTCCGTAGAAATATTGTCCTGGTTTCAGCTGGGATAGGGCTCATNNNAAAAAAAAAAAAAAAAATTATGGCTTTCCTTCATGAGACTCTTCACAATTTCCTTAGAAATATTGTCCTGGTTTCAGCTTAGATAAGGCTCATTTTCTTCTTAATAACTGGTATTGAGCAAAGTTTTGGATTCAGTATGAAAATAAAGTTGATAAAGCCCTAACATTTTGGGCTTTGCCAGATTGTGTTTACCTTAATTCAAGGATTTCTCGGTGTCTTAYGCTTTTCCAGTGAAGATGAACACTAAAAGCTGAGATAAAGCAGCCCAACACCTACCTGCGCCCAGAAGAACATTTATTTTGCTCCTGGATGACTTCATTGGCAATACAGTGGCTTGCTCCTAAGTAGTTAACAGGAATAATTTAGCTTGTAGTTAATCGAGTAAAAATTTCCTTAAAAACATCTGGAAGATAATAAAACTTCATTCATTTTCAAGTGAAACCTGAAATAACTAAGTTTTCACCCWTTTTTTTTWWAAAAAAAAWCACATAAAACTGTGGTCKTACTTTGATTTTGCATCTACAGAAYGGCACTTTCTGCAGTGTTTTCACWAGGATTAGTAGAACAATCCTTTGGTTTCTGGTGCTTTGCACACTTGGATGGCCTGGAGTTGTCTGTAATTTGATTATGGCTATGAGTGGAATCCTGAGTGCTGGGGAGAAGGTTCAAACATTGTCTGGGTGATGTTGCACCTGAGCCCTGGTGTTTGCAGGGAAGAGGCTGGGACAGGCTATACCTGTTCCAAAGGCAGGTCATTTCTACGAGTAGTAAATGTGATTTTACATTAAAAATGAGGGAATTTTCACATCAGCACAGATCCCTTCCTCATCACCATCAGATTCCTACGGAGCCTCCAGGACCTGGTTCCTTTGCCCTGCTCATGTCCAGGAGTTTGTGCAGCTGATAATGGGAAGGAAATCCTGTCCTGGCAATGCCAGCAAGACCAGCCATACACTGTTCCCTTGGAGCCAGAACAGCTCTGAGYTTTTGGAGCAATGCTTTTAGTAGTCAAACATTACAGAGCTCTCTCTGATGCGCTTTGGATCCCCATTTAAGAACAAGCCACTCTGGCAAATGGTCCTGTTGACCCATCCCAATGTTTCACTTACTCCATCCTGCTTAGATAAAGTCCCAGAAATGCTCTGTCAAATAATCCTTGTGTGGTAAATATTTAACAAAGAGAACGCCTCCRGCCTTCTGTGCACTCTCCAGATATTCAGGATGGCTGCAAAGGKTTATTTTGGGAATGGAAATTCCGCTCTTCCACCCATCTACTTCCCTCATTTCAGACTTCTGTTATGAACTAGCTCGCCTTTTTTAAGGGGCCATTAATGATTTATTGCTGCAGACTGCTGAGTCACAGCAGGGCTGTGGACGTGAAGGCCTGTGACAGCACCTCTTAGCTAAATGGAGCCTCCTTCTCTTGAGAAACTGWTTCACAAATGGAGATGCTGATGCTGCTCCAGTAAAACCATTTCCCATCCTTTCTGTTTTTTGTTTGTTTTATTTTAGTGGGGTAAGAGAGAGAGACGGTGGTGCTGGATTCAAGTTTTCTTCAGACTTACTTCTGCAATGTGGTTGTTGCTCACAGCTGAGGCACAATCCGGGAAATGACCATAAATTCTGAACCAAGGTGAAGCGTGTGTGTGGACAAGACTCAGAATGGGAGATGCTTTAGCAGAGCTGTCCCAGAGAAGATTCAGGCTGAGCATAACCAGCTGCAGCAGTCAGGGCAGCAATATAAATCCAAAATGGTGAGAGGTGCAAAGAACCACGGAATATCCWAAGCAGGACCCACAAGSATCATCCAGCCCGAYCCCTGTCCCTGCACAGACMCCCCCAATAATCCCACCCTGTTCATCMMCARCAYCCTCTGGGGAMAGAAGAACCTTWTCCTAAAAAGAAGTAAYAGTTCTCCAGAGCTGACCTAAAGACAGCTTTCAACCCCATAATTTTCATGATTATGTAAATGTTTCTTTGTTCCAGGTGCCAGCTGATAAATCTGTCAATCAATAAAATCAATGGGCCAAACAAGTGAATTAAACAGGAACTGGGAGGTTGTTATTTTATTCTATACAAGTTGTCTCCAAGCAGCCTAAACTGTGAGATACTGAGCATGAGGTGAGTGACATCTGCTATCTTAGGAAATCATCCCCTTTTGCTCTGGATTCCTGCTGAGTAATTTCTAATTTCTCTACTTTTGGATCAAARTGYYCCAGAATGGTTTGGGTCAGAAGGGACCTTAAAGGTCACCTGGTTCCAGCCTCCCTGCCCTGGACCAGGCTGCTCCAAGCCCCATCCAGACTGAATTGAACACTCCCAGGAATGGAGCAGCCACAGCCCCCTTGGGCATCTTGTTCCAGGCTGTGCTGGGTGTTCAAATGTGCTGCTGAGGATGTAAAATGGCAGCAGCAGCAGAAAGAGGGCAGAGAGATAAATAGATGAGAAGCATTTGGGAATTGGGCTTCTCCAGTCAGATGCCCACCCTGACACYTGGAATGGGGCTAAATTCAGAGAGCAACTGGACCACAGTCAGAGCCCAAACTGCCAGGAAGTCGTACAACACAGAATGTCTCATTTTCCTAAAAGGTTTATCTCTCTCCCTCCACCCACCACCACCCAAAATAGACAGGTCCTATGTGGCTGATGTGCTAGGGCCCCCATTGTGCCTAAAACTGCCCAGTGTCTATCACAGAGCAGTATCATCACAGGCAGGGAGAGCTGGTCCTCAGAGCACCCAGCATGCTGCTCAGACAAGGAGGATGCTCAGCAGAGCAGGAGATGCTCCAGCCACAGCAGCAACAATAAAACTGGATTATTGCTTAATCCCACCATCTGCACGTGGGCCCAGCTATCATTGTCCAGCTGCATCCCAAGCCCCCATTTGTTTCAAGTTGTTTCAGGCAGGTTGTTGTCTCTGAAAGCTTTTGATTCAATTCCTCTAGCCAGCCCTGTGCTCTTATGGGAAACAGTGGGAGATCATTCCATGCATGGGAAAGTGTCTTTGCTCAGGGCAAAATGTGCTGGTTGGTGAACCGAGCTGCATTGCCTTTGTGTCAGGATGATTTGAGGGCAATGTTGAAGCTTTAACAATGCAGAAAATAAATTCATATCTCTCTGTGCGTCTTCCCGTGCACATTTTTGTGGAAGGGGGAACTGCCAAACTTGAAACACAGAGGAGCAGGGGAGGTTTTGTACAAAACTTTGTCTGGGTGGAGAAGCCTGATTGCTTTAACCCTCAGAGACAAGGCAGGGAAAATAGGGGATCCCTGTACCAGAGGCCACCATGCATCAGTAATTTTAACTGAGATGGAAAAAAAAAATAAATCACTTCTTTGTTCACAGGGAGCACGAAAGCACAGCCTGAATCCTTGCTCAACAGGAGCAGGGGAAGGAGGAGGGCAGCCCCTGTAAAATGGGATAAGGGCGGGATCAACCTTCCCCCACCACCACAGGAACCTCACTGGACATTTTGATTTTGGTCATTTGAGAACCAGTCTTGGGCTGGTCAGTCAGGAATCTCCCAGATTTCTCAGTGACTGCTTTTGGGAAGCTCCTGTGGCTTCTTCATCCATGTCCTCAGCACCATTTGGAAGCCACTGAGGACCACAGTGATTCCTGTAGCCATTCTAAGGGTGACAGAAATGGATCAAATGCTTGTTGGTGACTTTTAGTGACCAAAACAGGGCCAGAAAGCTCAGCCAGGCCTCAGTCAAAGCCTGAGTGAGGAAGAGGAAGAGTGTGGGTGAAAGCCACACCTCTTGTCCTCTCTGTTGGGAAGTGGGTCTGGCCCACTTTACTTACTGGTAAAGACACAATAGTAAACTTCAGCCATGCTGAAATGATTTACATCCTCTGTTTATGAGGTCTTTAGCCTTGGGCTATAAAAAGAATCTCCTGAGATACGTGGTCAACTTTCCTTTCCTTTCTTTCTTCCTTCCATCTCTCTTTTTTTTTTTTTTTTTTTTTTTTTTTAAAAAWTTATTTTTTTTTTTTTTTTTTTTTTTTTTAACACAAAGTGAATATCCTCTGTAATGATTTTTTTTTTAATATCCTAGTTGAATAGGAGGAGGAGAAACAGAGGGAGGTGTGCCTGTGTTTTTTCTTCAGCATGAGCTCCTAATTCCCATCCATGCTAATGGGACTGGCACGCATGCATCAAGGGGAGAAGAGACCCCTGAGGGTTCACAAAATATGCAGATGACTGGTTTTTAATGAATGCAAAATGTAAAACAAAAGAAGTATCACAGTCAAGCTGCTCATGCATAATAAAGTCACAGTGAAAAGGGAGCAAATAAATAGAGAAGTCTTCTTGGCTATAACCATCCTTAATATGCAATGGACAATTGGGAACAGCAGGCCTTCCGAAGCTCACATCATCRAATAGCAAGCACGTTTTGGCAACAYGAAACCATCCACAGCAGYGTTTCTCAAGCTCCATCCCACCAAGTTATGGGAAAAATATTTAGGCCTTTCCCAACATACAAATTTTAGGGGAAGCAGAGGTGTCCCCSAGGAGGCTGGAGAGCTCTGGCAGGACATTACAGCGAGGCAGAGGAGAYAAGGACTGTGGTGAGGGGTGGATGCTCATCTGTCCTTGTTTTGGGAGGGKTTTCACCTTGTTTTGGGAGGAGTTCAGCGAAGCAGAGCCACAGACAGAGCTGCGGGGCAGCAGAAATGAGGGAGTCGTCCCACCAAAGTCAGTGCCATTTGTTCACTTGCTAATTTGATGGCATTCTGGGCAGCAGACTTAATTATATATAATTTGAGAAGTCCAGCATGGGAAGCTGCTCAGAAAGATGCTGCTTCCWTCTCCTTTTTCCCCCAACAAGCACATGCCCTCCTTCACATCTCTGCACTGCACAAGGTCTGTTGTAGGATGGGGCTTCACTTTGCTGCTGCAACTAAACCCACACATAACCTGCTGCCAGAACCCAGAAATCAAAATTCATCAAAACCCAGAAATCAAGGCAGTGCCTACCCCTGTTTTTGTGGCAGCCTCCAGCTCCAGAGTCCTTATTCTCTAATTTGGTTTCCCTGCTCTATTGGTACAACCCCAAACACAAAGTGATGGAATCATAGAATTATTTACGTTGGAAGGAATTTTAARGGTCCAGCTCATCTTGACCCTGGCTGGGAGAAATTCCCCTTCAGAACGGGTGTGGCATCTGCATCAAAGCACAGGAACATCCTATTCCTTGGGCTGAGGTTGGGCTTGTTAGAAGAATCTGATTTTTAAAACATCCAGGTCCTGACTCAAGGGGACTGCTATAGGTTAGCCTAAATTTTTCACCTCTGTGTTACCCCTAAACATCATGAGGGGACACATGACCACATAAATTCCTTTTTTCAAGAGCTTTCTAAAGAGTATCCAGTGAAGGGCAGATGGAGGACAACATGGCCAAATCCCTGCACAGCGGCAACACTAAACTTGTGTTGAAAATATCAGTGAAAACACAAGGTTTACCACACCAAAATACAGTACTTAATAAACCTCAAAACAAAAAAATTAAACTTCAGAGTAAAACCCCTAATAAAACAGTTTCCAGCGCTCAAAAAAAAAAAAAAAAAAAAAAATCAGAGAAATGATGATATCTGTGCTCTGTACCAGGCAACTAGGGGAGAGATTAAAGAGAACACATGTATAAATGTCATTAGCATGCTAGCAGTGATATAAAAAAACCCTCCAACTTTTAAAATAAATGAGCTGCTACAAAATAAACTACCTTACGACAAAATGTACGTAGGGGATATACAAAGTAAATTAAAAAACAGATTAAAGCAACATCTGTATATTAACATCGTCATAAAACAACATAGTAGTAATAGCAGTGGCATGCAAAGGTATTATAAAATTATAATCTATCCAAGATGTTATGTCATCTTAATGAAACTGTACAGCCAATACATCTCTAAGTATTATTCCTTTATGGTTCAAAAACATCCTGTTCTGGAGTTCTRTGGAGCTGGGCTGAGCTCAGTCCTGGTGTGAGGGGCACACCCCATCTCTTGCACACCCRACAGCCAGAGATCTCGGCACAGCCCACTGGTGCTGTCATTTCCCTTCAATGAACTTTTATTTTCCATCACAAGTTTCATTTCATCCTTTTCTTACTCTTCTGGTTTGGGAGATGGAGGAGGAATCATCTATTTGTCACCAAGTTTGGATCATGACGCACACAGGATGCAGCCAAGTTTTTTTTCACAGCTAAGTTCTGGAGGGCAATTTGGCACAATTCCCATTGCTTCATAGAAATTTCTTTTTTTCCACCATTTTATGGCCTGACATACACTCCCAGTGATTCATTGAGCTGAAGACTCATGTCAGCTGGTAAAAACTCATGACTTGCTGCCATTCCTGTCCCCTTCCTTGCCTCTCCCCGCTGCCTCTCTTAGGAGATGCAGAGTCACRGATTTTTGCATGACAAAATTTTCACTGCCAATGGTTGGTAAAAGTAATTAGTCAGCATTGTCTGGTCAACTAAAACTCAGTCTCTATGAYTRCAGAGGCCTTTTCCAACCTAAATGATTCTATGACTGTTTTAGAGGGGAGTTCCCCACRGGAAAAGAAGGTGGAAAGAAGCGGGGAGTAAATGGGAATCCCTGCTGATGGGGCAGAAGGGGCAGACTTAGACCATGTGCACATGACTGACTTGACCTCATGAAGGAAACAAACTTGCCTGGATTCCTCCCACCCAAAAGGAGCTGCTTGCAGGAGACAGTTTGCTTTGGAGAGTGATCTCCATTTCTCCTTGACAGAGAGAAACCTGCAGAGGGTGACTTCATTTCTCCAAGCTCAGTGCTGCCCCGAGTCTCCCAACAAGTGCCTTGAGGGTTTCAGTAGGTGCCTTTCTGTAAACAACGCTGGAGTTTATTGTCAGAAACTTGTAAAAACACCAAAAAACCCAGAATTCACATTTTCTTAACTCTTACCATCAGCTTAAAGCCACCCACACGCTGCCACGAGAAAGTTAAGGATGCCCACTCCCTGTTTCTGTAATTTGCCAGCTGAAGCATAAAACCTTGTAAAACATGGACCTTGTTACCCAAATAAAATCCTTGCTCACTTYTGCTACTTTGGCTRACCAGAGAAGGATTCTGGGAATGATTCAGCCAAACTGGAGGAAAAAAAAAATCCATGGAAAAAAAAAATTCCATAGCTCTGGAAAACAAGTGATAGAGCAAGTGAGAGCTCACACCATGGTGTGTGGKGGTTGGTTCTGACCATCRCGTGTTCSYAATGTAATTTAGGAATGTGAGGGTGGTTGGCTCAGACATTTTGTTGTGCTTCACCAGAATGTAAACCTGTAAGAAGTTAACAGTTTAAAAACCCCTGGATTTTTGCAATCCAATCYCTCTTTCCACCTTCCTGCGGGGTCYGTGTTGYTCCTCATGGTGACACTGAAGTGTTGAAAAAGTTACAAGTTCAAAAGAACTCAAAAAAGTTACAGAAGAAAAATATCATCAAGTTGTAATATATTAATAAAATCGAATAATATATATAAAAAACACAGGTATTACTATTATGAGTAACATGCTCTAGGGTGCTGTACCTGCAGAAAGCRAGGACCCAAAGCCAAAGGATTTTGGAGGCTGGAAGAGCATCCCAGGGAGGAGTCTGTGTGTTCAACCTGTTCCTGCACCCTCCCCAAGGCACTGAGGGTTGGTCACTGTTGGACAGTGGTCTGGATTAATCTTCAGCTCTTTTGCTGTTGTGCAACAGCCTCACAAGGAGCACAGCGAGCCAGCAGAACAGAAAAAGGTACTCGTTCTGCATTTGCAACTTCCCGTTAATTTTCCATTACACGATGCTACAGCAGTGGAGAGCTGAAAACGTCTCCCCGGATTGGGACTAAAATCTGATAGATATTATTAGCATCACACAGCACAAGAGTCTACATTTGCTGCTATCACTAACTTAGCACATTAATGACTCATGGAGCAAGGCTAATGCTATAAGAATTATGCAATATATATATCGTAATTGCTGCAGCAACTGTGTAAGGCTAATGAGAAAGCAAAGAGCCTGCCTATGTGACACGAGGAATCACTGAGAGAATCCTGATACCATGTGCCTGATAGTTTTATGTGCCTTGTTTCCTCTCCAGATGCTTACAGGGTACTTATGAAGAAAGAGGATGAGCAACTTTTATACAGGCAGGTATGGATAGGACAAGGGGGAATGGCTTAAAACTGAGAAGAGAAGAGATTTAGATCAGATGTTAGGGAGAAATTCTGTACTGTGAGGGTGGTGAGGCCCTGGCATGGGTTATCCCAGAGCAGCTGTGTCTGCCCCATCCCTGGCAGTGTCCAAAGCCAGGTTGGATGGGGCTTGGAGCAACCTGGRACAGTGGAAGGTGTCCCTGGMAGGGGGAAGAATGAGAATCTGTTTGATGCCCATGCCACCTCAAACCACACTACGTTTCTGTGCCTTCTCCCTTACTCTCAGAAAAAGGGCCAGAGAAAGGAGAAACAGCAAAAGAGATTGCCCAGCAGCTGGGGTGAGCACGGTGCTGTATATCTGTATTCAGTRAGACTAAACCTTGCAGATGGCCACAGCTTGGCTCCCCTCCATTCTGCTCTGCTGTGGGGCCTGCCAAAAGAGTGGACTTCTAATATAGCCCCTGATACCTTAGGATTTCAGCTTCTCTATTTCCATGTCTCTGTAACCCTGGAATTCTTYAGTGTTTAACTCCAGACTCCACAGACAGTGCTGAGCTCCTGCTCTCCCATTTTTACACAAAACAATTCCTCTGCAACCCCAAACTCAAGGACACCTCCCTGTGCCAGGCCCCAAGAGATGGAAACAACAGAGAATTGGGGGGAGCCAACTTGGAGTCAATCACTGCATTGGCTGCAGCTGCAATTGGAGGATTCAGCCCCGATGTGCAAATGGACAAAAGTGATAAAGGGTGAAAAACTCATGAGCCATTGTCCATTGTGGGTGTGGGACTGCCCTGGATGGCCCTGAAGGCCCTGCAATGAATAGAACTGCTTTTATATTMTTTATTTTGTCAAGTCTCTGTTTTAGCTGGATTTAGACATCACCCCAACAGCAAGACTGTTTTTAGTGCCAGCCAAGAGAAACGCAAAGAAGCCACATCCCTCAATCACACATTCAGCCCATCAGAGGTGGGTTCACCTCCTCAAGTGCCCCCTGTCACTGCAAAGACCTGCATGRCCATGAGGAATGTGGCATCCTCACCCCAGCATTCCCTCTGCATCCCAGAGATGTGCAGCCACCTTTGTTATGAGACTGCTGCTCGTGAGAGCCACAGGTAAGTTTTTCTGTTATTCCTTGACCAAAGGGTGTACAGAAATCTCATCCAGCACAGCCCCAGCTTTAACCACTTCAACCACACCCTGCTCACACTTCATCCACCATGGGCTTTGTGACCATCTCTGAAGCCAATCTGCTGATTTTGTTGCTGTTCTGGCTGCTTGGGTTTTTTGTTTTTCGCTTTTTTAATGCAATCCTTCAAGTGAAATGTGGAAGTTTTAATAAGAGAGGAACGATCATTCGGTGGATTTCACTGCAGTGGGAAGAAACCAAAAAGGAGGGGTAAAAAATGGGAACATTCGCAGCTTATGGCAGGGGAAATGAAATATTTAATAAGCAAAATGCTGTATGTGCAAGGAGGGCTCCCCCAGYCCCCCGCTTTCTTCCTTGGCAGAAATTAAACAACTTTTACACACCACGTAGTCTTCAGTACAGTATGCTAATGATGTCCCTGATGCCCTCTTCATCTGATCAAACTTAATTGTCTGTGTCAGGCTGCCAATTAACAAAAGGATCTCCTAGAGTACCAACTTCCAGAGCTACCTTAAAGGTTAATTGAATCATGTAAGCCCAATGCTCTGGCGGACTCAACTTCAGGATCCTATTCTAACCAGGGGTCTGTAGGGGTAACAAATAAAGGAAAAGTTTAATTGCTAAACCAGCCAAATCTAACAGTCACATTAGGAAAGAAATGATCTTTCACAGCTCTCCCTCCTCCTTTTTTTAACTTCCACAGCTTTGAAATAATCTTGGGCTTTTTATATGTTTCAGGCAGTTTCTAGATTTCACTATCAGGGGTAAACAGGAAGAACCAAATTTTGCTTTTTAATGTGTTGGCAAACTGGGTCAAAGAAGATGCCCAGGTAGGTCCAAATATATGTTTGTTTTTTTTTTTCCTTTAATCACATGCTATTTTTTGAAATGTTCCCCTCCCAAAGGCAAAGTGGCAGTGGGTGGAGGGTGATTGCACGAGAACTGTGAGGATCCAGAAGYGGCAAGCACTGCTATCGCTCAAGGCATCAAAATCAGCTGATGGGTATTCCTCTTTCCTCCCCATCTGTCTCCTTTTCCCAGAYATTTGTTACTACCCATTTCTTTTGGTTTCCCATCTTTTTTATCAACATATTTTGAAGTGTCTTTCTTGCCACTAGAGACCAATATGGTTGTTTCAAACGGGGTGAACTGAAAATCAGTGCTACAAATAGGAAATATTTGGTATAAAAATACTCAAGTGCTGTGAGTAGGTTGAGAATAGGGACCCCAAAGTCACAGAATGGAGCTGGAGTCCTCCATTCTTTTGGGATAATTACTTTTTTGGGGAATTCTGCTGTGTTTGGATCAAGGATGTCATCACCCCTCTTTGCCTTGGTATCCTGGTGCTGGGGTTTTAGCTGGCAAAAATACTTCCCCTTCTTGCAAGGAAAAGAAATTAAACAATGTATTTTAACAAATATTGAAATAACAAAATCATGTAAATGATGAAATAGCAATATCAATGAAATAGCAACTTTTTTTCTTTTTTGTCTAGACCCGAAAACGACATGGACCCCATTTGGGCCCAAAAGTGTACAAAACCATGAAGTGGTGACAAACAAAGGAAACTTTAAATTAACTCCATCTGAACAGCCCAAGAGCCAAGCAGAAAACGGTATCTATCACAAGATACACTGAAGTGTTGAGAAATAATATGATAAAAAATGTCAAATAGCAAACAAAAATACCTTGCCAGAAAGATTTTATGAAGGCACACAATGGCAGTGCTCAATAGAGTTCRGTTTCCTTGCATCCTGCAAACCCTGCTCTGTGTCCAAGTGCTTCTCCCAGAAGGATATGGAAGTTACAGGGACCCCTTTTCTGCAGCCAAAATAAATGAGGTGAAGAAGATGGCAGTGCCAGAGGAGGTGGAGGTGTCGTGGGACAGGACTGGGGATCTGTGCTTGGGACAGGACTGGGGATCTGTGCTTGTCCCTGCCCACCATCCCTCCACCCCTCCCAGCTGTGGAGGAGAGACCTGTGCAGGAATTCAGGGATGCTTAGGGACCACCCCTCCCAACAGCTCAGCTGGAAGGGATTTCCCACAACTGCTCTGGGGCCATCCCCACCTTCCCCAAAAGCAGCTCAGCAGAGGGACACATCTTGACCACATGTGACACATCCAGTGTCACTTTGAGTGTCCCTTCATGTCCTGAGCCGTGGGTGAGCTAAACCAAGTAAAACCTGCTGCATCCACCTGCAAAAAAAAAACCTGGTCTGCTCAGGAGGAGGAGGAGGAGAGAAAATATGTTAGCCAAGGTATTAGGTTGGAACAAAGTGGTATTTAAGGATTTTCCCAACCCAAACTGTGGTATGATCCTATGATTCTATGAATGCATTTAAAACTGCAAATCCTAGGRAAAAGGGCTGTAAAGCCACCAGAGCTAACGGATTTTATAACCATGGATGACATGACCCTGCAGGTTTTTATCCAGAATTTATTCCCAAAYTTCTTTTATTTTCAGTTTGGCCTCTCCATCCATCTTCCATTTAAGTATGCATCACTCTAACAATCTAGGCTCGGTGGAAGTTTCCCCTTGCTCAAACATTACAGTGCTGTTACATAACACCCTCTCTTCACTCTCAGAAAAAAAAAATCATAGCAAAAATCACCGCGTTCCTCTCTAGTTTTTTGGGGTGGGTTTTTTTTTTTTTTTTCTGGTTTTCCTTTTCCAGGGGCACTCTGCCAGCCCTCTGTGCCCTGCCACGCACCGCGATGGTTTGCACGGAGCTGACATTGTCTGCCGGCGAGCGACAAACAAACTCCTGCAAACGGATCTATTATCAACGGCAGGGGCCTGCTGCACCGCTGCCGGGCACAGTAATTAATTTCCATGCATATCATTGCCAGGATCGCTTACTGATCCGGGGAGCAAGATCAGAGATGTCACACCATAAATTGAGTCAGAGCCTTCACCTCTGTGTTCAGCGTGCAATTTTACACGCGCTTGACAAAGTAACAAACAGGGGGTAAAAAAGGCAGCAGTTCCCCAGGGTGATGGACGGGGGGAATTGGCCCAATAAATTGTTCCCTGTAAAAAGCAATGTTTTCCTCATTAAAAGGCAGTGAATTCTCTATTGCTTTTCATTAGTTGTGGCCTTGCTAGACGTGAGGTTTAATTGGCAGTGTGTTTACAGGACGCCGGCCCCAGAGGTGAAGGAGACAAAGAGGCTGAAAAGAGATTCTTATTTATTAAGGAGAGGTGACAGGCAGCCGCTTAATAAGTTTTTGTGTGGGTCCTGGAAGAAGTTGCWCCATGAAGAATGGCTGTGCAGGTGTAACCCCTTCTGCGCCACTGCTCCGTCCTTTTCAACCACCAGAATCCAAATTCCAGATGCTTCCCCTTCTTGCAGGGAGGATAAATTAAATTATGTGTTTTAACAAATAATAAAATGCAATGTAATGATAGAAATAAGCTTGCACTAGTTTCAAAAGCCCTGGTTGAATGGTCTACTCTCAGGTACCTTTGAAATACTCTGAAATACCGAAGCACCCCTGTTTGGTGTTTGCAAAAGAGAACATTTTGGGATTGCCACACTGCTTTTTATTTATAGGAGACTACAGGTGCTGAGCCAGACCCTGCACACCCCAGCAAAGCATGAAAAGCCCATGGAACAGAAAATACCATTTGCAGGAGGACAGACCTTCTCTGGCTGTACCTCTGTGGACAGCAGGGGCTGCAGAAAGACCTCAGCACAAATCCAGCAATTAATTTAGATAAATTTAAACAAATTAAAAAAAAAAAAAAAAAAAAAAACCAAAACAAACAAAACCAAAACCTAAAACCATCACATACAGGACCACAAGGATTAAAGTAGCTCAAACAGAAAATGCCAAAACCAAGATGCTTTGTAAGAACAGGAGGGAGGCTCTCACCACTGATGTCAAGATGTAACTATAGAACAGAGCTGAATGGAAACAAAAAAGGCTATGAGTTGGCAACCAGAATTATCCAAGGCACTTCACCCAACAAAAATACTCACTCATCCTTGAAAGTTATTTATTCAGTCAAACAAACTCAAATTTTGCCTAATATTTAGTCAAACAAACTCAAATTTTGCCTAATTCTGACCACCTGCCTATCTTTAAAAATACAGTACTGGAATTTTGTAGTCAGTGAATATGCAACATAAAAAAATAGAAAAATAGAAAAAAAATAGAAAATTAAATGCAATTTTAAAATGCTACAAGTTCTTGAAAAAAATAGGTCAGAGCACCTGTCTGTCTGAAGGAGCTTGAGTGTTACAGTTCATCCCAATTCAGCAATCAGAGAAACCATCAATTTTACATAAAGTGTGTTTTGAATCCTAGGACCTGTCAGTCATCTGAGATGTTTTTGTTTCGCCTCCTAACAATCACACCATGGAATCACAGAATCATTAAGGCCAGAAAAATCATCCAAGTCCATCAAGTCCAACCATTCCTGAGCACTGCCCAGGCCACCACTGACCCATTCCCCAAGTGACACATCCACATGGCTTTTAAACCCCTCCAGGGATAGGGACTCCAACACCTCCCTGGGCAGCCCCTTCCAATGTCTGGTCACCCTTTCCATGGGGAAATTCCTCCTCATGTCCCCCCTGCCCCTCCCCAGCCCATCCTGAGGCCGTTCCCTCTCCTCCTGTCCCTGTTCCCTGGAGCAGAGCCCGACCCCCCCGGCTGCCCCCTCCTGTCAGGGAGTTGTGCAGAGCCACAAGGTCCCACCGGAGCCTCCTTTGCTCCAGGCTGAGCCCCTTTCCCAGCTCCCTCAGCTGCAAACTGCAAAGTGAAAATAAGATCTCCAAACAATATTGCAAATCAATGCTCCAACACTTATCTCCATTTCATATTTTTTCTTCTCTAATCAACATATTTAAGAGCAATACGGCCATCCTGGCACTCCACAGCTTGTTGTGATTACAAGAAATACTGGTGGAATGGGAGCTTTAAAATTAAGTAGCATGGAGTGTCCAGTAATTAATTTGATTTTTACATCCATTCTTTATTTAATGCAACTTTAAAACTACGTTAGAAGCTGGAAATGAGCAGTGTAGCATGAAAATGAACTGGCCAGGTTCCAAGTGAGGCAGGGATTAGCATAATGTTAAATGTTGAGGGTTGTCCTCATCGCTGGGCTTGGGAGGGGGGTGGATACGATGGAGGAGGAGATCTTCCTTGTGCCTATCACGATACAATGGGACACCAAGTGCTGAAAAAAAAATCATCTCTGCTCCAATCCTGGCACAGGAGAGGGTGGAGGAGGAATTGATCACTGGGRTTTTACAGAGTTTGTAAGGAGACTCAAGGCTAGAGTTTGGGTTCAGCTTTGGGGACCATCACACCTGAACTTTTTTCCTCGTGCCTCGTCTCACCTTTGTGCCTCCATGAGCTGCTGGAATGATTCCATTCCCCAGGGTCAGCCTGTTTAATTTGTGTTGGAGGGAAATTCCTGCAGAGGCTGCAATGAATCATTTCCTYCTCTAATCCCCATGTTCAGAGTCTYTYACATCTCTCCATTTGTGTCTTTAGGGTGAGCTGCCCCAAAATCAGCATCGCTCCTGCGGTTCCCATGGCCTCGAGGGGGTTTTGGCAGCACAGCATTCAGGTGCCAGTCCCCACCTTGTCACCCAGCCCAGAGCACTCAGTGCCACACCCAGGCATTCCCTGAACGCCCTCAGGGGTGGGGACTCCACCACCTCCCCAGGCAGACCCTTCCCATGTGCAATCTCATTTTCTGTGAACAAATTCCTCCTGATGTCCATCCTAAACCTCCCCTAGCACTGTTTGGGGCTGTGTCCTCTCATCCAAACATTAATAATAAATATTATAATAATATAATGTGTAAAACAATAATATGATATATAAATAATCTCAAGAAGTATTTCTTCAAGGAAAACAAGAGTTACAACAGCAACACAGCATTTTARACAGTTCTTCCCAGAGTTTGAGTTGGTTTTTTTAAGGTAACTGTGGGTTATGGGTTCCCAGGTCTCTGGTACCTTGTGTGTCCATCTTTTTGGGGTACCACCATCTCCATTTCTCAGCAGATATGAGTATCTTTGGGGTAGGATTTGGGCTGGTCATTGCTGCTGCTGTTTGCTGATACAGTACCTGTTCCTGGGCACTTTGCTGCTGCCAGGTTTGGAGTGGAGGAGCTGCCCTGCACACCCTTTGCTGTGATGGTTCTTGGATAACCTCATTTTCAGGCTCTGTCGCTCTGCTTTGGGCTATTCAGGCACAGCAGACCATGCCCAGCCCATCGATGGGCTATCCCYTGCCTATCTGGGCACTCTGGGCTGTGCCTGTCCACCCCAATTCCCTGGCAGAGACAAACCCACAGCTCAGGGATGAATGACCACCTTGTTAAACCTCGAATTCAACCACAGGGACCACACAACCCTGCAGCAACACCCCCTCCCTCTTGTCCCACCTTTCTTCACTAACATTCCCTCTTCACTTCTGTATTACAATAAATTCCTGACCTTAAATTTCAGGCTTTCATCTGCCTTTGCTGTTTTGAAGCGCAGCAGCGCAGCACGAGGAGATTTAATGGCATGAGGTTTGTGAAGACATTGCTGAGTCTGCTCGGGGGCCAGGACCAGCCTGATCCAGGGGAAGGTGYTYGRAATGAGATGAGTTTTAGGTCCATTCCAATCCAAACCATTCTGAGTGGCTCTGCAAAGAGGTTGTGCATCAGTCCCAGGCAGAGATGAGCAGCAGACGGGATGGCCACAGACTGGACCAGAGCATGCCAGGTGGCTACTGGCGAGCCATCACTGGCCACAAGCCCCACACAACCCTAAATTACAACCCCACTGCCAGCCCTGCTCATGCTGAATCCAACAGCATGTTTGGGTTTCCTCCTCCAGTTTGGGAGAAAAAAACCTTAAAGCCCTGAGCAGTAAGCCAGGCCTCACATCCCATTACTGCAGCATTCCCAATTCTTATGCAGCTTTTCCCGCAGCTCCACGCAGGCTGAACCCCCATTAATGTTAATGTAAGTGGCTGTAGCACTCCAAAAACAGCAGCAAAGGGCCCTGAGGAGCTGCATCCCTTTTAGCCGAGCCGCTTTCTTTACAGAACATGTCCTGGCTTAGGTTATCAGAATCTCCTCGGGTCTGGTGAATTGCAGTGATTGGGTTTTGAAGCCAAGAGGAAAAGCACCCGCTGTCAGATGGGAAATGTTTGTTTATTTGCACAAAATGATGCAATAGGTAATGGTGGGRTGGAATCCAGGCACATGGGAATTTGTTGGTCTTTGAGACGATTATTTCCTCTGGACACCTGGATGGGCTTCCCATGGACACCTTGTGGGCCTTATTTTTCAGACACCTGGAGGCCTACTTAAAAAAAAAAAAAAAAAAAAAAAAAAAAAAAAAAAAGGCCCAATAAAAAAAAAAAAAAAAAAAAAAAAAAAAAAGAGTTTTATGAGCTTCTGGAGTATTTAGAGTGTTTTCTACCCATGTTTTCTCCAGATGTCCCTGATGCACAGTTTTGGACTTTTCTTCTGGGCACCTGGATGGATTCCTCAAGACAGTTTGCAGATTATTCATGTGGATAGCTGGAGGCCTGCTTAGAAAAGAGACCCTTAAGAGCTTCTTGAGCTATGAAATACAAACTGATACATAGGAACCAAAGTAAACACACAGGGCAGAAGTTCCAGCACAGAAAATGCTTCTCTAAGTTATTTCTTCCAACACAGGGGCTGSTTATTTCTACCCTACTCTTGCCACTGACCAGTGATTTTTTTTGTCTGCTTTTGGTGATCTGTTCTTTAGATCTCACACTGATCTGAAGTTTGATCTAACCAGGCAAGAGAATAGGGCAGGATGGCTCCTGGAACTTCCAGTCAGTCCCTTTTTGGTGCCCTTGCAAAAATCTGACCCCAGGCAGACCTTCGGAGCAACTTTCCAGCAAAACATGTCCACAGCACAAGCAGGCATCGCCTTGAAAAATGTCCCATGAAGAGACCTGCCCCTTTTATTGCTGTTTATTCAC
>NW_026623317.1:2173593-2181771 GCF_030028575.1 Malurus melanocephalus
ACTGCCACCAGTAATGAAAGTTAGGCTTGCCAGCCGTGAAGGCAGTTTAACCCCTTGGTCACAGCTCGCCTTTTAATTCCCTTTGAATAGGTCTGATACAGCTTTGATGGAAAACGCACCCAGTGCATGGTTCAGGAGGCTACAGAATTGAGAGCTATTAAATACTAAAAAGACAAGGTGAGAAACAATTTGCAAAATCTCCTCTTTTTATAGACTGCAGCTATTGAGAAAAATTGAGTAAATTCCCCAGCTACCAAGACTGCAGTCTGTTTCAAGATTCCATCAATTTTTTACGGTACAATCAATATTTATGAATCCCCAAAGAAATATTGCAAAGAGAAACATGGTAAAACATTTTCCATGCAGTTGCAAAGATGTAACGCGGGGACCTAAATAACTTTTAAAATAATCTCAATGACAATCAAAGTGCCTTACATAGCCAATATGGTTTAATGTCAGTGTTTATATTAGCTCTCTTCTAAAGAATAGATGGAAAARGGGAAAAAAAGTAAAGAAAGTGTTTGCAGTTTAATCTCTCCTAAAGAAGACACTTTACTATAATAAGTATTCTGTAATTTGGTGCTTAAAAATTCAAAGGAAGTGTCATATTGAAAGTTCTTTGATTTTTTTTTTTTTATGCATTAAAAATATTCACCATCATGCAAGCAATGGATTTTTCAGTCAGCTGGAAAAGGAAAAAAGATTTCTATAAAAACTAGGCAAACAAATCCACATTCCTTTAATGGCTACTTTAGGTTTAATATCTAAACTTATTTAAATAACTCTGAACCCTCCTGCTGAGAAATATTGAAAGTAATAGATTCCTTTGTGTGTAATCTCCATTTACATCTAGAGTTTAATTTCCCTCTGGGCAGAACCTGTGTAAAACTTGCCTTGAAATGTCCCTCTGTAAAAGCACAATGTTTAGGGGGATGCCTTTTATTTTATTTAAAATTTATTTTATGCTTAAAAAAAAGCAAAAGGCCAACTCACCTCTGAGCTGCCGAAATGGTGACTATGGCATGAAGTTAAAAATTATTGATCACAGTAATTAAAACAATCAAAACCTCAGATGCTCCAAAATGCACCCAAAGTCAAGATCAGCCCTGCTTCCCTTGTCACACCTATGACAAGTCTCTCCAGTGATTTGGCCCCTCCAGAAAAAAAAACAGTTTTATTATTTTTCTCGAAGGAATTTAGATGGAGTTTGATTTTTGGATGAAGCAATTCTAAATTTCAAGCTTGTCCCTTGATGTCTGGATATCCTTTGGTTCCTTCCCTCTTCTGAGTGCTGTCCCACTTGATATCACACAAGTTTTAGCTACAAATAATCAATTCTGCACATTTTTATTTGGTTGCTAAATACCTTTTTTTTTTCTTTTTCTATTTCTTCTTTTTTCCCTAACTCAAAGGAAAAGACACTAGGAGAGATCCCTCTTAATGAATCAGTATCTTAAAGCATTTAATTACCTACACCAAAGCCTTCGCTTTGAWGCCAATATTTTATTTTTAAACATTAGCAAGGGCTAAAGTAAGGAAATTCTGATGAACTTGCAAAAAAGCTTTCAGTGAGGCTTGTTCCCCCAAATTAATCAGGCAAGTTGCAATCCCAGCTATTTATAAGTCTAGTTAAGTGTTGTTCCCTTGTGAGGTGCCTTTKCTTCTTTTCTTTTTTTCTTCCCTTTTACGCTTGCTGAGGTGTCTCAGTTATTCAGCCTCTTACCTAGATTCCTCATCCAGGGGAATCTCGGTGGGAAGGTCTGATATCTGATCTGTTTCTATATTTAATGGCATATTTCATCATGGGGGAATATTTTATTCAACTATCTCCCCTGAAACTACTTTTTTACTGTGAGCTACATTCAAAATAGCAACATTTTAAAAYGTGTTTTTTGCTGGAAAATGTAAGGGAAAAAAAAAGTGTTTTTCCTTGAGGAGGATTAAGCAGGATCTGTCAGAGGAAAAAAAAGGGCTTGTCCTCAGAAAACTTTGAAACATTATTTAATTAAAAATAAAGATTCCTCTGAAATTAAGATACTGAGGATGATCATGGTCCACAGTAAGGTGACCCATGGAAACTGCATCATGATGGAGAGGGGGATGCATCTTCCCCCTCTTCTTATGAACACCATGAAGAGTTAAAAACTCAAATGTTCTTCAACCCCACATAGCTCTCCAGTTTATAAAATACATTTATTTTTTTGAACACCGACCCTGTTGGGAAAAACAAAAAAAAAAAAACCCCAACAATAAAGCTGCAGATTCTTTTTATGACCAAAGCCCCCACTCCACCGAGGGACGACTTGACCAATGTTTAATTAGTTTACAATGTTACATATCTCTTTATCTTTTAATCTGTTTAATCATCAACATTTCCAGCAACAGCAACAACTAAAAAAAAAAAAAGAAACAAAACAACAAAAAGAAGACAAAACAACAACAACAAAAAAAACAATGCCCCCAATTTGTGTTTTGTTTGACTGCGAGTAATATTCATGTCTGCATGAGGATGGCATGTAATTAACATGTCATAATCAAAATGACTAAGTTTGACACATTATAATCACTGCATGGAGATTATAGCATAGCCACAGGCGATCTGCGCAGCCTATCTTAATATCATTTGCATAATGAAAGCATGGTGGCAGTAATAGCTTTTTTCTCTTGTTATCATAATTTCACCCAGGGCTGCAAAGGGCTTTGGTACTGTCAGATGTTGCCTGCTAAAAGTCATTGCGTGTTGAAGACTCCAGTCCAAGTGACCTAAGAATTTCCATGTGAGCAGTYGCTGCGTGGCTGCCTGGCAATGCACTGAAACAGGTCTTTTTTGCCCTGATTTCCCAGAAAATGTGCTTGCACTTTAATTTTGGGGTCCTGATGGAGGACCTGTTTCTTCCCTGGGAGGCTTCTGCCAGGAACTGGGCTGGGTTTTTTGGGCATGCCCCAAATTTCCTGTGTGTTGGGTACAACAGGGCACCCTGACAGAGCTTTTTTTCTGGAACATCCATGGAGAAATCCTGGGTGGTGATGCTCCAGCCTGGCCACAGCAGCTCCACAGAGGATGCCAGTRGTGCTGGTCCACTCTGACCTGCCTGGATGAGAGGCACCATGTCCAAACAGCTCTCCAAAGAGATGCAGGTTGGAGACAATAGCTGGCCCCAAACAGAGAATGGCACATTCTCCAGTGACCTGCACAATGAACCTGTGGYCACTTCTGTCTCCTCAGGTTGTCCCTCTGCAGTGATGAAAAGTCAGCACCACAAAGAAATATCTGCAGAAGCAGGAGGGATAAAACAAAGAAGGCTGAGAATTCACCCCAGGTCTCACAAAGCTGCTCAGGATGATGTCCCATGTCCCCACGGTGAAAGCAGGGCCATGTGGTGTGAGAGGCTGGTGAGGGGCAGCCCGCAAAATGAATGGACATCCCAGAGCAGAGGGATGCTCTTTAGATTGCTGTGCCACCTTTGGCTCAGGAGGGTCTCAGACCACCATGGGAACAGTCCCAGAACTCCCAACCTCTGTCTGTCCCACCAGAACCATGGAAGGGCTGGAAGGGAACTCTGAAGGTGATTTAGTTCCAATGGCCTGTGATGGTGCAGGGACACCTTCCACTAGAGCTGATTGCTCAGAAATTCATCCTCCTGATCCTGAATGATTCCAGGAACAGGGCATCCACCATCCCTCACAGGAACTGGACACAGCTGACGGCCACAACGTCCCTTCTGCCTGGACAGATCAAACTCCCAGGACCCAATACAAGGAACATTTTGAGCTGAACCTCATTCCAGGTACGAACCTTGTGCTTCCAGTTTTACCTTTGCACTGAGTAACACTTGTGGAGTTYGGTGTTTTACCAGGAGTTCACTTGTACCAGTAATTCTGTGTTTTGTAATTCACAGTATCAGCCTCTTCCATCATTCCCATATTGCTCCAACCCTATACAGTCCAGTCACATTAACACACAATAATCCTCCTGCAGACAWTACAGCATTAGGAATTACAAATTTATCTTACAGCAAAGAGCACTGCAGTAGCTTGTGTGACATAAACTGACACAATCCTCCCAGACACACTCAAGAAAATTCCTGCAGAATTTGGAGAAAAGCGGAGGAAATGAACTAAGTTTTATTTGCAGTCCCCCAGCAGCTGAGTAAAACAGTGTCACATATACAGAATTCTTGGAATTGTTTTTGCATGGTGAGGTCAAATGATTATGTTAAGTTAGGTTTTGGCAGTAGGCTCAATCTTGCTTTTATCCTAACAGAGATATTGTGTTGGCTTTTTGTTTAAATGATCTTGTTTAAGTCATCTTTATCATACAAAGAGTAAATGTGCTTTATGGGGTGATTTTTAAAAYCCAGTGGTATCAGTTAAAAGATCAGGAATTTTTTGTCATCTGAAATTATACAACCAGACCTACTGGTCTGTACATACCAAACCCATTTGTCCTTTGAAATGGCAGCCTTGCATATTCACCTGGGTAAAAAGACAGGACATGCAAATCTCCCTAAATATTAATGTCCTAAAAAGACCTGTTCATCTCTATCTAGACACWGGGGTTTTTCTTTTTCAAATAAAGCCACTTTTGAATGACAGAAATAAACGTCACATTTGTCACTTACATCTTACACAGAGGAATGTCAAATTATATTTACCGTACTGGTGATTTCTATGCTGTTTACTGCATATTTCTGTCCTACAGCTGTATGGGACCTTTACAAGGGGTTTATAAAATATATTCTCGCATAAAGGGGACAAGGAGCCATTTGCAGCCAAATTTGAGCAGCTTGGTCTAGTGGAAGGTGTCCCARCCCATGGAGTTTGGAATGCAATGAGYTTTAAGATCCTTTCAACCCAAATCATTCTTTGTTTCAGAGATTTTAATTCAAAATTTCTTCTGTCTCAGTGACTGTGCTGGGAGATATATATCAGACAAGAACATCCAGAGATCCTGAYTCAACTACTCTCAACTCCAAAGCCTTGACTCACATGAGAAGAAAACTGGTGTTTTAAACCAAAAAACATCTTAAGATGGAAAGCATTTGAGTCAAGCTCGTGGGCTGGAGATGGATGGGGCACCTTGGGTCACCCGTTATCCTTGCCAGCCAGACATCATCTTAAAGAAATGGTAAAAATGACATGTTGGTAAAAATGCCATGTTGGTAAAAATACCACGTTTTCCATCCTGCCACTGGGATCATCCCAGCCTCTGCTGTGAATGTTGTGCTGTTTTCCCTTGTGGGCTGTCCCGTTCCCATGGCCCATTCCCAGTGGAAGGCTACAGGAGATCAGCATCGTGAAAAGCACCAAGGTTCCACTGAGAAGGCTCTGAAAGCCCCTTCCAGGGCTGGCACACAGGGAATGAGGGTTGGGACATGGGGAATGATGTTTGGGACACAGGGAATGAGGGTTGGACATGGGGAATGAGGGTCGGGACATGGGGAATGAGGGTTGGAAACGGGGAATGAGGGTTGGACACAGGGAATGAGGGTTGGGACATGGGGAATGAGGGTTGGACACAGGGAATGAGGGTTGGACATGGGGAATGAGGGTTGCGACATGAGGAATGAGGGCTGGGACACAGAATGGGTGTTGGGACACAGGGAATGAGGGTGGGAAATGGGGAATGAGGGTTGGACACGGGGAATGAGGGTTGGACACGGGGAATGAGGGTTGGAAATGGGGAATGAGGGTTGGAACACAGGGAATGAGGGTTGGGACAGGAGGAATTAGGGTTGGACATGGGGAATGATGGTTGGGACACAGAGAATGAGGGTTGGAAACAGGGAATGAGGGTGGGAAATGGGGAATGAGGGTTGGAACACAGGGAATGAGGGTTAGAACACAGGGAATGAGGGTTGGGACACGGGGAATGAGGGTTGGAACACAGGGAATAAGGGCTGGAACACGGGGAATAAGGGTTGGGACATGGGGAATGAGGGTTGGAAAGAGGGAATGAGGGTTGGAAACAGGGAAGGAAGGTTGGAAATGGGGAATGAGGGTTGGAAAGAGGGAATGAGGGTTGGGACACGGGGAATGAGGGTTAAGACATGGGGAATGAGGGTTGGAAATGGGGAATGGTTGCTACACAGAGAATGAGGGTTGGAACACGGGGAATGAGGGTTGAGATATGGGGAATGAGAGTGGGAAATGGGGAATGAGGGTTGGGACACAGGGAATGAGGGTTGGAAATGGGGATTGAGGGTGGAAAATGGGGAATGACGGCTGGAACACAGAGAATGAGGGTTGGAACATGGGGAATGAGGGTTGGAAATGGGGAATGAGGGCTGGACACGGGGAATGAGGGCTGGAACACGGGGAATGAGGGTTGGAAATGGGGAATGAGGGTGGAAAATGGGGAATGAGGGTTAGAACACAGAGAATGAGGGTTGGAAATGGGGAATGAGGGTTGGAAATGGGGAATGAGAGTTGGAAATGGGGAATGAGGGTTGGAAATTGGGAATGAGGGTTGGAAATGGGGAATGAGGGTTGGAAATGGGGAATGAGGGTTGAAAATGGGGAATGAGGATTAGGGCACAGGGAATTACGGTTGGAAACGGGGAATGAGGGTCCTGCCACCAATGTGGGTCCTCGTGGTGGCAGCGTGTGGTTCTCCCTCCTGGGGCTCATTGCTGCCACGGCTCCTTGTGCTGCCGTCCTTAAGTCGGACTAAAGTCAAAGCCCATCTCGCTGTCATAATTCCAGTAGTTCATGTGTCTTCTAATCACATGTTTTATGGTTAGTAAAAATGCCTCATGGGAGCTGATTAAAGGTTTATGAGAACCAAGAAAATCTGATAGGATTTGGTTTGAATCCGACCAGTTTTTTAAGTTTCCTATCCATAAGCTTTTAAGTACTTACAAGCCATTATTTCTGTCTTTGATGCAGTAGGGTTGTTATTTTTCCTTTTTATTTCTTTTTTTCTTTTTTTTTTTCTTTTTGTTTTTAGTCAGGGGGAGGGGAGGAAAAAAGCAACATAAATCTCAGAGCTGAGATTTTTAAAAATGATTATCAGATTTGGGTAAGATTTATCTTCCTCTTTAAAAAAAGCTTTTCACAATCACAATATAAATGCATTAGCACAAAAGCAGTCTAAACTCGCATTCAGAAAGATGCAGCGCTCTGACATGGGGCATCTTTAGTGGAAAGTACCTGGAAAATGAAAGCAGATTAACTCTTCACCTCCTGGGTTTTCACCCAGACCTTGCCCTGGTTTACTGAAAGCATTTCAAGCYCATAAAGTTGCCTCAGTGGAAGGTCTTTTCTTGGCTGTTCCAAGGGTTTGCAAGGCAGCAGTTGCACCAGCTCCTGGTGCACGTGAAGTTTAGGATGTCTCCCAAACCAAAATATCCAAGCCAGTTCCTTATTTCCGCTAATGAGGAGCAAGGTTTTCCTCGGGTTTTCATGGGAAACATGAAAATATCACCATTTCATCCAGCCAGTGCAATGAGCTCCCCATCAAAGACAGTCAACAATTGTTAATTTGAAGATATTGGTCCTCCATCAAACCCATCCCAGRTGCCTTGGCCTCAGAAAGTGCTCTGATGAAGCTGATTTAATTGCATTTTACTACATTCATGTGCTGAACAACTGAGCCAAAACCTATGGCTTCCACAGTCAGAGAGTGTATTTTTATGCTCTATTTTCTTTCTTTCTTTTTTCCCTCTCTCCATAGGGTTTCTCGTACTCTTGCTTATGTGGTGAATGGTTTATTTTCCTGGATAGTCTTGGATTGTCAACAACACAAAACAATTAAACTCACTGGGTTCCTTCTGACCAAAATTATTGTGAATTTTAAGCAGTGTAAAGAAGACAGACTGAGTAAGGCAGGAGGTGCTGAATTGAACATCTGGTGTAGGGTGGCAGCGGCAACAGTGGGGTCAGGAAGCCTTAGTTCTGCATCCAACCTCTCCTCTGAACAATTTGGGGTGAGCCTCGTTGTGTCTGACCTMATTTTTACACCTGCAGAGGAAAGGGGAGATGTGTTTGGTTAGGAGCACTGCTGAATAAAGAGTTTACAGCTGCTGAAGTGACAGAGTTGAGTCCAATGATATTACACCTGTGTCCTGTGTTTTTGATGTGTGATAAGTCAAAAGGCTTTCTGGCCAGTTCTGTTCTCACTGACATCCATGGCAATCAAGAGCACAATGCTGCTCAGCATTGAAAGAGGCCACAATT
>NW_026623317.1:2182580-2193809 GCF_030028575.1 Malurus melanocephalus
ACCTGGAAGCATAATTTTCTGCAGAACCTGTGTTTAGTATCCCTTGGTGTCCAGCAGTGGCTCCCGTTGGTGTGCACAGGAATTTTGGGACTGGCAGCACTGAAGGGAGAAGCTGGGTTCAGTCTCTCAGCCTCAAAGACACAGAAATATTTAAGCTGATGCACACTTCATCCCAGCATTCAACAGAGAGTGATGCCAACTTCTGGAAAATAGAGGAGCCCCAGGGCAGGCTAATAACAGCWCTACTTAAGAACGTAAGACAATTATTACCTCCAACTGTGAAGGAGTCTGAGTAATTAAAAAGGGTTCTTTATTTTGATTAAAAAAGATTCCTTTCAGTCTGTCTGAATCTTTAGTAAAAGCCCCGAACGATATTTTTAGATGCCAGAAAAGACACTCTGCAACTGATGAAAGATGTGTAGCAAACTCATTTGAAAGATATTCCTATCATCATCATCATCATCATATTGCCCAAAATCAATTAATGTCTCATTCTTTCACCCACATGACTTACTGGAGAAAATGCAGGTCTAACCCAAAGCTTCCAAAACCTTCTTTGGATTAACAGAAATCCAAAATTAATTTGGTTTAATTACTATAAATTTCCTTCCCAATAAAATCTCAAGAATTTCCAATCATGCTGATTTATTTGAGTAATTAGAAAGCCATTCACAGATGTCACACTGTTAGGTAGTGTGGATAATGTRGGTTTTGCTTAACTGGATCCTGAGACCACAGCACTGTGAAGAATGACAACTAAAAAAACTCCAATAAAAGGCAGGAGAATAAGRGAAGGAGAATGGCACAACCTCTGGCAGCACAGGCAGTGCCAGGGGCTTCCCTGGAAAATCCTTTCTGTCCATTTTCTGCTCCAGTAGAGCTTGCTCTGGTCCTTGCATTGTGCACCAATAGTTCTCAAGGGRCCTCTGAATTCTTATTTTTCAGAAGAGGAACCCAAGGGTCCTAAAGATGATGCATCTGGACCAGGGTCACCACCAAGAGTGGTTTCAAAGGCAAAAGAAGAACTGAAATGGGGCTTTCACAGGGTTTGTGTGGGTCCTATTTCTCCACAGGGGAAGGTGATGCAGGCACACCAGGCCCCATGTCCCCACAGACTCATTATTCCATAAATCTGTGTCACAAATGGGATTGTGATTTCTTGCAAAGCAGATGATCTGTACATGTGTCAAGGTGGAAAAAAATCAACCCATCCACCTTCAGATATCCATGACTGGGCTGCTGGGAGCTGGGCTGGTCACTCTGTTCATCTGGTGGAGACAAACAAATTACAAAATTCATAAGGGCAACACCTCTGATCCCATAGGGGTCCGTGCTCTACCTGTGGAAAGGCTGAAGGATCCAGGTGAGTCTGGAAAAGACCCTTAACTTGATTTTCCTCCTACTTGTTCACAGCAAAGCAAACTCTCTGCTCAGCTGGCAGATGTGCTCTTCCTCAGGAGAAAAATGTCCCTGATTGCTTCTGACTGTGATTTATAAAAGTTTGGAGAGGTTCAGGAATTTAAAAATTGTGGAGAGAAACTCAGATTTCAGCTTCTCCTTTCCTCCAAGTAAAGAGGAAGATTAARCACACTCTCCCACCAATGAAACACACTTGATTCCATTAGAAAGGTAATTAGTGAAATAAAAGAAAGCAGGGTCACCAAACTTGAGCGAATTAAATTGCAGTAAATATAAAGAGCAGTTTATAAGAGGGGAAAATCATATTTTTAAAGACTCAGTTGTGAGCTGAATCTAACAGCTTAAATCTGAGCCTTGACAGTGGATTCCCCCCTTCCCCAATCCTCTCTCCCCCCCAAATTATCTTGGGTTTTTACATGCCAGTATTTGACTAATAACATAATATTTAAATACCACAGTAATCTTAGCATCGTAATCCTGACACTCACAGGTTGTCTTAAATAAGGGTCAGCTGAAGAACATGGTGTTGTCCAACCCCCCAAGGCTGTCAGACATCCTCAGCCATAAGAAAATCATCTTTACTTTTGGCTTGAGCCTTTAATGGCTCTGAAAGCTGCTGCTTTTGTCTAAATACATACATTGTGCAGCAGTTTAGGAAATAGGTGAAAAGGCTTTAATGGAGAGATTAGTGCTAGACATTGTGAAGCTGCAACTAGGTCATAAGAGATTTCAGAGGTCAGGAATTTTTTTTTTTTTTTTTTTTTTTTTTTTTTTTTTTGCAGGGCTTAAGTGTTTTGTAATGTAGTTTAGTTTGCCCCTGCACCAGGGCATAATGGATGCTTCACAACTTGATCAGCATTGGTTAAAAACAACGAGGCTGGCACTCTGGGCTAAGAGTCACTTGACAAACTCCAGCAGTCACCAGCAACAGCTCTGGCTCCTGCAATCATTTTAATGKGCTGGGGGTCAGGTGGGGCAGAAAAGGCATTTYTTGCCAAAGGAAAGGCCACCAAAGYCAATGGATCAGGAAATCAGACAGTTAACAAAACCAGAAACTTTTTGTCCCTCTATGTAATCATAGTTTTCCTAGTCTTTGGTCAGATGGATTAGGGAATATCTCATTAAAAAATTATGTTCCAACCATTTAAATAAGGTATTCATGGAGAAAGGAGGGGTTTAAGTGCAGAACGAGCCTTCCGTGTAAAATCAATGCTGTTAAACTCCATTATTCCATCTCCCCTCCATGTCTACGTAACCACCTTTCCCATATCATCCAGAACATAAACAACCCCAACCAGCACCAGCAACAGCCACAAAAAAGAAGAATTCATTTTTCAGATGAAACATTCTGGAGGAATATTTAAGAAAGAATATCTCTAAGATATTGACCTTTGTCCTCTCTCTGATCTTTAACCGATTTTCCTGTTTTCTACTCTCCCTCATTTGTACAATTCAGCAGAGATGCAACAGGAAACCAAGAGACTCCAAKATGGGGGAACATTAAATCAGTCAGCTGAGGCTGGTGAGACACTTCTGAAGTAAACCAACAGTGCAGATGGTGACATCTCTGTGCATTCCTTCTTACATGACAGAAATGATGCCTTGGTGCAAATTCATTGGGTGTAGAGAGCACKTGGGTCATAATAACCCGTGATCATTGCCTGAGAAAAGCCGTTCTGAAGTTTGAGAGAGAAACACAAGCTATGTTCATAGACAGCAGAATTATCACCTCTCRGAGTCTTGCTCATGTTCAAAGGTAGGTCTAACTCTGGAGCAGTTCCTCAAATAATTATCTAAGAAAAATTGTGGGCTCGATTAAAAAGAACTTTGAAACCAAAACTTGTAATGAGTCATGGTCACTCTGGAGGAGGACTCAGGGCTGAAGAAGCAGCTTTCATGCACCAAGGACAGACTGATCCTGGAGTATTGAGTACATCCCCCTGCCCTGAAACAGGTGACATGCAAGAACTGACYGATATACAAAAAAACGACATGGACAATTTGAGAGACATGGACAGAGAGCAAGGCTTCCTTGCATTAGGCATATTCAGAGTGAGAGAGGAATTATTATCCTCCACCATGACATCAAGAACTTGCCCTTTCCAGGAGGAAAAGACAAGATATGAGACAAGATCTGCAAACCTACCAGGAAAGGCACAACAAAATACCACGTCTTCAAGCAAAAAACCAGGAAAATCGCAGCATGTCATTAGGAATCATTGGTAATTCTAAAATTAATTAACAATGCATCAAGTAATAGCAGTGTACCAGGGGATATGGTGGATTCACCACTGATTGATGTCTTCCAGCCAAAAATGTGGTTGCTTCCTAGTAAGATATACTCCAGGCAGACACAAGTTCTTGGCTCAATCAACAAGGTCACCGGACCGAGATGCAGAGGAAGCCAGACTGGCTGATCCATCCTGGCCTTCATAAATCTCCAAAATCCTTCCACAGGGACCTGCCCCGAGATGCCAGAGGGATACAGACCGAGGCCAAAGTGTGGATCAGCCACGTCCATCTCTGCCCGTGGCTCCTGTCCCTCSTCCCAGCAGGAGGAAAGGAATGGGAGCTGCAGCCATCGAGCCCAGGGCCAGTTTGGTTAAAAACACTGATAATGCACTTCCAGTTCTTTCTTTGGAAGATCATGCGGTTTTGCAATGTGTGAGGCCAAAAAARATGTGTGGCCCAGTGCACTCTTGACAAAAGCATAGATTCACTAAAGCTTACAATTAATATTTAATACCGACAAGTCTTCTGTGATGCTGTGCGGATGTAAATAAGTGGAGAGAATGTGATATTTACCCCACTATAAAACATTCATGAGAGCTAAGCTATTTACAAAAGCTAAATACGACACTGTATTTACTGTAGGTCATCTCCTAGGGTTAGAGATGAAAAGTTTTTGGTCTAATGGAAAGTAACATTATACACCATAATAACACAACCACTGTCTCGTCTGCAAAGAAATATCTCCTGCCTCCCTCTTYCTATTGCAATTACAGGTGGGTAAAGCCACGGCAGGGGGAAAGAAATAAAAATAATAATAATAAATTGGAAAAAAAAAAGAAACAAAAGGAAAGGGTGCCCTAAGGAGACTTGATACCTCGTGCCTTAGGGACACTAGATACCTTGGGCTGTTACACTGTGTGCTCTCCCTGCTCATTATCAAACATCATCATGTTCATGCAGGAGCTCAGGTCAGCAGACAGGTATGCGGGATGACTTCACTTTAATTGAAGTTACACTATCCCAGGATTGCCAATTAAGTATCAAAGTGCGTTGACGTGATCTGGGGCTTTCCTTCTACTCCAATGGAATTCAAATTCCCCTTGAAAAAGGCTCCTTTTCTATACCCAAACCTGCAATCAATATAGATGGTTAAATGGGATTGTCAAAAACTTAAAATGCCAATACCCTGGGAGTGAATTCACTGATGAAAGTCTTGTGGTGTTAGGCTCAGGATTTATAGACCGGAATAGTTAGGATTTTTTTCCTACAAACTAGAACCCACAGCAAAGCCCCTCAGCAGCCAGTGCCATTATTTGCTCCGAGTCTCGGAAATCATCAAAGAATTGTCAAATCCRAAGCAGAGTCCTGATTTAGGAAGCATTTGGGTGAAGTTGTATTACAAAGGCTAACAAAAAAAAAATTGCTTAAATTGACACATTTATCTCAGATTCCTGGMTTGTTGCTTGGTTTGACATGCAAAAGCAAGCTGAAAAAATGATGTGAGTAATTGCTAAGGTGATAGTCATTTCTGGTGGAGCAGCAATAAATGGAAAAAGGCAAGGCAGCTACCTCTTTTGGTGCATAAGAGAAGAGAATGTGTGTTACTGTGAGAAAATCAGAAACAGGTCAGCACCATCAGTCTCTGTAGGGATTGGGCACAGGCTCAGGGCTGCCAGAGCTCCAGGAGGGTGTGGACAACGCTCTCAAGCACAGGGTGGGAGTTTTGGAGYGTCTGTGCAGGGCCAGGAGCTGGACTTGATGATCCCTGTGAGTCCTCTCAAACTCAGGTATTCTGTGARTATTTTCCAGTTGGTCACTTAGGGCTGCCTTCAGCCCTTTAAAGGTTTTTCAGGGAAGGCAAATTTAGGATAGGTGGATGGGCTTTCTTAACATCTTGACATTMAATGAGATGGAGTCAAATCTAAAAGTAATAAAATAACAGAATCATTTAGACTGGAAAAKACTTCAATGTTGCTGAGTTCAATCTTAGACCCATCACCACCTTGGCAGCCTTGGCAGACCATGGCAATAAGTGGTCTGTCCAGTTGTTTCTTTTTCTCCTCCAGGGTTGATGTCTCTACCACTGTAGCTCATTGTTCTGGTTTGAATKAATTTAATGGGASCAAAATACTCCCAAGTTCCAGCAAACCTCCCCCCCTCTCTTTTCCCCACCCRGGTCCTAGAGACAAACTTTTCCACAGAAAGTGAAAAGAAAAGGGAAAAAAACCTATTTATTTAAAATTATAAAAACAAAACGAAAAACCTGTGGAATCAGCTGTTAGATCCCAAAGCCYTTCTCTTCCCTCCTGGGAGTAGCTTCCCCTCCGGGGCCCCCAGAAGAATTGGACAGAGTCTCTCTCCGGTGGTTCACTGAAGGATCTTTCTCGCCTGTCGTGCCACGAGAATCCTCCAATTCTCAGATGACGAAGAAAAGAAAAAAAAAAATTCGAGGAAAAAAAAAGTCCAAAGAAAGGGAGAAAAAGGAGCAGTCCAAAAGAGCAGGCAGCTTCTTTTTCACCGCTGATCCCGAGCCTCCCCCGAAGGAAAAAAAAAAAAGTGTGTGTCTTGTCCCTTTCCCTCCCATTGTCCTTGAAGGCAGGAACATCACCAAACAAACCAGAGCAGTCTCGACTCATGTATAGTTACAGAAGGGTTGTTTAACTTTCCTCTAACATAAGCAGATGATAGGAATACAATACTCAGCTAACCTAGGACACTCATCAATAACTCAGTTGGAAGGGACCTACAGTGATCACCTCCTCCTGCTGTCTACCAGATGAAATCAGAATGGCAAAGATGGCTTCCTTGAGCATCAGAGAGGATTTTGAGAAATTGGTCATTGAAGTGGTGTGATTTTGGGGTCAGCTACAAGTTTGATGGCGTTTGGTGACATTTGGGCCCATTGCCAAATGAGTCACCTTGATGCTCGAGTATCTCATCCACTCTCCGGTGGACGGATGGAGCTCAGGGAGTCTCAATGCATCCTCCAACCAAAAGAGGTCATACAATGCCAAATTGCCAAGGAGATGGGAATGGAATTCCAAAATACAGATATCCAGATGCCTGAGGACCACCCAAAAYATCTCTAATGGGGTGGCAGATTGAAGTCATCACCTCAGGTTGTAGCAGAGTTGAGGTCCATACAAGTGTGGTGACTGAGTCAAACTGGGGTGGAACTCAGGGCCACAAAATCAGGGGGAAGATATCTTTGAGAAGCCAAAAGCCAGAGTAAATAACTCCCTAGGTTTCTATCTGAGAAGCAGAGCAGTCTGTAAGTTTACCCTTAGAAGACATTTCCCAGGAGCAATACGTCTTTGGGAAAAGCAAAGTATTTCTCACACTGATTGCAGTAAGATCTTCTATAATGAAATAAGAAAAACTTTTCAAAAAATACTGAAATGTCTCACTTCAAAAAATTTTATTTCATCTCAAGTCATATTTCTTTTTATGTCTTCAGCAGATTTAAATTTAAATTTAGGGTGTTTTTTTCCTATTAAATAAGCAGTTGGGTTGTTCTGAAAAGGTACCAAAATACCTGCTTTTATCCAATTTTTTTTTTTAAATCTAAATTGGGTAAAATGTGAATTCTGAAACAGAGAAGTTTTAAACAAAATGAAAAAAAAAATATTTTCTCTAACCTGTTTTTCACACAAAGCAACTCCCCAAAACTGAGATRCTCAAATGCATTGTCATTAAAAATTCTTGTCCCAAGGCTCAATTTTTGAATCATTCCCTCAATGTTATTGTTGCTCTCTCAAAAACTGCTTTGGAGCACATTCCTTTTGCATCACTTTTTCCTACATTTCCAGCTGCAGTGGGGGTGGGAGTTACAGGCAAACCCTGGTGCTGTCACCATTTACACTTTTTATTCAAGAGTCATTCCCAAGGAAGGAGAAGCAAACCCAAATGGAGAGGAGGGGATGTTTGACCATAAACGCAGAGATGATGTGCAGGATTTCCTCCCGTCTCTTTTCTGTTCTGCACCTCAAAACCCCTCTGCAGCACACACCAAATCACTGCCCCTCCCAGGAGAGGGAACATTTCTCCTGTTCCCAGGAGAGGGAACATTTCTCCCTTTACTCTGTCCATCGAGACCACGAAGTTCACAATTACAAAATTACTCACACAATGAAGTGCCATCAGAGGAGCATGGGCAGAAGAGATGGAGAAGATGCCCCAAATTCTAYCTCTACCTCCAAGATACGGAGAAAATTTATTTTTCTTTTCCCAACCCCATTTTCCTTGTTGCAATACCCCATTTAAAGACGGAAAGGAAAGACACCTCTTTTGAAAGGCTGACAGCTAGAACTATGACATTGTGAAACTGATAATGCAAAAAATGTTTAAATATCCTCCCTGCCAAGCTGTGCTGAGTAAGTCAGGTAATCACTAAGGGGTGCACAACCATTTTATGGGTCATCAAGTGATAAAGCTAATATGCTGCTTAAACTCCCCGGGAGAGAGGTCTCATTTGGTTGCATCAGGCCATTACGCAGGGTTGTAAAAAAACGCAATTGTTTGATTTGCCTAAATACAGGTGAGATGCAATAAAACCCCTTATTTGCCATCCCTTGCTGTGTTATGGCAATCTCAAAGCAGGGACTGACCTCTTTATTTGTTTATGAAGCACTGTTCTTTCCTATAGCACCATAGAAATAAAACTTAAGTATTTGTATGCATACGCATAATCTATTAACGGGGGTGGGGGTGGAACGAAAAGCAAGAGCCCTTTCCAAGATGAAGCCACACAGATCAGGAAACACAATTTCCTCGAGTTCACACCACTATCTTCAGGCTTGGGGGAAGGGAGGAAGAGGAGAGGGGAGGGCTAGCGCTCTCTTGGTTGAAAGGAGAATGGATCCAAGCATCACAAACACCGGAGCAAAAAAGGTCAAAGAGGGAGAAATAAAAGCGTTCTCCACTGCGGCGGGGGAGAAGGAGAAAAAGAAAAGGACCCCGAGAGCATTACATCTTGATCAAGGAATGACTGATAATATTCCAGTGCACCATCTTTCAGGCCCCTCGTTTGATGACAAAGCACGGCCAACATCCCACATCCATTATCCGCTTCCCTCCCCGAGGCGAGCGCATCAATAACGCTCCCCGTGCCTCTCGGTGCCGCGTCCCCCGTCTGCRCCGAGGGCTGGTGGGCATTTCCATAGAGCCCTCGCATCATTACAGCCCACCAATCCTTCACGGGATCCTGCTGCTACACCCCACACAAGGCTTTAACCAGTTCCTCTCCTCTGGGGACGCTTCCTCCGTCCCAGGGTGAGCGCAAAGGCCGAGCTTTCGCCTCGTCAGGTCCCTCTCTCTTCCCTGATCACAGGTGATGAGAAACCACCTGACATCTGGGCACTGTCACCCCTTCCTTGGTTTTGCTTTGATTTTGCTTCTCCTCACATTTTAATTAACAAACAGCCTCATCCAAGAGGGCAAATTGTGAATTTGTAATCAAACATCCTCAAACTTGTTGGATTAACAGTCTATTTGTTGCTCCATCTGCTGCTATCCAGGAGCAGAGAAGGGTCCTGGCATGCATGGTCCCATCAACCTGCTGGACAGGAGGATGTTTTCATTTCCTCCCAAATCCCAGTGATGGGCACAGAGACCCTCAGAAGTCAGGGGCAGTTCTGAACTCCTCAGCTGCCCACTCTGGGGGAAGATGTGATCGTTCACCTTGGGCAGGAGAAGAGGTATGTGCTGCACTGGGAGCCTGCTGTGGGTCTTGGCAGCATTTCAGAGGGGTGCTCAAGCCTGMAAAGACCAGCAGTGGCAATTTTCTTAAATAACTCACTGTGGCTCTCCCCCAAAGCTGCAGCTGAGGTGTTTTGGTGGGATGGAGATGAGGAAGGCACCAAGTGAGGGGAGCAGATTTGGGAGACGTCTTGGTTAAAGCTCTGACTAGCACAAGGTTGAGCTAAGGTCTGTAGCAGACTCTGCCCCCTGCCTGGCGTTCCAGCAGCATTCAGTGACTCATCTCAATTGCTTCCACACCTGCATCTTCCATTTCACAGGATCCTGGAATGATTTGGTTGTGAGGGACTTTCAAACTCATTTCATTCCACTCTCTGCCACGGGCAGGTCCATGGCCTGGACCAGGTATTTATTGTGGGCAAAAAGGTGCAGCTTCAGGTGTGGAGAAGATAGAAATGGAGACACGAGTCACCTGGCTGGAGCTGTGACAGTGACAGCTCTTCCCCTTCTGCCATGCCCAGCCCAAAACTGATTATTCCTTTCTGCTGGAAGTGGCAGCAATCCCTTCCTCCCTGTGCAGAAGCCAACACCCACCTGCCCTTTCTGCCTCTCCGTCATGGGTCACCCAGCAAGAGGGATGGAGGTGGAAAGCAGAGCACACCTAAGAAAAGCAGCAGCAAGCTTTTCTTCAAATTGCTGTTTCAAATCCCAGCAGGACCRGTGGTGGGTTTAAAACTAGTTCAGGTAACTTGCAGGCAGCTTCAGGAAAAGATTACTTAGTTCAAGTCCCTTAAAAACAAAAACTTTGTGAATTAGGAAATATTTTGTCTCTTGACAGAGCTCCCCATTTGCTCCCAGGATAAATAGGAGAAATTCCAGGGACATCAGCTGGTAACATCAATAATGAACCTCCGACAGTGCTGCAAAACACATAGGGATCTTTAGAGGTGGTTCATCCACTGTAATGAGAGAGAGAAAAAAAAAAATAAGTTCCTTAAAACATCCCGGATCCACCAGGGTTTTTTTTTGGCTCTTGAAGGAGCAACGTGGAGAACAGCCCACTCCTCCTGCCTTCCCCAGCACAGGTTWTTGCTGTCTGCAATTAGAGCCAGGGCTCAACCATCACTCCTTCAGCTCTGCACACAGCAAATCCCTTTCCTCTGGCAGGAAAAGATACGATACGTGGTCCCGAAACCTGTACTTAACAGGGAGGGGTGAGGGCCARGCACCCTCCACCCTGTCACCTGCTCCAGGACGGGCTGGCAGGGAAAGGTCAGCTCCATCAAAGCAGCCAGCAAAGTAAGCCAGTTAATAGCAAACCTGTTTCTAATTGCTGGCTGCATTATAGCTACACCTTTCACCACCTGAGACCACCAGGAACCCATTCAAAGCCTTGCTTCCCAGCTTATACATAAGCCTTTCATGTTTTATTATAACCCTGACAATTTTTTTGCTTTCATTTATGTGCGGGAGAAAACAGCTCCGTCGCTAACCTCAACAGACAGGGGGGCTTTTCAAAGCCTTATTTCCACAAACATTGCTTCCAGAAACCCCCAGCAGATCCCCCCTCCCAGATTCCTGCAGTCTGCTGTCGGTGCATGTGCAGCTGAGCTCCCAGCACCCTCACAGCAGGGTTTTCACCTTTCTCCAGGCAGGCAGTGGAACCAGCCCAGCACTCTTCAGGTCGTGGTTTGCTGTGGTGAAGGGCAGCCTGTTATTTCAGTGCCCTGTCCTCACCATGGCAGCAGCTCCAGGGCATGGAGGAGCTGTTCCAGGGAGTTTCTCAAGGGCTCTGGGTGACAGCAGCTCTTCCCGTGGCCTCTTGCTTGGGTCTAAGCCTGTGCATCCTCCTGCGATTCCGTGTGTGTGCCCCTCTGTCCC
>NW_026623317.1:2194644-2199695 GCF_030028575.1 Malurus melanocephalus
CAGTGTCTGGGCTACCCAAAAAGCCCCATTTTTCATTTTTTTTGTGGGATGGCAAGTCCTGGCCAGGCTTGGGAAGCAATGCACCCTCTCCCCAGGCCAAGTCSCTGGCTCTGAGCACCTCTCCCCTGCCTAACTCACCTTTGACAGCCGACACCTCTGACAGTTAATTCCTCATCACTGACGATTAATATTTCATGGCAGCACCAGGACGGCACCRCGGCAGCTGCTYCAGRAACACGGGCAGACCATCCAGATACYCTCACCACTAAATGGGTTATGGTTGTTCTGGCACTTCACAGCATTTTTTTTTGCATGGCTCAAGGTTATGGCAAAGGCCACTGATGGGCAGCATCACCTTGCCCTTAGTTTCCAGGCAGATGTGGAAATTCACCGAATTACAGCCAAACCCAGCCGTGCTCAGCGCTTAATCCTGTCTCAGCTGAGCCCCAGCCACCTTGTCTCTGCTTCTTTTTTGCTTTTTTTTTTTTCTTTTCCCTGTTATTTAAATCATTTTGAGCAAGAAAGTAGGCCATGAAAAAGGGGGTAGCATTGTTTTAATAATTAGCAATTACGATCGCTGCAATATTAATTGCATATTTCCATAGCAAACATCCCCCTGGAGGGGAAAAGTGAGCGGTGGTTAGAGACCGCCGAAGCCTAAAACTGGAATTCCTGGGAACAAGGAGGGGGAAAAAAGGGAGAGAGAATATGAACTTCTTACATTCAAGTAAATTACTACAGGGATTCCTCAGAAACCTTTAATTAGCCCTGCTCTGCTGTCGCATTGATTGGTCTGAAACTCATCAATTATTCAATGGCAGCAGCTCTTTCTCTCCGTTGCTTTTTTCCCCCCCTTCTTTTGGTGGAAGAGCCAGTTCTTAACCTGCTGGGGCATTTCTGTTTCCATGCCATTGAGCCACGGGCCAGGGAGCTCAGCTCGATTTCCAACCTGCAGCCCAAACCCTGCGGGGACTGATCTTGGTGTTGGAGGAAAGAAGTTCTGTGCCCCTGCCTGGCTGTGGGGCCAGCAACGCTCAAAGGTGGCCAGTGCTGGTTTTTAGGGCTCGCTCACCACCCCTAYGTGTTTCTCACCTTAGATTATTGCTCACCAACCTCCAGAAGTGGGGCTTTGCAGAGGACAACCTGGCATCCCTGAGGGGTGGCTGCCACCTGAGGGAAAGAAGGTGTCATGGCTCTTTCCAAGCGAGGGGTGCACTTCCACGTGGGGAAGAAAAATCGGAAAAATCTTCCTGTTTAGAGAAATCAGAAAAAACGATCCCTGGCAGAAACTCTCTCGTCAGCCTCAAGGTGAAAACAGASCTGACCTGGATTTGGCTGCTGCTCAGTCAAATTTGGCCTGGGAAGAGTGCAATGCTGCATGCACAGCACCATGGGTGAGTTATTGTTTCACCGGCCCATGGCTGGAAAATCAGCGATGTCTGTCACAAATTGGTCACTTTCTCCAAAAMGCCACAGATTCCACACATTCATTTGCTTCATCCCTGGCAGTGTCCAAGGCCAGGYTGGATGGGGYTTGGGGCAGSCTGGGCTAGTGAAGGTGTCCCTGTCCATGGAATGGGATGGTCTGTAGGGTCCCTCCAAAGCCAAATCATTTCCCAATTCCATGATTGCCCCTCCTCAGCTGACCCCTTTGGCACCAACGCTGTCCCAGCCCCACCTCGCTGGGCTCATCCATCCCCCCAGGCAGCAAAACCCTGCTCAGAGCCTGTCTGGCCACCAAAAACTCTGACAGAGCTGCTCCTTCCCACAGCACCGAGCCACGGAGCGTCCCGGCCACAACTCGGAGATGGAGAACGTGCAACAGCCAAACTCACAACGACCAAAATTCACCCTCGGCTTCCCTGCTCTATTTAAACTCCTGGGAGAAAAGATTTTCTCTCCCTCTGTGTATTAGCCTGTGTATTTTTTAATCCCATTTATGCTCCAGAATTCTCTCTAAGATCTGGCTTCTGAGACCCCGAGGAATGATCCCGCTCCCTCTGCTCCTGCTCACCTTCATGCTTAGGAAAGACAAAAATCCCCAGGAATACAGTGCACAAACCACTGGGAATACAGTGCACAGACCTACTCAAGGGTTTTGGTTTTCAGGCTTTGGTCTAGACAAGAGAGCTTCCCTTGAATTTGTAACTTTCATAAATTTTGGTTAGCTACGCAAAACTCTCTGGCTGCCAAATACTTCTCTGGTGTTTTTTTTCCTCTCATATATGATATTTTAATTTATATTTCTCAAGTTTGACCCATGCACCATTTTAAGAATGAAAATGGAGTAGTGGGATTTTTGCTTTTCCCAGGTTGAATGCAGTCTTTTGTCCTCTCCTCTTTCCATCTTTAGACATGTGAGAAGATCACAGGAATGGCTGGGCTGGAAGGGACCTTCAAGATGGGTCACTCTTCTCCCCTCCCATGGGCAGGGATGTCTTCCACTATCCCAGGTTGCTCCAAGCCCCATCCAGCCTCCCACTGGACACTCCCATGGATCCAGGAGCAGCCACAGCCTCTCTAAGCAACAATTCAATTAGGTKAGTAACAATTTCCAAAGTAATTCTGGGTGCTTCATCACGCAAATGTCTTCAGCTTTTTCCCCGTTGTTGCAAATATGAGGAAATTTTGTTCCCCTGGAGTCCTTTATCTCATCCTACAAGAAAGACAGAGGGATTTTGTGTGAGGGCACATGGCAATGGGACACGGGGAATGGCTTGGCAGTGGCAGAGGGCAGGGATGGATGGGATATTGGGAAGGAATTGCTGGCTGGGAGGGTGGGGAGGCCCTGGCACAGGGTGCCCAGAGCAGCTGTGGCTGCCCCTGGATCCCTGGCAGTGTCCAAGGCCAGGCTGGACATTGGGGCTGGGAGCAGCCTGGGACAGTGGAAGGTGTCCCTGTCCATGGCAGGGGGTGGGATGGGGTGAGCTTTAGGTTTCCTCCCAAACCAAACCATTTTTCATTCTGTCATACCAAGTCCTTGATGGATGTTTGGGATAARAGAGAAGAATTYGAATGCCAAACCTGGATGGACCTTSTAAGAGTGGCCTACCTGTGCCTATACCCATGAAAAAGCCATATTTAAGCTGAAAAAGCCATATTTAAGCTGACAGGAAGACAAAGTCAGGGCAGGAAAAGCTCTTTGCCTTGGATTCTGGTGGAGATGGACACTCAAAAGTCCATCCTGCCCAGAGCTCCCCACACCCTCCCCACCAACCTTCCACTGTCCTGGAGATGAAATTGAAAGGTTCTCCCTTATTTTTAGCCCATGAAAAAAAATTGGAAGAAAAACAGCTTGTGAAACCCATAAGCAAAGGGGTTTTATTTTTCTCTGAAATATAAGAAGAATTATTTTAAAGGGTTGTTTAATTTGACCCTACTTGTTTCACTTCATTTTTTTTCCAAGACAGCAGTGGTGACATTTTCAAAGCAATTTTGGATCATTTCAAAATACTATTTAGAAATTTAAATAGGCCATTTAGATGAACTTATAATGATGCTTTGCCTCAAAATTTTTGAACATTTTGTTTCTGGATAATATCTGTTTAATTTGATGTTATTTAGTAAACGTTATTTAGTGAATTTGTTCACCTTTTGACATCAGGATGATTTGTGCTCTCTGCCAGATTTCATTAACCTCTAATATTCTCCATAGGTTCTTTGGAGTTAAATTTGGTTTAAAATTTGCTATTTAAAGCAAAGAAAGAAATTAATAATTCCAGATGACTTTAGAAAAAAAAAAAAAAGTTAAAAAAGAAATTTATTACCTTATCCAAAATTATCCAAAATTAGGACTTCTGGTGCCTCAGAGGGACCCATCCCCGAGTGTCAGGGATGTGCCTGAGGACCCTGGGAAGGCTGGGATGGTCCCACCAGGTACCCCAAGGTCTCTGCTGCTGCTCCCACGTTCAGGCAGAGCTGCAAAGAAGCCACAGATGAATACAGGCAAAAAAAAAGAAAAAAGAAATCCAAACCAAACAAAACCTGAACCCTTTGCCCCAAGAGGGGGATAAGAAATGATGTATTGACTATGAATTTCATTTATCTTCCCACCTTCCCCGGCTCGAGCCGGTGCAGCGGCGCCGCTCGCGATGCGTGCACACATATTAGCCCGTGTATTTCCCATCCTACTTATCCCCTGGAATTTATTCTAAAGCTCGCTTTTGGAAACCCATAAGTAGGACATAATTCGGAGGATTTGATATTCTGGTCAATGTTTCGCCGAGTAGTTATTCCGTGAGCCCTGATATCGCGGAGAAGCACGTCCTTGAACAAATAAATATAAAATATAATGCGCACACAAATAGATGYGATTTTACTTAAATTATGTTACGTTTTAATTTAATTATAATATATAAAWTCAGTCACACAAATCACAGAAACACCGAGGACATTTGGTTTGCCTACGCTGCACAAGTATGCTGATCCTATTTTACCCCAAAAAAGGAAAAAATGTATTTCCTCACTCAAAACAGATCTTTGAGCTCACAACAGGCAGCCAGGCATGGCTGTGACAACCAGAATGGGCAGAAATGTCACCAGTTAGGAACTTTTTTATTGTTAATAATAATAATTTCAGTCCCTTTATTGAGATCTGGAGCCCACATGCTCATCCCAGCACCTTCTGCAGGACGTGGGAGTTCCTCTGTATCCTGTGATAAAATCCACTATATTCCTATTAAAAGTCATCAAAAATAGTCACACTTCAAGCTTTCTAAAAACCACTGGATTATTTTCTCTGATTTTGAGGGTAATAGCAGGAAAAGGTGACAGCTCTTTCCTGTCCCTCCATGTCTCATCGCCCCCGTCTGCCTCCTGAAAGTACGGGAAGAGGAAGAAAAACTGAGAATAATACTTTTTCCTCATTTTTCCACTTTTGTTTCTCTTTAWAATTCAAAGTACAGATGGGAAACATTACTGTTTTCTAAGGATAAAAATGGGGGTACTTAAATTTCATACAAAGTCGTGACACTGCTTAAGAAATGACCAAAGAGAATTGGTCAAAAAATTAAACAAAACCACACTTTTCCCTTGACAGTGAACACATAATT
>NW_026623317.1:2199722-2205363 GCF_030028575.1 Malurus melanocephalus
CTTAAGAACAAGTATTATTTTGGAGAAAGTATTTAATTGGATTTTTATAGGACATATCGAAAGAATTTGTTTCAAATACAGTTTTATCTTTGCTGTTACAATTTAAATTTCACGGCTTAAAAAAAAAAAAGTCAGAATTTTGCTCTTTAAATCCTTACCCCCTCATGAGAGAGGAGGGTAAGGATTTAATTGTTGCTAATTTTGTTAATCCCYTGATCAAGCCACCATCGATCCCATCCACATTGCTGAGGCGCAACCCCTTCCCAGGAACAAAAGTTCACACCCTGACTGAACAGAGGAAGGATTGCATGGACTACAGACCCGCAAAAACTTGCTCAAAGACATTTAGAAAGAAAGGGAGAAAGGGCTGAGAGTGAAAAATCACCTTCCCTGCCCTCAAGGAGCCTCCTTTTCTCCGGGATGCTGCAATGCAAAGAGGGACACCGAAACTCCACCTGCCTCACYATTTTTTTCCCTTAAGCTGGTGGGTTTAAGGCTGGGTCTCTGCTGTACGTGAGAAAAGGCTTTTTCTGTTGATTTTTTCTTCTTTTTTTCTTTTGTTTTTCCCAGTCCCCTCACTATCACTAGAGCAGAAAACACATGTGYGCATCCCTGCTTTTAAGAGAACGAGGGTTACTTCGCCCCTGTCCCTCCCTGCCCCCCCCAAAAAAATTCAAGGAGAACATACAGCTCATGAAAATTTAATGCCATATGTAACAAAGCAAAATGAATATTTAATTGGGGCTTTTATGTGAAACCAGATAACAAAACCAGTTACACACAGAGGGGAAAAAAAAAAATAAAATTAAGCCGCTCTAATGTTTGATAAAAACTGGTACTGAAGCAGTTAAGCTATTGGCAACAAGCGGCTCCTAATAAACACTCAGCTAATTCTGTAGGAAAAGCACTAATTAGAAAAGCAATAATAATCGGTGTAATTGCTCTAAATTACCCTCCTCACAGAGAAGTGTGTTTGGATACTGCAACGCAGCTGCTCCTGCTCCATCCAGGCGCTCGCAGCCAAGGACGCTCCGCTTTTCTCTGCTGCCCTCTCCAGGTCCGGGGCTGTGGCAGAGCCATCCCCGCTCAAATCCAGGGAAAGATGGGGAAATCCCGCTGGCAGGGCAGCCTTGGGTGTCCCAGCCTGCTCTGGCTGCACCCCTGGATGTTGCTGGCTCCAGMAAACACAGCACTGAGCTCCAGAGCTGGGGTTAGAGCGGATGAGCAGCTACAAGGGAGGTTGGCGTTCCCTCTGGATGTCCAGCTGTGTATTTATCTCCAAAAAAACTGACAGATTTTGGTGATTTGGACACATTAGACACATTAGGCAGGTCAGGGTTTCACTGATGCTGTTTATGGCGTGGCAGGGTTTGGAGCAAGAGCTGAAGAGCAGCATCCCACTCTGGGGATCACCCTCTCCCMACATCCCACTCACAACGGGACCCACAGGCATCCCTGAGCACAGGAGGGGTGAAATCCAGAGCTCTTGGGTACCAAACGCACCAGAGAGCCCAGAACTGAGCTCTCGGTGCAAAAAGAAATATTAATTTGTCGACAATGCGTGGGGTGTCTGGAGCAGAGGTCCATGAAGACCTCAGGAGCTCAGGGTGCACCCAGCAGGGGAGGGAGGACGGGCTGGACCAGCCTAAGCCAGTGGATGACCAGTGAGTGACCATTGTGTGACCAGTGAGTGACCAACCTGACAGGGCAGGAGGGCTGGGACCCTTTTCAAGGCTTTTCCAACCCAAACCACCCCAYGATGGTTCTGAGACTGAACCAGCCCTTCCCCTGCAAGGGGAGCTCATTTTAAAACCCAGGGWCACGGAGATGAGGGCCCTGGAGATGCTGTGTTTCCCACTGCTCAGATCACAGCCAGATTTCAGGAATTAGGAGCCCCCCAAGTGCTCCCCCACGCTGCAAACAGAACATCTAAATTACTGGTGCAACAATGCTCTCTTGAGCAATATTTTTGATTATTGGCAAATGTGTTTAYGTTAGCCTAAGTAATAATGAACAGAATAACAAACTCCCATTGATTGTGTGTCTGCACCAGGCAGTGAGGCTGCACTAGGGCTGATAACTGGCCTTTCCAGAGCATTAAATTACCTCCCCACGCACTAAAGGTCAGAATGCTCAGAGATGACCAGTGTGCAGATGAGGCTTTAGCCCAACCACGCTGTTTTTCCTCCTGCTGCAATGATATCATCTTCTTTCTTGAAAAAAGAAAAAAGAAAAAAAAAAGATAAATTAGCTGCAGAACAAGAAGCCCTGCAGTGACCTACCCAAAGCCACATACCTGAACAAGTCAAAACTGCAACAAATTCTCTGGTAGGTCAACTAAAATGGCCATTGAGYTCCCCTCTGGAAGTTTAATCTGTGGATGTCTGACAGACCAGAACAACTCCAAAATCTTCTCCAAAACTGGCATGCTTTCTTCATTCATTCCACTCCCAACAACTCCCACAGCTGCAGAAGCGATGAGATTTTTTTTTTTCCTTTTTAATTTAATTTCACTGATCTTGATGAAATCATTAGAGAGGAAAGTACTCCAGGAACAAGGTAAAAAGGTCAGAGCCCGTCCCCAAAATTTCCTCTTTAAGCAGAAAGGAAACTCTAAGCCCTAAAAGGGCATTTTTGAGGGTCAAACTCCTCCTGAGCTCGGTTTAATCCCATCCCTGCCTCGATGCTGCACTGCAGCCTTGGAGAGAGGACAGTCACGCTCCAAGTTTCCCTGTGTAATTAGGTTTGAATCCTCGTTGCTTCCATGCATGCTTCAGCGTTATTTATATTGGTTTAACGATCCATTAAACAAATACTGTACTTTGGGAAGTGCTACTTTGCTTATGAACAATTACATTTTCAGCAATGTTAACCACARGATAGAGGATGGTGGTGCAGAGTTTGGAGTAGGGGTTTGGGGCTTCTGGGGGTTCAGGGAATGGCTTTTAGCATTATTAACTAACCCTTCCTCAGGTTTGTTTGTATTTCAAAGAGTAGTTGGGACATTCAGAAAGATTTTTTTTTGCTTTTTGGGGGGTTTTGCTTCTTTGTTTGGTGGTGGTGGTTCTGTCTGGGTTTTTTTTTTTTTTTTTTTTTGTGGGTTTTTCTGTTTTGTTTGTGGGGTTTTGTTTGGTTTTTGTTTTGTTTTTTTTCTTAATTTAAAAGAAAAACAACCCACACCTTTCTTCAGTAACCCAAATTAATTGTAACCTGATGGCTCAAGAGCAGATTCCTACCTGGCAGGTTTTACCCCACAAGAGCCCAATCATATAAATCCTTGCAGAGTTTTGGTTCAGTGGACAGGCTGCAGGCAGGGAAGCACATCCCACGAGGAAATCTCCCCTTCCCCATCACAGGCACTTTGTGTCCAGCTGGCCACACTGAGCATGGCCCACASTGACCACGTTTGGCCAAGAAGGGAAGGTGTGACCCTGGCCCTGTGGTCAGCAGCCATCCTCAGCCCTGGGATGACCATGGGGTGGGAAGGAGCCACAAATGCCCTCCCAGAAAGCTGGGGCTGCACAAGGATGTTGGGAATGGGGAGCACAGGGTTTAATTAAAGTGGGGCTTTGAGGRAAAGAGGCACAATGAGGGAAATCCCAGGGGGAGGGAAGAGGTGGGATTTGGGCCACCACCCTTCAGAGGCAGACTGCAGCCAGACCAGCAGTGGGGTGTAACAGGCATTGTGGGGCCTTGCAAGCCCATCATTTCTGCCCACAATTAATTTATTTTAAAAAATGAATTCAGTGGGGCAGCTGAGCTTATTTTATACTCCCAGTTTGTAGCACAAGGGAGAAGAGTGGAAAGGAACCAAAGGTACAGGTGGGAAGAGACCATCCCATGACAAAGTGGTGCAAGGGGAGGATTTGGGGGCATCAGGGGGACCTCCCCCAGCCCTGGCAGCTTTCAGGGCTCTGGGATCCCACGGGCACTGGCAGCAGCTCAGGACAGTTTTGTGTTCCAGATAATTAGGGTGGTTGGATGTGCCTGAAAGGCGTGCCGGGCTTTTTCATGTGCCCAGTCACCCTTTACTCCTTTCCAAAGTGCTCTCYTGTGTCTTAAGGCCTTGTCCTATTGTGCTTGGCCTGGCAGAGTGGAAAATTTAATTTTAAACTAATTAGTTTCTAAGTTGCTGAATATCCTCAAATTACGGGGCATCACCTTTCCCAAAGGGGGAGAACAACATAACTCACCTGTATCCAACATTTGACACTGCTGGAGTCAAGAGCAGGGAAACAAAGGACCCCCAATCGCTCATTGTCTTGGCTCAAAGGTCAAGAGTCGTTTCTGACAAAGCTCTAATTAATAGTTTATTACCCGCAACTGACCATAGCCTCTTTTGTTAGCATTTAATATTATTAGCTAAAGGTTCGCTTTGAATGCAGAATGAGATTATCTTTGAAATCGCCGTGTTCAGCTTTCCTCCTTCTTCCAACAAGGCTGCCCTCCCTCTCCTCACTGTGTGCTCCCCACTGCTCCCCACCTGACACCAAATCAATGACGTGCTGCTGCCCTGATTRCTCGGTCACTGGAAGGTCACATGGATATAAATGATATTTTTCCAATTATTCTCATCAATGGGCTGGTAATCACACAAAGACCAGACAGCTCTTCAAAGCTCACAACAGCAGCAATGACCTTCCACGTTTGTTTTTTTTTTCAAGTTCATACAACATCTGTGTTAGTCTGCCAGCACAGAATCACAGAATTGTTTAGGCTGGAAAAGCCCTCCAGGACCATTGTCCCCAGCACTGCCAAGGCCACCGCTAGCTCATGTCCCCAAGTGCCACATCCACATTGCTTTTAAATCTCTCCAGGGATGGGGACTCCACCATTGCTCTGGGCACTCCACCGCAAACACAACCCCTTCCATGAAGAAATTGTTCTTAATAGTTTTCAATAAAAGCAATAGTTCTCAAACAGTTATGTTATTCCTTCTCAGCTTTTTTCTTTTTTTTTCCCCTTGATACTTTGAAAGGCATCAAAAGGAGAGCCCAGGCATGAGGGTGTGGATGTGGGATTTAYCTTTGGGATGGCAACGAGCCCTGGCTGATTTTGGGAAGGCCCTCAGGCTGAAGCAGCCTCACTTTTTTATGGCAGCAAATCATCCTCTCTCCTGGCTGGTGACTGATGGCAATGGTGTTTGGGGTTTGGGCAGGGATGGTGCAGGAGGGGCTCTGCATCTTTTTTTTTCAAATGGAGCACTCAAAAATATACTTTTTTCCAACAGAATCAAACTCAAAATGGAAAATATTTTAAATACAAGAAGTTATTTCACTTAGAGAGTGTTCCTTTCAGACATTCCTCAAAGGTTTTCTTAAATCCCCCTCCCACGACCCAAACGGTTTGGCAGAACAGATGCTAAAAGTCACAGGATCAGGATTATTCCTCAACAACGGTTTTAGTTGAGAAAAAAAAATTGTCTTCAGTACCACAGATGGCTGCCATGACTCCGTGGCACATGAGAAGAACCACATCCTTGCTGTTCCAACAAATCCTGGGAAAATGTTGATGGCATGGCCAGAGAATGCCATTTGAGCCCGGTAGAAAGTTGAGCTTCCCCAGGCCATGGATTCTGCTGTCACCCCTTTCCCCCAATGTTCTTCGGTACCAACTCTTCTCCTGCTTCCCATCTCTTGTG
>NW_026623317.1:2205854-2222683 GCF_030028575.1 Malurus melanocephalus
GGCCACCAGGGCCACCCAGGCTGTGCCATCGCAGCCCTCTGAACGAGGATTTGGGGTTACTGCTGCTGGGCAGGGGCCACCCTATAACCACACCAGGCACTTCATGCTGCTCACGGTGCCTGGGCATCCCCAAAACTGGGATGGGCCCTGAACCCTGAACCCTGAACCCTCTCCAGGAGGGCACAGAGATGATGTGAGGGAGCTCTCCTAGGGACAAGGGACATTGGCTATTGCCATGGAAAGGCCACATCATGGAAAGKCTCCAGGCTGTGGGAATGCCCCGCTGCGCGTTGGCCACCGGGGCAGCCAGCGGGGCCACCGCTCGCCCAGCCCGGGCTCTCCCATTCCCGGTTCTCTGCTGCCATCAGGTGGATATTTCATTTTATCCAGATGAAATCCGAGCGTGTTCTCTCCCCGGATTTAGCCCATGGGCGATGTGGGTGCGCAGAGAACGCCACAGGAGCCCGGAGACACAGAAAGATCCCTGGTGCTTTCCCCCATCCCAGGAAGGAGCGGATTTGGGACCCCAGGGGAGGCTGCCCAGACCCCACAGTTGTTGTAAGGTCTCGTTCTGCTCTCTTGAGCCACGGGCTGGGATCTGATCCCCCCTGGCAGAGCAGTGTTTTTATCGCCCCTGACCCAGCACATCCCAGCCCAGAGAGGAGAGATTTCAATCAGGGTCAGGATTCAGCACCGGCATCCACAGGGGCATAACAACAGCCCAGGAGGTTTTTGCTGCACACTTGTTTTATTTTTTCAGGAGCTGGCAGACTCCAGCACAGATGCCAAACAAAACACAGGGCAGGGCTCATGTTCAGCAGGGAACCAGAGTGTTTGGAAGATCTTCTGGTGCTAAATGCACTCACTGGAAGTGAAGCTGCTGGCAGAGAAAGAAGAGAAATGCACAACTTTATTTCCCACTAAGCAGCAAAATGGTGCCCCAAACAAGAACTGGTCCTGTCTGGTATCACAGATGCATCTTCTTCACAAAATGACTTAGAATCATGAAATARAACCCCAAAATGGTYTAGGTTGGAAGRGAYCCTAAAGACCATCTYRTTTGAATCACCTTCCCTGGCTTCCTCTGTCCCAGRSTGTTCCAAGCCCCAATGTCCAGCCTGGCCTTGGACACTGCCAGGGATCCAGGGGCAGCCACAGCTGCTCTGGGCACCCTGTGCCAGGGCCTCCCCACCCTCCCAGCCAGCAATTCCTTCCCAATATCCCATCCATCCCTGCCCTCTGGCACTGCCAAGCCATTCCCTGTGTCCTGTCCCTGCAGCCCTTGTCCCCAGTCCCTGTCCAGCTCTCCTGGAGCCCCTTTAGGCCCCAAAAGGGGCTCTGAGCTCTCCCTGGAGCCTTCTCTTGTCCAGGTGAGCACCCCCAGCTCTCCCAGCCTGGCTCCAGAGCAGAGGGGCTCCAGCCCTGGCAGCATCTCCATGCCCTCCTGTGGACTCTCCAGCAGCTCCAGGTCCCTGTGCTGAGGATCCCAGAGCTGGATTCAGAACTCCAGGTGGGTCCCACCAGAGCTGAGCAGAATTGCAAGCACTGCTTGAAACTGCAGCATCTGCAAATGTTTTTGGAATTGTTTMGTGCTCCTGTAGAAAGCAGTCCCCACTTTAAAAGGTGTAAATCACCCACTTTTCATGCCACAGCAGCAGCATCAAATGCCCAGAGTACAACCCYAGCACTGAAATCTGGACAGAAGATGATTGTGCAGAAAACCTTGGGTGTTTGAYGGGGGAGCCAACCAAGCTGGTCCTGCTGAGCCCCAGGACACTGCCAAGATGCTCGGTGTTAATTGCAGTGGGGTGACAAGTGTCACCCAAAACCCAGGCTAATCCATTATTATGCCTCCAAGCATCCACTTCTGGTGATTTATTCCCAGACCTTCCACTGCATTTCAGCCCCTTTCACAGCTAGGGAAGCCACCAGGGAGAATTTCCCCACTGATCCCAGGCTGACCCCTGGCTCCTGGTTGCCTGGAGACATGGGCTCACCAGTGGCAGAGCAAACAGAAGGGAAACACCAAACTCGCATTGTGGCAGGGTAAGAGGTGTGGACCTTCCTTAAAGATCAGAGAAGGTCAATCCTCTGTTAAACATGACCTGAATCGGTGAGTGGGTTCAAGAGGTCATGGGAGGGGAGAACTCAAGACTGACAACAGCACAGGCTCAATTGACCCAACTCAAAAACACACAGCAGACACTCCCAGGTTACTCAGAATAATCCACAAAGCAGCAGATCAGGATACTGAAGAAGGGATCTCAAATTTTGCCTGCAAATTTTGATCATCTCTGAATCATCAAGATCTTCTCTTCCCATCCTGGTGAGAAGAGGAGCTGGCATAGAGTGCTCAGAGCAGCTGTGGCTGCCCCTGGATCCCTGGCAGTGTCCAAGGCCAGGCTGGACATTGGGRCTGGGAGYRRCCTGGGACAGTGGAAGGTGTCCCTGMCCATRGCAGGGGRTGGCACTGGATGAAACTTTARGCCCTTTCCAACCTAAACTTCTCTATGATTTCATGAAAACAAATCAACACTGGTGCAGGAGCAAGATCCATTTCTTGAAGCACCAGCAGAGACAGGAACAGAGCACCACAAAGGCAACAGGAGGGAGAGAAAATCAGCCACAAAACAAAAACCATCTCCTGCTTTCCAGGAGCACAAAGTGCTCGTGGCCCCAAAGCCCTCAGCCAGCTCCTGTTTTCCCCTCTGCCCCCAAAAGGTGTTGACAAAAGACTACCAGCAGAAAGCAAGGTTAAAAAAGCAATAATTCAGCCAACTAACTGCCATCGCTGTTCCTCCCTATCTCTGCATTCTTGATAAACAAATTCATAACAAGATTTTACTGCTCTGTTCCCCGGAGCGGTCTATTAGTCTGTCGTTCAACATGCACTACCAGCCGAAGCCGAGCTCCCACAATACAATATCCCTTCAGATGATCTCCTTTGCATTCGCTATGATGTAATTATGCTAATTATCCAGCCAGCTTTAATATCCTCATATTTTCCAGGAGGTTTATGATCAAACCTGTTCCTTTAATTTACTTTSCCCGCCATCGGAGCCGGGCTGTTTTGATGCTCTGCCACGCGTCTCTCTGCGCCTTCTCAGGGCCACGGGGAGCTGAGGCACATAACTTGGTCCCAGCTGACAGGAATTTTAAAAATTATTTCTCCYAACTAGCATTTAGCCAATGTTTGATGGCTCCTCCCCATCCATAACATCGCACTGATAACTAATCTGCCTGCATTTAGAGGTTTCATCCTTCTTTTTTTCTTTTTGGCTTGCAGTGTATTAAATTTCCTGGGAAACCTTCATATATTTACCCTTCCACCTGAAATGGAGACCCTGCGTGTTAGATTAACATTTATCTGTGCAAAAAAAAACCCCCAAAAAACAAAAAAAAACAAACCACCAACCCAAAACCCTAGAAATTTTGGAGTCTGGATCCTTACAGCTAATATAAAAATGATGCGTATTACAAAACAGATGCTGTGACTCAGGAATCAGTCTGGAATGAATTGCTTTAAGTAAAATATATGAAAAATATTATTTGACATCAAAATCTCATTATTTTCTCGACTGCCTGAAATACAGCATGGCTCAAACCCTAACAGAGCAGATCACAGAAAGTCCTCCTTATTCAAGGAGCATTAGCTTACTTAAGGATATTTTCTTTCATGTTCATAAAGTTTCAAKGCAAGTGCTTGGTGGGATATGGGTTTCATTAACTTTTTCATTTCAACTTTTGCTGTGTGCTTTCCTTTCTTAAAAAATAAAATGAAATCTGAATTTTCATGGCTTGGGGCTACCACAAATTTTTCTCCCCATAAAACGTGATTTAAATCGCAAGAACAGTTGGCTGTAATCAGAATTAAAAARCCAAACATGACCCAGATCCCTTTTCTAGAGGTTTTATTTGGTGTGCACCATTTCCATAAGTTTCTGGTGCATGCAGTGGCCATTGGTACTGCAGAATTCAAAAGTATTTTCACTATTTCCTGCCRGCCATCAGCGCTTCAGCRAGGGGACCCTGCCTGGAGAAGGGGSGAAACCAACGAGATCAATCTCTGGGGTRAACTGGACCCAGGCTTGGAGGGAAGGCTCCAAAAAAACGCTCCTTCCCTGGGAGCTGAGCTGTGTCAGCTGTGTCAGCTCCTCCACCCTCCCAGCACAGCCCAGGAAAGCAAACGAAGGACACAAAAATGTCCAAACCACAGCCAGGACAAAAGATCTTAAAAGAGACAGAGAAGAAGCACAGACTGGTGGCTCTACCGCTGTCCAAAAATACTGAGAAGCTGTCAGAGGAAGAGGAGAAAGCTGCTCCTGGGAGACCTCCTTTCCTTATCTCCAACTTCTGGTACAACAGGAGAAGARGGGTTAGCAAACAAGGAGACTGCRGGACATCCCAGCTGTGAGGTACAGAATTTTAGGCTCAGGAAGAAGAAAGTGGGCAAATCTCTGGCTCAGGAGGTCAGAGATTGTCCCACACAGATTTCAGGCACTCAATCTTTACCAGACTGTGACATGAAGAGACTGTTATCACAGAATCCCAGAGTGAGTCAGGCTGGTAGGGACCACAGAGGGTCACATCTGGTGCCACCTTCCTGCTCCAGCAGGGCCATCCCAGAGCACAGGGCACAGGATTGTGTCCAGATGGTTCTGGAATATCCCCAGGGAGGAGACTCCACAGCTTCTCTGGGCAGCCTGTCCACTGCTTGGTCACTGCACAGGGAAGAAGTTCTTCCTCCTGTTCAGCTGGAATTTCCTGGGACCCGTTCCTGYCYRTTCCTCTGGTGCCATCGCTGCGTCCCACAGAGCAGAGTCTGGTCCCTGCTCTGAGCCYTCCCTGCAGACAGGGACAGACACTGAAAAATGTCTCCAAAATGCTTCACTGGYCAGAACCATCAGACCATCACTCTGTCCCCTTCTGAGCTGCATAAAGCCGTAGCAAAGCTGAGGAGTCACAGAACACCCCGAGTTGGAAGGGACCCACAAGAATGGCAGAGTTCAGCTCCTGTCCCTGCAAAAACCCCACAATCCCACCCTGTCCATCGCTGGCAGTGCTGTCCAAACGCTCCTGGAGCTCTGGGACCATTCCCTGGGGAGCCTGGGCAGTGCCAGCACCCTTGGGGGACAGCAGAACCTTTCCCTGATCTCCAACCCAACCCTCCCCTGGCACAGCTCCTGCCATTCCCTCAGGTCCTGTCACTCTCTGCCCCTTTGCTTCCTGAGAGATTCCTGGAAAGTTCAGCCATGMAATCCAAAACATCTCAGAAAGACCCTGGGCTTGAAGTTAATTCAAAACCAGAGGCATCCACATTTCCCAATCASATGGGAAATAAGCAGGCTGGGTTTATTTACATTGGGCTAACCCCAMATCACATGCCTCTGAAATAATTTCAAAATAGATCCCCTACCTGGGGGGAGAAAAAGCAAAACTCTGCTCAGTTATCTCCTAGAGCACTCAAGGACAAGCAGGAGGGGAGCTGCTGAGACAAGCAAATCCTGTTGTCTTCACCCCAAACCCACAGGGAAATCGGGATTGCCTGACAGAGGAAAAGGTAATAGTTTTTGATATAGCAAACTGTGGTTGACAGACCAGAAAGCTTTGCATGAATGCGTTTTAAAACAGCCCAGAGCTTTAGGGCACGAATGTGAAGYTTCTGTGTCTACCAGGACCATGCCAAGGCGACTGAAGCTGCCTGTGTGAGCTACTCAGAGCAGAAGAGACGATGTTTGCTGACACTCACCCAGGGAGAAGCAGAATTTCGCTCCCAACCACCAAACGGGTCCTGCCACGGCACGAACGGTGACCAGGCTGCTGTGGGAAAGTCTGGCAGGAGAGCAAAGGCAGCACAGCTCCAGCTGTGGGAACACCTGGAGCAAAGCTCACAGACGAAACCCCAAGCCAAGAACAAAGGCYGTGTGCCCACGAGCGACAGACAGCATCTGACCGTGGGGCTGGCTGATTGTCAGCTGCAGGATCAAGTTTAGCAGAGGGAAAACCGTGCCCATAGGAAGTCAAGGCTGCCTTGCTGGAGAGTCACAAGGTGCTCTAACAAGCTCCATTCTCACATTAAGACATGATTCTAATCGAATTTGGCGCCTACCTGAGATCCCACCCTGCGAACACTGTGGGACGTCTTCAAATTTTGGTTTTGTGGCTTTTTTTCCCCCCAAATGCTAGTTGTCCTAGGCTTGATGAAGTCTAGAGTGCTTGGTGAAGTCTAAAGTTTTGCACAAACCATCTTGAGAGGGGAARATGTCAGCTGTCAATGACACAGATCAAGAGATTGCTTCCCCAAGTGGTAAGATAAACGAGGCTGGAGAGTTTAATAACAACATAGCACACAATTTTTGGAGGACAAGAAGACCTGTTATTAGGATGTAGGGATAAAGGCTTGAGAAGCAGCCTGGATTCATGCAGCAGTTTTGCAGTTTTGGGAAGTTAACTGTGATGTATATAACCACAGCTGGAGGAACTTCAGAACTGAATGCCCACCCTATGTAGAAAGACAGATCATTTCCATGTTATATGGGAATGGAAAATTCAAAGTGAGACATACTCAGCAGAAGGCTTGTCAGAAAAATTTAATTCTTAAATAGTTGGACACACATGGGATGACATCAGCTCAGGGAGGTTGCCTGTCTGGAATGATGGCCAAGGGACCAAATTGTCTGCTTTGCTTTCATTCATTCAACAGTCCCACATAAGCAACACTTCCCCGTGTAATATTCCAACTCTGTCAAAAATGCTTGGCTTCCCCCCCCCCCCAATTTTTAATCAAAATATTAAAAAATTTGGTTGCTTCTCTTCTCTAGATTGAAAATATCACCTAGCACTGTTCAGTGAAGGATTTCTTGATATTTTAAATTTCTTAAAGCACTTCAATCAACAAAAATACCCTCATTTTTTTGCTGAAAGAGTAGTAATTTTCGAAGGAGTGAGTTATTCTCAATTCRACGCAAATGTCAAGGTGAGAATTTGCTTTTGTTGTCTCAAACTTCTCCACTGTTCCAAGCACCAGATTATATTTAAAACSCTGCTGGCAGGGACACTGCACATTGTGTCACTGGCCATCCTCACCCACCTTCTCTGTGAGGTGAGAAGGGCACAGATTGTTTATCAGAGCGCTTTGGAAACACGTTCTGGGTTAATGCCCAAGGTCAAAGGAGCTTCTCTTACTTAAACAATCAAGGTCAGCGAAGGTCCCCAGGCCTTGTGCAAAGCAGCTTTACCCTCCCAGGGCAGCTTGTAGTGGTGTCACATCTGCAAATTCCAAGATTACCCAGAACAAAAATAGTCAGTCAACTGCTACACAACTGGTTTCATAAATATCAACACCTGTTTCTCATTATTTTGCCTCTTTGAAGAAGATACTTTCCCATTTCAGCTGGTCAGAAGGCCAACACCCCCTCTTCAGTTACATTCTGGTTGCAGCACCTCCACCCCTTTCTCATTAACCCGGGACAAGAGAGAAACCCTGATGGGTTCTGCTGGGCTCAAACCAAACCAGCTCCACGAGCCAAAGGAAGGGGGACACAAAGGAAAACAACGCCGTAGCCACGCACAAGTCACTTCAAAGTTTCCATGACTCAGAGCTACGGGCTGCCAACGGTGGTACCCTGTCAGGAAAACACTGTGGCTTCGTGAAATCAGCCCGAGGCTGGAAGGCAGGAAGACGTGGGTTAAAACRCTGGTGCTGCAGATGCATCCGCGGGTGATGGCAACCGAGAAACTCCGCAGGAGTCTGACCTTGTTTGAAAGCACGWCGGGCTGACACAGGCGAGAAGTACCCGAGGACTCCAGCAAAACAAGGGCATAAAACACTGCCCACGGACTGCAACTTATCTGCTTGCCATCTGTACACAGGCACTGCTCATCTCAGCGTGCCTCCCTTGGCACTCCTCCACACAAACTTTGAGCAGATCGCTTTCCCTCCCATGGCTGTGGAGGTTTGACGCCCGCGTGGAGAGAATCTGATGCCTCTTCTGGGTGAAACAACCCATGCAAACACCTTTTAAGGGAGTGAGGCTGAGAAAAGAGATCTCTTTTTTTAWCTTCTGAAATGATGGTATTACCTCGGTCATGTTCAGTGTGAGTATTTCATTCCTTTTTCATCTGCACACTGAATTAGCTCTTTTCTGTAGGGAACRGGCTATAGGGGACCTGGCTTGTCATAAAGCTGACATTTTCTTGACCACATAGATAACAAGGACAAAAAAAAAAAAAATCCAACACAACTCAGTAAAAGGCAAAGCTTCACCATTGCYAGCCAGAGCACAGGACAGTAGAGAATATCAAACGAGGGGGAATACCTGCTGTACACCTCAAAAGGCATATATTGGACATCAGTACTTTCAGAACTGGTTCAGTCACAGCTGGGGAAAAATCTTACAGACAGAGCTCCAGGTATGCAGGCACACCAGTATTAGCATCCTATACATGAATTTTGGGTTGAACTGGATCTGCCACTTAAAAACCCCATGCCATGGGAAGAAATCCACAAATTCCTCCCTTGATACTCCATTGTTTTTAATCACTCCCTTAACCAGATGACATTTTCCTTAATGATATGACTTTCAATGACTGGGCCTAATATCAAAGAAATATAAATGCATTTCTAAATTTGGCTCAGCCATGGAGCTGGCTTTTCACAGGGTCATAGCAGCTGGCTTTGCAAGGAGACTGGAACTCCTCAGGCCAAAGTCAGAAATTCATCTGTCTTTATTTTTTGGTAGACACACAGATGGACACAAAAGGTTCTTCGTTAGCAGTTGTCAGTGTCACCTATTGCAGTGCTAATAAACAGGATATTAGTTCTTCTAAATAAATAGGATATTAGTTCTTCTAAACATACTCAGATCTTTTGACAGCACCAGACCTGGTGACTGGGGGAAGGCAAGGGGAATCTGTTTATCCCATGCTAGAGATACAGCTTCCCAAATTTCTGCTCACTGTCCCAATATTAGGGAAAATCATTGTTTCTTCTCCTATGTCTCAGCCCTCAGAGCGTGCCTGAAGGGAGGCACTGRGTACAAAAAGATCCCAAACCTTTACAGCCACCTTTTGGATAAGCTCAATGGTTTTATCCAAAGGGCCCACTCATCACAGCAGGTGGAGCTCAGAATAAACACACAAATATGTGATATTGCCATTATCCTATAATTAYGGCATTACTGCAGCAAACCTCTGATAATTCCCCTCGATTTTAACAAGATGATCAGAAATAAGGTCCAAGAGGGTACTTGGGAATGTGGAGATGAGAAATGGGAGCACTGGCCCTGAGTTTGTCTTTGGGATGGTGCTGAGATCAGAACTGCCTTCCCGGGGGCACCAGGTTAGTTTTTTACACAACACTTGTTTCCAAGTGTCTTCAGTGGCGAGAGAACACCTTCATCACACTGCTTTTGTCAGCCAAAGGAAACYACACAGAACAAGGGTGTCTGTTGACACAGCAAACGAAAAATATAATGCACATTTACGACCAAGTGTCCTATGCTTGAATTTAAGTCTATTCAAATTCCACTTCATCAAGGCTCTGGTCCATCAGCCAGGCAAGTTTCAACCCAGCACAACCCAAACACAATTAAAACATTTAGACTGTTACTTGCACACTAATTCCATTCATACCTCCCCCACCCTGTTTTAATGCAGAAACCTTTGAAGCTCTTTTTTGCCTYCCCTCTTCTAACAGGACTTCCTGCTATTGGCAAATATGTATTGTGGAAAAATTTCCTTTTTAATATTCATCCTCRGGGCCTCAGAAGAGCATGGTATTTTCTCCACATTTTACAAGCATGGCTGCTGTCATGTGAAACTCCACTACCTTCGGATTTAAGCATTTTTACAACAAAATCAGGAGGCAAGAAAGTCTTCCAGAGTTTTAGTAAATCAGCTCTCTTCTAAATGCCTCAAAAATAAAGACCTCCCTCCCAAAGCCCACCACAAAAYACCTTCATGCTACAGGATGAGATGTACTATGAGGAGCACTTGAACACTCCCAAAGACTGTTCAAGCATTAAAGAATAAAGCAAAAAATGTCTCCTTCAGAATAAAAATTCATGCAGATATYACAGCAAACTCTTCCCACAGAGGTTGTGGGCTATTTATTACTTTTTATTTATAAGACTGCTTATCCTCRTGGTCAGGTAACCATCAGGAGGCAGAACAAAGTTCTGTCGGTTCTTCAGACTTGAACTCCAGTTGCTCCAGAAGGGACTATGCTGAGCATTAGCTTTGACAAGTAGAGATGCAAAACTGGATTYGTGCACCTCAGGCCCATTTCCATTAAACTTGCTCCTGAGCTCCAGCATCTCTTTCAGTGCTGTAACAAAAGGAAAATGAGTTTTATGATCTTTAACTAGCAGATGTGTATCATGGGCGTCCTGATAGCTGCTCAGGATGTTTCATGACCACGTGTCACTACTGAAGCTGAGCATCAGCCACTCTCTCATTCTTTTTTTTCAGCTCCACTACTTTTCCTGTTTTACTAAACCTTGGTATTTCTCAGCCCTGGCTCTTTGCCCATTTTAATTTCATATGCTGCACAAACCTCAAAGTCTGAATACATTGTGAAGATGTTTTCCCTCCCATCAGTACTAACAGTAGCATTGCTAATTGCTGTGGTTTTTCTTCCCATTGGACTCTCAGACTTCTGAAGCTGTACAAGAAGAAGTTAAGTGTACTTGTCTAGAGGAGATTATTGTTTCTAAGTTAATGTTATCATTTTCGAGGCCAAAGTACCAAAACAGATGCTGGGGTATGAACCTTTGTGCTGCAGACGCATCTCCTGTGCCAAGCAGGATCCTATTGAGAACGTCCACTATGGAGGTGGACACTCTCCAGAGCAACCTCAGTGCTTCCCARCTCACAGCCTGCCTCAGTGCCTGACAGTCCTGCCACGCTGCTGAGCTCCTCAGATGCATGACAGCTYCTCACCCAAAAGACATTTTCATTTGTTCCTCACTACTTTTTTCCCTAGAACCTCTTCTATCAAACTTAATGCCCTTTGCATTCATCAGACCACTTACAAAAAYACATGGCAAAATCCTTTCCCCGCTCTTAGGCAGCAGCATGGGTAGTGATTGTTCATTCAATCCTCAAGTGGACCTTGCTGATCTTCACAAATTTATGCCTGCAGGAGAGATCAGCCCAGGCTCCCCCTGCCTTTGACAGCTTTGGAGCCAAGCAGGTGAGGGAACACAGCACAGGCACAGAGCACAACTAATTCTGCCTGTGAACAACTTGGTTCAGGCCCACTAGAAATTTCTGTTGGGCCTCTACCTGAAACAACATGCCCTGTGACCGTACGCTGTCCTTCACGTGGTGTTACTCAGCAGGACAATTCTTCCTGCAGCTCACAAATCTCTTCTGCAAGATCACTGTAATTCTTCTCAAAGCTTCACTAGGATCAAATCCTGCCCCTCTCCCAAGAAGCACGCCTCTGCTGCCTGAGGCTTTCTATGTTTATCCACAGACTCCATCAGCGATCCCACAGGGAAAAAGAAAATACACCAACACACAGGTGTGAAAGCCATGGGGAATCTGTGCTGAGCAACCCCCACACGAATCTCACTAGTGCACACACGTGCGTTTTTCTCAGCTTCACTTTGTGAATTCTGCAGATCAACCCTTCATGAACATGCAACACAAACAGAAGAGACAGAACTTCCAAAGTGTTTGCAAATTCATTATGCATTGATGTAATTTCAAAGTAATTCACACGTGTAGACAATTCCAGGATATCTATCCAATTGTTCAGTATCTCTGAAGAGGGTAAGGCAGATAGATAACTGCAGGGGTCTGTAATTCCCTGGTCCGGGACTTGGCTGCACACCTCGACCTGCCTCTACTCCAGTTTCCTCAGAAATTGGGTGCATGTTTAAGGCTCAGTTCTCCCAGCGTGCTCACTCCTTGATCAAAGGTGACCATCTTCCAAACAACTCCTCGCCAAGATTAAATAAAAACTGATGGAGGGCAATCCAACTCTTTACTCAAAGATAAACTGCAATTGCTGGCAATCTACATTTAATAATCTTCTACACTAAGTGCACAACAGCTGGAATTTTACTTCAAAATGAAAAGGCAAACAAGCAAGACCTTAAGACAGAGTAAGTTTTAAAATCAAACTGAATTTGCAGCCTCAGGTAYTCATTGCTTGTAAGCTCAATTAATTCACAAGGCATAAATTCTTTATGATACTTTACTACAGTTTTAGGTGAGCAAATCGAGCAAGAATTCTGCTGCTAACAGAAAAATCAAGAGTGTCAGAAGCTTGCTTTGTTCTACCTTCCCCTGCTGGGAAAACAGTAAGGTCACAATGTCTGTGCTCATAGACACTTCGGATCCTATTCCAAAAGGAACAGGACAAGCAACTGTGCTTTATTGAATCCATTCTGACTTCATCTTCTATGAAGATCACTGAGAAGGATCAAGAGCACCAAGCTCTGACATCTTCACATATCCATTGTCATTCATTTTTCTTCTGCCAGCCAACTAGATTTAATCCTGATTATAGCTAATGAAACAACAGCTAATGCAACATCAAAGACTGCTCTAAGCTTTGAAGCCTTGCTTTTAGTTCTTGTAGCTGTGACAATCCAGGACTAGAACCTTGCTCCACACAAGAGAAGAAATGCCAGCCTTACTCAGAACTTTTTATCCAAGAGAGATGAACAGGAGGACCAACATGACTGAAGAATTCTTTGAAAGGCCTTCTTTAATACAGTTTATGATGGCTATTCATTAGCCAAGCTTAAGTGGCCAGGAAAAACACCTGGTTTCACTAATATTTCCATTAATATTTTAATATTTCCTTAGTAGTGATAAAGTTTCAGACCAGTGAAAAATTGAGTCCCTGAGCAGGTCCTTCTAGAARTGGTTGCTAATGCAGCTGGCATGTTATTTGCTACTTTTATAATTTTTTTTTAACAAAGAAAGTACCTCACTGATGCTTCAGAGCTAGCACTGAACCTTCAGCATCTCCAAAATTAGGTTATAGTCAATCTTGTTTTGGAAAAAAGAACAGTGCTTCATATTCAAGTAAAAAACTGCGTGGGAGGAGTATAGTGAAATCCTGTATTTCACAATATTTTARCTCAAAACCCAGCTGCAGTAAAATTTCAGTTTGCAATGCTAAAAAAAAAAGCTGTAACCACAACGAAGTGTGACAAGCTTGAGGGCTAAAACAAAACACAGTTCATTGTGCCAACTATTTAGAGCTGCAGATGATTATCAAACCCCAAAATTTCACACCCTCCCACTTCAACATGAAAATAAAAAGCTTAGTGTAGTAGTTGTGATTTCTAGCTGTGTGTTAATTAGTTTAAACCTATTATTCCTAAACATCTTAGCTGACTGATAGCACTTGGGAACCTTTTAAGGCAGATATTTATATTTACTTTATGCACTTAAAACAGGCCCCTCAGCCAACAGCCTACCCTACCAGACAGCCAAATTTTGGGAGAGATTTTACCTCTCCCTGTTGTTTTTTTACAGGAGTCTGAAGTAAAGTTATTTACCCTCCTTGCCTGGAACTGGTCTCAAGGAGGTTAAGCTCTGGTTAAACRCAATGTCCSAAATGAAAACAAGAGAGAACCACARCTCTCAAGGTGTTTTTGGTTTGCAAAGCACCACCTGGAATTTAAAGGACTACACACAACCTGCTGAAGTACTCTGCTGCAGGGAGTTTCCCACCCAGATAGGAACCATGCACAAAAAAAGGGGAGAAATAGGCAGAGATTATGACACTCCACTGTCAATTCTCAAGATTTTAAAGCTGCAAGGATCCGGACATCTGACATTGTTTTCAAAGCCTCAGCCCTGAGAAAACTTATAAATGAAATCAGGTTTTTCTTTGGAGGAGGAAGGTGTTCTGAAAAGTCAGCTCTGTGCCTCCAAGCTGCCAAAAGGCAACTCAAAAATAACTTTTAGGCTTGGGTGTTAACATKAACTACCTGTTCTTTGATTACCTGGCTTTGGCAATACTATGCAAATCAGGTGCCAGACAGGCTGGTGACAAGAGAGATCAGGACCCATGCTCGTTGAATTAAAGTCAATGCAACAGAGTTTGTACAGAGTTTTTCCAGCTCAGTGATACATGTAAGCAGCTGGCTACCCATACYTTACTGAAAGCATCTCCTCTTGAGTACTCCCTGCTTGCTATGTGTTTTATTTTGCAAAACAGCCTCACTGAAAAAAACAACTCACTTTGTATTTATATTTTGGACATCAACACTTTGACTGGCCAAAGAGGAGAGGGAGGAAGATACATTCCCTATGTACCACAGGYATTCTGCATTAAGATACTGGAGTCACATGCGTGATTTTGAAGAAGAGCAGAACAGCAGTGGGTAAATCAAAAAGGCACTGGATTAGGAAATGGGTAGGTTAAACTTAGTCAAGAACTGCCAAAGGCATTTAAATGAAACACAGACAAGCAAACAYCACCAACACAGTAAGTTCCTGTGTGCCTCTAAGCTGTGGCCAGCACAGCAATGGCAGGAGAGAACATTTCAGTGGCACTAACAGAAGTTAAAAACAGTGACTTCAACACAAACCAGAATGGTCTAGCACAGGGGCAGCACCCCAGGCAATGTCTGCAGGGCCCTGGCACACTCCTTGGAAATGCCTGCCACAAGGAGGCAGAGTCAAAGTATTCAAGGCAAAGCAACTAACACTGCCACAAAGGAAAGGCACGTTCAGATATCCCACAGCAAGGAGACCACAGAATTAGGCCACCCAAMTAAATCAAGTTGCAACCTGCTCAAAAATGCTAGTCTGACCCAGACAAGTTGCTCTTATCTGTCTCACAGGTGAAAGTAAACACCTGAGATAGTAGGATTTKATTTGATTGTGGCAGGCAAAAGCAACTGCTGTAATAAACTGCATTCAGGAGTAGGAGTCTGTATCACCAAATACACACAGACCCAGAACCTCCACAACAGCTGCAGGAAAAGTGGTATTAACACCTGAACTCTACCGTTCTACCCACCACATGCAAGACACTTGTACCATTTATCTGGGTGGGTTAGGATAATTCCTAACATTCAACAAAAAATGCAGACAGCAATTAATAAAAAAAAAAACAAACAACCCCAAACAGCCGTTGTGAGAATTAAAACTTTTATTAGTGTATTCACATATTAGGCAAACGCAACACGCATGAAGCTTATCTCTTAGGTTCACAAGTTCTACCAATACATTAGTCTACTGGTAAAACTAGCACAAACTGGTAACTGCTTTGCCAATTTTTGAAAGGTGTCTTGGCCCACTTTTTCAAGGCTTGATTTTTGGTATTGCTTCTATGCCCTAGTCATTATGGCATAAAAATATCCACCACTATCATCAATTCAGTCAAGTGATTAAAAGCTGTAACACTGGCCACATTTTTGTTCTCAAAGCTAAGTTATCACTAGCTGTACTTACAAAGTACAGAACTAGTGTAATTGATGAAACAATGGAGAAAAACAGACAAAGGCAATCCTGCTACTGCCACAATAACAAAAGAATGACAGACAGCTAGATCACAAGATTGTTAGTAAGATGTGTATTTTTCAAGTCAGAATAACCCTTCTATACAGTTTCCCAACCCATCCCCAACCCAGACTTATTTGTAGAATATATTTCAGAATATTTTTAATATGGTGCAGCTGTAGTGTCCAAGGGTTCACAATAACATGCACTGTCATGAAGAACCTGGAAGTCCTCCTTCGCTGGTCATACCTCAGCAACCACTATTCTAGAGGTTTTGCAGAAGCAACTACTTTTAATAACAAGGCCCATTATGACATAATGAATGCATATGATCTGGTGTGTAAGTAAACTATAAAAGCGATTCAGATAAGAAATTTAAATTCTGTTACTGAAATATGTTAAGAAGCTGCATCTATTTAAAACCTAAACAAAAAGAATCTAGCTTACCCCAGAAAATRATTTTTCAAGGTATATGGCTCCAAAGACTAAACCATTATTTTTTAGTGATATATGAAAAAATGAAAAAAATACAGATGATAAGGGGTAAGACTTATTCAATGMAAAAAATACAGATGTGGTATGCCAATAACTTTGTGCACTTAATCCAATATCCAAAGCCATGGCAAATTCTCATTCCATGAGAAAAACCCATTTCAATGATCCAAGGTACAAAAAAAGTCCCAAATTACACCACTGCCAGCAATACTGCTGGGAACAGATGCAACAACTCAGATGGGTATCAAAAAGCAGACTGCTAGTGTGATGGATACTCAGAATTTGTAATATGAATTCATTTTAGGCCCCATTAAGTATATAAAGTGCCTTAAGACTTCACAGATGAATCTCAAGACGTTTCTTGCCCTTCCAATGGAGGGATTTTCTTTTTCATTAAGAAGGCAGCAAAAAATTAAGCTTTTCTATAAGGAAAGTCTTTTTATATTTAGGACAACTTGAAAACCTGCTTATATAAAAAAAAATACAAAAGAAAAAGGGAGCAAAGTCTTGGAATTTTATGAGATACTTGCCCCGATCAAAAAACCAAAGTGACTATTTATGGGAACTAAAATGTAGAACAGCACAATACTGTGATATTTGAGATCATGATACATTATCTGTATATATACTTAGCTATTCATGTTATTGATAACCATTAGGACACTCAATTATATACCCAATAAAAAACACCATTAAAGAGTCTTTAGAACTGTCCCTTCTTTCTGAAGAAGGCTTTTCTATACACTAAATTTTCATCTAGTATCAGAGTATAGGAAACAGAATCCACAAGGTGCTTTAACTGATGAGACCTCAAGTGCTGTTTTTTCTTTTTTTTCCTTTTTTCTTTTCTTTTTTTT
>NW_026623317.1:2222733-2290477 GCF_030028575.1 Malurus melanocephalus
TTTTTTTTTTTTTCTTTTTAAAAAATCTTTTTAGATAGTAAACAGTTCATGGGGACCACACACAAATACTACGACAGACGAGCTGTTATATTAAGTCTGTTGATTGGACTCAATTTTTAGCCCACTGATGACAGAGGAGAGTTTTAGGACATGCTGGAGCAGCGAACTGAGGGGGAGCCCATCTGAGTCAATACTTTGTCCAGCCACTGTAGGGGCCCGTTCAGGTGGAGCTCAATCCAGCAAGGAGTGCTTGTTACCGTCTGCCGCCTAGAAAACAAAAAATAGGGAAAAGTCAGTGATTTGGGTTGGGGTGACCACGTTAATAGCAGAGGGAACTTCAGGTGGCTTTTATGAGAAACTGCCAGAAGCATCCTCCATGCCTGCAAGAGCCAATCCTTGGCAGTTCCAAAGAYGGACATGCTGCTGGCCAAGGCTGGACTAGTCAGGAACGGTCACATCTCTGTGGTAACATGTTTAAGAGGAAAATTAAGTGATTGCCCAGTGGTAATTGCCAGAGGAGAGCAGGGTGAGAACATGTGAGAGGAACAACTCTGCAGACACCACGGTCAGGGCAGGAGGAGGGACAGAGCTGCTCCAGGGGCCAGAGCTGAGATTGCCCTGCAGCCCCTGAGGGGCAGCCCATGGTGAGGCAGCTGAGCCCCTGCAGCCCATGGAGGGCACAGGGATGCAGAGATTGACCTGCAGCCCCTGCAGGAGCCCAGCCTGGAGCAGGGGATGCCTGAGAGGAGCTGTGACCCAGAGGGAAGCCTTTGGAGAGGGGAGCCCACACTGGAGCAGCCTGTGCTTGAAGGATGTACCCCATGGAAGAGAGAGCCACAGTGCAGCAGTTTGTGGAGAGTTGTTGCCTGTGGGATGGACTCACAGTGGAGAAGCTCATGTAAAACTGTCTCCCATGCCAGAGACCTCACGCTGGAGCAGGGGAAGGACTCCTCTCCCTGAGCAGCGGCAGGAACAAAATGTGAGTAACTGACCATGACACCCATTTTCATCTCCCTTCATAGCTGGGGGAGGAAGGAGAGCCAGCAAGGAGTAAGGGGTGGGGGRAAGATGTTTAAGGTCTTATTTTACATCTCATTACCTTGCTCTGATTGTGTTAGCAATAAATTCAATCAATAACTCTATTTCGAGCCTATTTTTCCCATGGTGAGGGATCTCTCATGGTCCTTATCTAAACTTGGGAACCTTTCATATTTTCTCTCCTCTGTCCAGCTGTGAAGGAGAATGAGAACTGCTTTTGTTGACCGTGCCTGGAATCCAGCTAGGGTCAATCACCTACAGGCAGAATGCAGGTTCAGCTGCCACAAAATTCTGCATCATATGATTAAATATGTTTCCATCTATATCTATTGCACAGAGAGATAAAAACCTGCAACCATTACCATAACTGCTACTAAACTTTTTCCAGAAAAAAAAGCCCCAAAACTTTGAAACACTTCACATATATAAGACACATTAATAATTACATGCTTGTCTGTAATCGATCAAGATTATTCCACTCTGAAGAATATTTCCTTTAAGTGCCACACCAAGAGTGTTACTTTTAAAAYGAAATTCAGAACTGAAGGTTGTCAAACTGAGGCAGTGTTTGCACCACAAACAACTGTGTGCACCTGTATCTCAGCCTTCCAAGAGTCTGCACGCATAACTGAATTCGAATGTTGTAGGCAACTACTRAGAAATTGGAATAGAAACCTCGGCTCTGCACTGTCAGCGTGGCCAAACAGCACAATGCTATCCTGACCATAAGGTCTGGCTCTTTGGAGCAAATGACATAATAAATGTATAAGCAACCTGGTAGATGATGTCAGAAACATTGTTTCAAAACATCATGTGTGGTTATAGGTGCTAACTGATGGTATCTCAAAGGAACACCAAACTTTATCTCTGATTTCCTGTAATCTTACACTTCTASGTGTGTTTTGTACTGTAACATCCTCACACAAACAACTGAAGTAGAAACTGTGTTTCTCTCGTCTTCTGTACTAAATTGCCTATAATTTTTCACAACAGAAATCCTTAATTAAAYACCATATAGCAACTTTCAGTAAAGCTGAAGGACTGACAACCATAAATGCTTAATTCTCTCTCCCATGTATCTTTGTTTCAGAGAGCTGTTATTCAAACATCTTCCTTCTCATCTCCAAAAGTAAAGAAATCAGTATTGGACATACTCTGCCTGAGAAATCCTGTTATTTCACTGTACCCACTCCAGGCATGGGAGTTTTCCCTAACTAGAYTGGCAAGACTATGGTTGCTAAGCCAGTTTTTCCTAGTAATTCCAGCTATCCCAAGATGAAAAGGCAGCAGATTAGTCAGACACAAACACAGCTCCTTCACTTTTACTGTTGGTACTGCAGCATTTTGCTTTAAGGAAATCTGTTTATATAAACAAAGGAACTGAAAGGGYAGAAAGATTAAGACAGCAAAGATTGATTCCAAAAGTTTCACATTTTCTAAGAGAAGACAGCAGCTGGGGTCTGTGCTCTTTCRGCACTCTACAAAACGGTTATCTTAGCCCCGAATGTCTACGCCAGAACAAARTGATACAACAGAAAAACAAATCTAAACCACAGGAAATATAATTCCATTTACTCTCGAATCCTCTCCCAAAGAAGGAAGTTCATTATTCCACCACTGTCAACTCCCCTACAATGTGTTTCACAACACACTTCCTCAAAATTTTACAACTGGTTCTGTTTAACAGCCCTGGCTTTGCACTAGGCTGGTAAAAATTGATAAAATAGTGACAGTCACTGAGCAACCATTTAAAAGCTAAAAACTCAGCTTCATCAACCAAAAGATACCCAGTTCAAATATCACTAATTACCTCTACTAAACTTTATTTAAAAGATGATCCCAGACCTGGATAGTTCCTGTGCTAACATGAACACTTGACTGGTGATTTRAACTTCTACCACCCCCAATTTGGGCTGACACATAACGAAGCAAAAAGCTGTAAGCTATTTTGTTTACCAAGCCTATAAAACGTATCACCCTGCCATACCTGCACATTTATTCACACAGGCCTGAAATGCACGTAATGTTTTGCCTTTGCCCAAGCCTGTTCTATGAGAAATGTTTTTTCACATAATAATGAAGCACGGACATTTTAACAAGAGTGATGGGGTTTACAGTGTTTCCTGGTCCATTTCAACARGTCAGACTACATTCATTTAAATTCAAGGTAGTGTTTGCTGGAGCCACCTCTTCTTGCTCTGATCTCAACTGCATATTTACAAGCTTTGTCTATCWGTAATTTATTTGCATCACTTAGAGAGAGGTGCAAAGAAACTAGCTCAGCATTAGTCAGTAACCAGTTTTTGTAGAGTTTTTGTGCTCTTTCGGCAGTGTTACTGCTGCAGCTTTTTCAATCCTACCATCTATGAACAGTTAAYAGACCAACCACCAACATTCACCCCATTTAGAAGTAATTTTAACAAAAGCCTCCCCACAGTTTTAAACCAGTGCTTACACTCTGTTCACTTCAAGATGCCTCTATATAACCTGGCTCATTGAGCCTTTCTTCTGCTCAGATTTGAATGTTGTATTTAATTATGCCTAAGTGTATACATACTCATTCAGAGCCAAATCCAATAGCTCTTTAAACCTGAGCCAGACTTTCTATTGTGTATCTCTTCCTAACAAAGAGATACCAATTGATTCCATTACTCAAATTTCTCATTTCACCTCATTAGACTATTACAAAATTGGCCTCATTTAGCTAAGAAACYTCCCCCACATACTGATACTGCTATTGACATGTATTTCAAGAGCAGATAAAGGAATCCACCCAAGTGGACCCTACATACCATTATTCAACTTCAGAAATTGTATGGATAAAAAAATATTATGTATTGCATTCGACATCGACATGTCAGTCTTCATTTTTTCAGTGGACAATTTCTAGAGAAGTTTAAGAAATTTGTTTAAAACCAGAAGTCTAACTCTGCAAAATAATGAAATCTTTAAAATTGCTCAAGTTTCTTCTTGAATTCTCATATTTCATTAAAAACAGGCACTGTCCTCAACTGCAGCTTTTCATTTGTGCTAATAGAGAATAAAATTGGAATCTATTCAAAAATAGATAAAATGCCATTTTTTTCCACTCAAAGAACTGTTTTTYGGAGTTTTACTACATAAACACAGTCATCTTACTCCTGCAAAGTTTTTTCCACTACAAGTTCCAAAATACTTGCCATCCTTTAGATGCATATTCTCCAGCTATTTCATTTTGCAAGAGGCACTGCGAGTGACTCCAAGTCTCTCTGTCAGGTACCACCAATGCTATGCTGCACCACAACCTAAGGAACTCGTGCTACATGCAGAGCAGGACAGAAACCAAAATGACTCCATGTCTAACAAATACCAATCTCACAGAACAAACCATGAAGCTTCAAAATGTTGTCAGGGATTTCACCACAATATGCAAGCAAGGGAACAGAACTTTGACGACATTCCCTGCCCAACAGCTGGCTCCCAGGCAACACTAAAATCAGTCTATGGACTTTGTAACTTAGAAGTTCCATAGCTGAGGGGAGGAAAAAGGAAAATGTGGGYTCAATTTGCAGACAGCCTATCCACAATAGCAGCAAGAAGCTTGGACATTTGGCTTTCAAGCCAGACAGAAATGGTATATTAGTGAAAGAACAAAAATTATTAACTCTAAATTTAAGAACAAAGGGTTTTCTTTTCTTACCTGTATTCAGCCCCCCATCCTTTAACAAAGCTCATTCTTATGGTACACATTCTAGTAAGCTGATAAACTGCTTCAAAGCCCTGATTCACAGATTGAGCCAGAAGAGCAGCAAATTCTTGGTTATTAAAGATTTTTAGATTGCATCCTATAAAGAGTCAAAAGGGTACAGTCAGTGAATACTCGTGTTTGCTACACAGAGGCCTTAATCTATCAAGAAATGACAAAAAGGAAAGCAAACGTCACTCAGTGAATACCTCCACTGGGTATTTTCACACAAGACCTTCGGTAGGCTACTAACCTGGTGGAATTTTGCACACAGTTGCAGGATGCCAGCCGTATCTTTGATTACAGTTGGGGCTCTGAACGAAGATCGCACTATCACTCAGGCACTCGGCAAAAACTTCTCCACCAATGTAATACAGACGCACTCCCCTGCCTGTAGCAAAATCCAAAGGAACTCTAGTTATGATATGACACAAGCAAATAGGGAACAAGGGAGTTTATTTTTCAGAGAAGGCCAAGGTTTTTCTTTACAACAGAAACAGAAATCTATTATCTACAGGACTTCACCGATGTGCTGACAGTTGTAGCAGGAGCAGAACACAACGTGCATTTTTCTCCCACAAATACACATATTTGGAGGAGAAGCAGAATACTTTTTGATCAAAAGTGAAAGACAGTTTTCCAGCCATATAATGGCTTGTAGCTATCTAAGCTCAGAAGCAGTGTTCATCAAAACATAATTAAAACTCRTGCTAATACTAAAGTGTTGTATGTGAAGCAGCACAGGCCACTATGGTCAAAAGAGAAAACACAAGATCACCACCGCAACACTTTCTGCTTACATGCACCCACACTATTTCACAACCCACTGCATACTCCTGCACTGCTTTAACAAAAACAATAGGACTTCATTTAGCCCTATTACAAAAAAATACCTGTAAAAAAATACTAGCTGTCCACTTTTAAATTGTTACTTTGTTATTTTGTTCTCTCTCTAAGTGGAAAACAAATCTGCATGGTTTATTTCTAGCAGAAAATAAATACTGTGCAATTGATCTCCCAAAGTGAACTATTTAAAATTAAGAGATCCTTTATAGGTCATAGTTTCCATTCCTCTTTCTCATTAGAACCATTTTTCAAACAATAAAATGTCAGCTGCTCTATTAATGAGTGAGGACTCATGAGATTTTTGCTTTTCCTCATCATTGGTAATTTGACCAGTCAGTATAGGCACAGCCTAGGTTTCTGCACATCTAAAATTTTATTAGACAAGCATTTGGATTTGGCATTTGGACTTGGCATAAGAGGAGTTTGTTCTATTGAAGAGGTTGAAATTTTACTGAAAGTAAAAACAACAACAACAATCAAAAAGTCRTAAATGTTGCTATTGAATGTATCCAGAAAAAAAAAAAATTAAGGTATTTACTGAAGAACCTAAAGTCAAGAAAAAAACTGCATTGTGGAAAACAACATTCTTGACCCACATTAAGAAGAAAATCTCAATCAAACAATTTTCACAATAGCAGCTTTTCCCATTTCAGAAAACAATTCAGAATTTCATCCTATTGACGTCCATTCTGTATTCTATAAACTACAATAAGCTAAGCAACATGTTAATACTTAGTAATTAAAGCTTAAAGTTCAATTACAAGCAATTCTGCATATAAATGCTGACCATAACAGAGTGGCCCATTGAGGAGCCTGAAAGCCAAGAACCTGCCCCCCGGGATGCTTTGGTGCACCATGATTTTACAGAAGGSAGGAACAGCAATGTGAGCAGCAGGAATGCCACACAGTAGAGTGGCTTCCTCCTGTGCTGCTCTCAGTGTGACAGCTTTGTGACTGCTGCTGCCACCAGCTTAGAGGTTACTGAGTGAGGAAAGGCAGCTCCTTTCAGCTCCAGCCATCACTACATCTCTTTCCAATTCCAACTGGCTTCTGTGGTAGAAGCTGCTACCTTTCTCCTTAATTTCAGAAGCAGTGACCTCTATGTCTTTCCACTTCTGTTCTCAGCCAGAGAGACCAAACTATCCTTGACAAGCCYTGAGAGAGAAGGTTGATGGCTGGCTGCACAAGGATGAAAGCAACCCAACACACATCCTACCYGGATCATTCCAGATAATTTAACCAACAAAATGAAATTAAATAGTTAAAAGATCAGAGATCTTTACCTATATGTCGCCTTGTCATTTCCACTGTAGCATTTCTGTTTACATTGGAAAGCAGACCTAGACAAAATCGCTCTGAATTTGATGGATCTGTAAAGCCATCTACAGTCAGGGAAGGCTGAGACGCATGGAAGGTTTCTCCCACTCTTTGATTCAATTCATAATATGCTATTGAACACCAAAACGCAGGCTCCGAGTAAGTAACTGGTTGCAAGTCTAAAAAAAAATTTTAAAAACCAAGCTTAACATAGATTTTGAGGCTGAAAGTAGTTCGATCTACCCTGCTATTTGTCTCTCCCAGAAATGACAGCAGTAGCCTCCTCAAACTATTCAAACTACATTTTGCTTGCTGTCCTTTTTACCTACTTCAGTAAACAGAATGGAATTCAATCTTCCACACAAGGGAAGGAGGAGGGAAAGAAGGGGTGATCTAATCTGACCACAGCTCATTTAGTTCAGTACTTGCATTTTGCTCGGCAAAATGATTAAGCTAATGGTGCTCTGAGCGCCAGACGTTGAGACATTCCTGTTGCCTTTTCTGTAGCTTGTAAACATTTTGGCAGCATTAAAGAAAAGATTAAACTATCAAACACTGAACAACAAAAAGGAAAAAATAATATGAAAATCACGTTCTTTTGTATTACACCATCTATTTAGATAAAGATACTTCTAAGCTACTTTATTGTCCCCTACCAGAGAACAGTATCTTCCCTGCATATCTTCAGTTTTTTCTTCACTAAATCCCCTTTTTACCTACCCTAATTACTTACTCAGCGTTCTGAACAGCATTTTCCTGTCACATCCTGTCACCATTCCTTAAACAAACCCATGGCAATCTGATCTTCCTGAGGCACTTACACAGACACACAGCAATGGCACCGGATCAAAGCAGGTGGGCTACTAATGTGGGAGCAACAACTGTGCTGTGGTTACAGGTGAAACAGTACATGAGAAGAGCAGCAGAGCACACACACAAGGGAGACAGCAAGTCTGGGCAGCATTATGGACAGGCAAACATCCTTTAAACTACTTATTTTATAAATGCTATTCCTGCACACACAAAGATATCACTCTCTGCTAGGAGCTCAACAGATAGAGAAACAGAGTAACTGTTAACAAGTGATTAACCCAGCTCCATTATATTTAACATCAGGAAGCCAACCCAAGAGTCACCTCTTAATACAGCTCTAAATTTCTTAAGAATTTAACTTTTTCACTTTTCAAGATTTTTCACTTTTAAAGAATTACATACGTAATTAAGAGTCACAACACACAGAGAAATAATTTTAAGTATTTCCAGCTTACCCAGGCTATGATTTACTGGAGATAGAGTACTAGGAGACAGCTCTGCTGGAGATCCTGTTGAAGACAGACAGACAGRTTTCAGAGCAAACAGTTTTCATTATTTCAGATTAGTACGCATAACCTAAATTATCTAAATCAGTTCTACACTGAAATTTTTCAGAGAAAAGAAAAGATATCAGAAGATTTCAGAAGATATCAAGATATCAGRAGATATCTTTTCAGAGAAAAGAAATCTCAGATATCATATAACCAGTCCCAGACTTCTGGGAACCCACCCCTCCTTGTAAAGAACCAATTAATTTAGCAYTGTATCTGGCAGAACTCTCACTTTATGCACACTCTGCACTTGACCAGTGAGAAGGTAGTGACTTCTCAAATTCAGGAAAAAAGCAGTTAAGAAAGAGTGAATGAGAGAAGCAAKATATTCCTTCTCTTATCAAAGGAAAAGGTTTATCTTGAAAAAGACCTTCCAGTATCTGGAGGAAGCCTTCAAGAAAGTTGGAGAGAGATTGTTTACAAGAGCAGGTAGTGAGAGGACAARGGGGAATGGCTTCAAACTGAAAGAGGAGAGATTTAGGTTAGACATCAGGAAAAAAATCTTTATGCTGAGGACGGTGAGGCCCTGGCACAGGTTTCCCAGAGAAGCTGTGGCTGCCCCATACCTGGAAGTGCCCAAGGCCAGGTTGGACAGGGCTTGGAGCAACCTGGGGTAGTGGAAGGTGTCCCTGGTGGAAAGAGAGGATCTCTAAGGTCCCTTTTATCCCAAACCATTCTATAATATACGACTCTATGATCTTCAGAAAACAGCAACCTAGATTTCCTCACTTGAGGAAACAACTCTTTCCCAGAAGAGGAATATAAAATATATAAAATAKAAAAACATGAACCTTCAACACAATTTGCACACAAGAAGCAAAATACAGAAACTGAAACATTCCTACAGYGACTACTGATGTCAGGCTGTTTTAATTAAGGTATTTGTTGTCACATAGTGGGAAAATATTGCAGTTCTTACAGCAACTGGTGCAGCTGATTCCAGCTAACTGAAAATGGTTGYTAACATGAGCTAACCAAGCACACCAGAGTCTGCCATTGCACAGCAGGAGGCTCTTACCCAGCACATTAACTGCGCATTGTCCAAGTCTAAGGTCAACCACATTATCTAGAAACGATTACACACCAAGGCACAAATGCTGCTACTTTTGCCACAGAGCCTTCCATACAAAAAYTAGTTTGAAGTATGGCAGAAGTGGTAAGTTTGTCAGAGTTAGAGACAGGTTCTCAGAATACAGATTGCCTGTAACTTGTTTAGRCTAACAGACATTTTGTTTCAATGAATCTGTTTACCACCGAATGGTTCAAACCAATTAGCTATTACAATCTATTTAAAGGGTTTCTGGTCAAGTCTTAATTAGACTTGTGTATTTCTGTTACAAAACAAACGTAATATATTTAACATGGCACAGAATGTTTTAAAAGCATTCCCCTGGCAAAAAAAAAGTTATGTTCATTAAAGACTGAGTGGTATTTTAAGCACAAAACACGACGTTTTACAAGGAAAACTGCCACCATCTTTTGGGCTTCATTCATGCTCCTATACAGAGGGATGACAGCGAATAATCCAAAGCCTCGAAAGTAATGAAAAATAAATGTTACCTGTATCCATGCTTTGGTTCAGCTGCTGGTCACTTGTTTCTCCATCTTCACTGATATATCCTGGAGGAGGTGTTTCTATAAAAGAAAGAAAAATCCACCAATTTGTAGAATGACTGGGGAAACTTCTGTAAGATTTAACTCTTGTGCATTTTGTCATCACATCTTCATGAGCTCTGTAACAGGTAAACACTGAATCAGAATGTCATTTTGCTGTCCCTTTTTCCTTCAAGTAGGATTTCAAACACATTACCTGCCTTATTGGTATGTAAAATGTATCTCCTCTTGTATGTCACTCAATTGCTCAAATATGTTATATAATTACCAGAATCCTTGTTTGTTCCATTTGAGACAAGATGCTGTCACTACAATGAGTAACAATTCTGCAATTGTGATCAACAGCTTTCATATTTAGTAGAATTACAAATGAAAAAAACCATCTGGTGACTTCCACAAAAAAATAATGTGAGCTGTCTTTATGTAGGATAACCATCAGATCAGATACCCTCCCACACCTTACTCAAGTTGTTAGATTTAAAGGTTATTTTTCAGTTCAGTCCCCAAATATGTATTTCTTCAAGACCCAACAGCTGATTTGACTCATTTGTAACTATATTAACCAACTTAAAACACTGCACAAGTTCTAGTATTATTATTATGAATACTTCTAAGCTCTATTAAAACTATCATCTATTCTTTTAACTAGCTTTCTTTAAAGACAGAATTTCACAGACTAAAGTAAACTCAGTACYGACTTTGAAGTGTTCTGATACCAGAAACTGTGTCTAATTCCTAAGAAATATCTTCAAAACCCAGGAGAGTATGCATGTTCCTCTTCTCCATTCAAAATGTTCCTTGTAATCCAGATAACAAGTTAACCAACTGCCTTTCAGGAAATAACTTTCTTTGAACTGGGCAAATGTCTTTTCCTACATACTAAAGGCAAAACCTGTGTTTCTTTAGTGAAAGTGTTTGAAGCTAACTATCKCTACAATCACTTTAGAATTGTCTATGGAACTCCCAGGGATTAAACACTTTTAATTACATTCTTACTGAACAGCAGAAATTTAAAGATAAAACCTTTTTGCTTAAGAAATAAAATATAACTATAATAAACATAATGTCTGAGATGTAGTGCAATATTGTGAGATCAGAAGGAAACCAGTGAGAGGAAACTAGATTAAGTCAGTTGATTAAATAAAAATGAACTGAGAATTTAATCTTTGATTCATTCTGTGTGCTAAATATAGACGTGACAAAATTCAAGTGAGAATTTGAAAGGACGATTAAGGGAAATCTTCACTAGTACGAAATATGATAACAAAAATCATACCCATTTTGAAGATTTTTCACAGCATTCATCATGACAAAGGGGACTCCACCCTTCTCCAAATCATTCACTATTGTTAAGCCCACAGCTGTGGGCAAAAGGTCAATACACACTTCCAATCCAACCCATGACTCCTGTTTCCAGTTGCTAATCTAGGCTCTTTGGCACAGATTATTTTCCATGTCAAGTTTCTGCCCTAACAGAGAAGATTTACACCGCCTAATACTATTAATAGTTTAGGGTCAGAGGTTGAGCACCTCACAGCTGGAAATGAACACTCAGGTGGGGCATKAAAAATTTTTTGTTGAGCTTGAGTGCTGCCAGAAGTGTGGACGGTGAAGCTCAGCCCATCCAGAACCTGGGCTGGAACACACAGCTCACAAAGGCCATCCTGCAYCTTCATGATTACCAAACTTTCTTACAGATCAAGCACTGAGACAGGACTGGGTGGAAGCTACAGATGTTAGCCTGCCCTGCCGCTAAAGAAAACRGTTCTCTGAAGAAAGCTGAAGGCACACAAGGCTTATCAGAACCCAGCCAAGCCTTCCAGATTAAGTCAGCAAGGTCGAATAAAGTAAGATACCATCATATGAACACAAGAGTAGGGTGTCAGTGACAAGGAGGAGGTGTGGTTACCTGCATAAACATTTGAAGATCATGTGAATTCCTACAATCACCTTGAGCAAACTTCCTGCAAGTAASTACTTTAGCTCATTTCCATAGCACTAGATCTCCAACGGTGCCTTTCYAGTCAGTTATTTGCAAACGTGATCAAAAGCCCTCAGTTTGAGTCAAAAAAGTATATGCAAGTTAAGGAAACAGCAACTCCTAGCAACTTACATTGCTCTGTAGAGGTGGCAACCTCTATAGATGTGGGCCCAAATTAAACAAAAAAGGTCAAATTAAATTGATTGTTTAATGCCATTTCAATTCTTGGATATTTAAAGAAAACACAATTAACATTCTGCTTACGACCTATAGGTAAAACTTGTACATTGCACATATTTAAGTTTCAGGGCAGTCATTTCATTCTTTCAGAGATTCCACACGTGAATTTTCCGCTTGTTTGTAACATGAATACATTAAACATTTGTGAGCAAATTTGGTTTTCTTTMGTTGGTTTTAAACTCCAAGCAGCTTCTGTAAGGGATAGGAAACAGGAAGTTGGGACAGGAAACAAAGGTCACTGCTTTTATGTTTCAATAAGGGTAACAGGGTTTTAGGTGCAGATTAGCCTTGGTGTTTGTTTTGGGGTAGAAAAAGGGGCAAAGAGGGGGAGGAGAAATTCTTTAACTGTTCAATATCGTTAGGTTGTTCTTTCACACTAAAAAGACAAAACTATGCAAACAACAGTWAGTAAAAGCTAAAGCAGACCATCACTGGTGGTGAGCTACAGATCAAGACACTTTTTAAGTCACTGCTTTGCAATTTAAAAGTTTTCTCCAYATACTACATGTGATGAGATCAAGCATCAATTTATTACTCAATTTATTACTCCAATGCACAACATTTGGCAACCCCTGTATGTTTGTGAAAGAGGTTTAAAGCATAAGGTGAAGATTTACTTTGCACTTATTAGCATTCTGAATCTTAAATAATCTATTGAAACCAAGTAAGCTATTGTGAAATGACAGCAACATGGTTTCATGCAGGATTATGTCCTGCCAACAACAGCSTTTAGGTATTTCCACTGGAATTAATACATGAAATCAACAAAATCTAATTTACTGGTGAATATTTCAATTAATTTGATCACTTACAAGGATGAAATAACCATCTTTGTTCCAGCAACACAATGTTAGAACACACTGTCTACAGTGGTAGTTAAGAAAATACCTGGTATGTAATTGCTCTGTGGTTCAATCCCCGCTGGAAAGTTAGTGTTTTCAGGAATGGAATGAGTATAGTCATCCAGAGGTGGCAGCTCCGTTAGGATCTCAGTGTGCCGCGGCACAAGCACGGGAGGCAAGACTGGAAAGGCAAAATTCAAAAACACTGTAATCAAAATACATTGTGATTCTGTGAGCTAAAAGGAAAAAGATAAATCTAAAACATCTAACAGTTTCTTCTGACGTTTTGGAAATTTTCTAAAACTCGGCACTGCTAATACTACATTTGCACTGCTAGTTACTGGAGGAGATGAATTCCTGAGGTGTCTTAAATTAAGACTATTCCATATTACCACAGGTAAATCAACTCTTTTCTCCTATTCAGTCTGAATTCAACCCAGCCAGCTGGATACTGCTAGCTGTCCTGGAAGTGTTTATAAACACATTTGGAAAGATTTTTCAGTAACTTTACYATTAAAAACTTTCAGGGGTATGATCTCAAAAGCTGTAGCTCTAAGAATCCTGTACTTCTGTCAAGAGGGGGCATCACCTTTTTCTTGTTTTTTGTTTAAAGCATTACGCTGAACACACACAGACATGGAAACAGAAGAAGCAGTCCTCCTACCTGGTGTCTCCACTCTCTGGTAGTGGTATGGGTTTACACATACTTCATCCTTTTTAAGATTAAAAGCATATTCACAGTTTTCAATTGCCTTAAGTTCATGGTGGCTGTGGAGGTCTGGCCAGCGCCACAGGCGGCAGTAAATGACATGTGGCAATCCCTTGCGGTGAGACACCTGCAGACGGCCATCAAGAGATCTGCAGGGGAAAGATGTTGAGAAGCATTTACAGACTGGGAGCTGCCTCCATCACTCAAGCAATAGAGCACACACAAGGGTAGTTCATTCTTAGAATTCAGTGCATTGRCACTGCTAGTGACATTTATACTCTAGTTAAAAGGCTTCCAATGCAATGAAAATGATCATATCAAGCAATGTCAACTTATTTTTGAGCTGTTCAAATTATTGCCAGTGATTTTAGAGTTCATTAAGAGCCACTTACAACCAAGTATTTAGGATGATTGCTTCATATACTATTTTTTTAAATGCAGAAGACAGTTGTTAAAATAAAATCACACACTTAATGGACGCTTCCACTACTAAAGGCACCTCAAGGCTTTGCTGTGGCATGGATGCTTTATGGTTTTAAGCATAAGAATTCCCACAGGACTGCCAATAAGCCTATAAGCAGTCAGCTGCCCAAGTGATCCACATGGCAGTATAACTGTAATGCAAAAAGCAGCAATGCACATCTTGTAAGGGCTGTACAGTTTATCTTCTTCATTTCATCTGCCTTGCTACCAGCTGAAAACGTTTTGCTAGTTTTAAGACAGACTGCATAKGCTTACACAAATGCAGATGTTTATGACTGTTATGGGATGGGAGACAAACCTCAATACACAAATCAAGTAATGTGACATGAAAAAATAAAGACCCTGTTTAGAATTTGCCCACCATTAACTATTGAAGAATTTACAAACAAGTCTTTAGTAGCTCGCTATCTGAGCCAATTAACAAGATTTAACTGAAAGCTTGTGGCATACAAAGCAGTTTAAACACTTTGTAAGATTAGGTCTAAAGAATTAAGTTTTCCAACTTTGTTAATATAAATACCAAATCACATTAGCGCTTGCATTTAACAAGTCTTCCCATTCTTTCAATAGCACTGGCATGAAAAAATAAATAATTGCAGAATTAAAGAGTTTCATTGGTCAAAACATCAGCTGTGAACACACTGATTTCTACACTGGCAAGGAAGTACTTAAAAATGCTGTACCGTGAGAGGCCTAGGAAGCATTTTAGTCTATTTCAYAGCTAAAGCATCCCATTACAGACCCTCCAAAGCCAATCCCTCCCACAAGATTTTTATGATGCGAGAGAGGGCAGAATATTCACCTGGTTTGTTCAGAGAAGCTGTAAAGGCCTGTTGTATCCCACTGATCTATCGTGTTTGGTGTACTCAGTCCCCAAATTTCAGAGCAAGTGCTGTGCATAAATTGAAAACAAAAACAAAAAATTGATATGAATATGGAACATGGTTATTCAAAACACCATGATGTCAAACATGGAAAAATGTACAGAATACTTCCTTTCACATAGAAGATAGAGCACTGTTAGACTGGCATTTAAACTGACATYTCATGCTATATTTTCTATATGAAGGAGGCTATCAAAATGGAACAAGTGATTCAAGGTAAATGATAAATGTTTTTAAAGGTGAACAAGTTCTCAGGTTTTAAGTAATTGATACAGTTGCAATGTTCCTTAAAACACGCAAAACTTCCTCAGCCTAGTTCTTTATAAAATTCAATTGTCAAAGGTAGTTTCTAAGTTGGGTTTTTTTTTTTTTTTTTTTTGTTTTTGTTTGTTTCTAAACATTAACTGCCCTAAGACTTCAAACAAAGGCCATGTGTATTCAAAACTGAACATCACAATCTAAAGTTCAAGTACCACCACTTCAGCATTAATTTTCCATGCACATACCATTTGCTGCTTTTCCAAAAAAGGAAAATTCAAACTCTGAAGCARAATACATTATAGATGTTTTCTGTACTCTCCTTTATTAAACAGCTAAATATTCTTTCATATGATATACAGAACATAGAATGTTTAACACAACTTCACCATATAGTATCTTAAGATTCAACTATAGAACAACAACTTTAATTGCTGTATCAAACAGGAGAAAAGGAAAGACAACTAAGTCTTTACCAAACTGGTTCAAGGAAAAGATCACAACCACAAAGAATAAAGGAACCTTCAGTCAMAGACACAAACCAAAAACAGAGGCAGATTTAAACACAGCATATGAGAAAATAGCATTGGATTGTAAAACAGGCAACAGACTTTTGGAAGCATAAACAACGCTCAGTTCTATAACATATTTGCTCAATGACCACTGAAAACAGTGTATTTTATATAAGTAACATACAACAAAACCTCRCACCTCAGAAATGAAGAGAATTTGGTTCACAAGCAACTTGAATCACTGCTTCCCAATTATGCAGCCTGAAGCTTGGCTGACTGCTACATTAGCTTTTAAAATTAACAGCCTTCAAAAAGTTGCAACAAGAAGAATACAAGGTCACCAAACTTCTGATTTTAAATACAAGTGTTTTGACTGAAATTTAAATTACKAAGTTTGGCCAATACACTCAAGTTTTGATTGAGTGCTTAAGAAAAGAGAAGTGAGGTTGGTGTTTTTATTTCTCCTCATTAGACAGGGAAAATTCATTAGTGTTAGAAAACAAAAGAGCAGACAGCACAGCAATACACTTGAAACTATTTTCAGGGCTGACAACCACCTCAATTCCACASTGATTTTTAATAAAACCTGTGTTGGCTACTGGTGAAGGAAATTAATAGGTGTTGCTCCCTTCTTGTCTCTAGCACATACCTCATTTCTAATGCTATCCCAGGGAGGCTGAAATGTCCATGCCCATGAGAAGCAACCCAAATGAATGAACTGGCTGACCACAGAAAAAACATGGCTGAAAATACATGTTTTGCATTACTTTTCAGTCATATCACTTCTATTCACTGCAGTTATATGAGCACTACAAAGGAGAAGTGAAAAGGTAATTGTGGGTAGCAACAGCCTGCTTTCATCACAAATAAATAGGTTAAATAAAATATGGCCTTTTGATATTTTACTGATTATAGACACAAGTAAAATCTTGTACTAGATGATTTTACCTAGTAGAGAGCAGCAGAGAGCCAGAGATGTAGGCCCATTCTCTGGCACAGATCCAGCTCTTTAGAAAAGCCAACTATCCTGAACAAGGTGCATCCATCTCAGCCACAAGCAGCATCACAGCTCTCCAGAACAAGTAGGCAAAGAGGGATCCTGCCCATGGCTGCATCAAGCYGAGCCTGCAGCATCTCTTTTCCACATTCCTAAGACACTGCCAGAACAGTGGGCTGCCAGCARCTTTGCAAGGATTGAAATAGTTCCCCAAAAGACACATAGGCTGCCTGTGGGAGAACAGGGAGCACCTCTGTACTGTCCTTAAAATATGCACCACTACTGCTGGTAAGACAGATCATCCTGTACATGCAATTAGAAGAACAATCAGCAGACAAAGCCTGCTGCATATTAATTGACACACTGAGATCTGACAGCTCACTACCTTTGAGCAATGGGTCCTTCATACAAAGCAGTGCTCTCAAAGCTGACGCTGTTACACAGATTACATGTTCCCAAAATTGTGGGGTGCATCACTGGTGTAAGCATGACATGCCACACATTTGGTCCATAACACTTTTAAGACAGTACATGCAATAGTAAAATTTCATACCCCTTGACAAAATACGATGAACGGAATTATTTTATATTGCCAACCACTTCTCTCTATAAATACTCAAACTATCAGAGCTGATACATATTTCACAATGCACAGAAAGACAAAGAGTATCCTGAAGAGGACTGTGTGACAGAGCCAAAGCTTGGAATGAAGCTCAAAACACCATGGAGGCAAGGAGGCAGAGAACAGTTATCAGTTAGAGCAGCAAACTGCTCCAACAGTCATCAGTTTACATTACATACTACATTACATACTATCTTCTGGGACACGTATCTCCTTAGAGCAGTGATTAGTACCTGTGTTTTACTGGCTCATCTACGCTAGGATTACACTTAAAGTCCAATGCACAATCAAACACAGAAGAGAATGAAGGAAATCGTTCCATATGATCAATAAAGTCAGCTCAACAGAGCTTTCACTGTTTGCTGGAAGAAACACCTGAAGAAATAAAGAGGTTTCTTCACTTCCTGCTGACATAAAAGATCCATTGCGTACAAGGTGCAACACTGTCTCCTCACCACATCACCCAGGCAATAAATCAAGACTCTTAATATTCATGCACACGCACACCAGATCAAAATTAAATTCCTCACAACTCTAAAAACCATACTTCATACACAGTAATTCCATGAAAGGCCACAGTATGTTCATTCATACACAAGCCATCACCTGACAGAGGGCAGACATGTCTACTCATCCCTGAAAGGAGGTGCTGGAATGGTGACTGAATTCTGAAAGATGTTTCAACCACCACTAAAACCATCAAAAAGTAAGACAGGAGGTATATATTTTCAGTAGTGCTGAATTAGTGCCTCAAAATAAACAGGAATCACTCACTCCTAAATCCACCTTTCTGAAGCAYCCAAAATCCCTTGTGATGTGAAGGGTCCTCTCCATGCCTTGGTCCATAAAGATTTCAGGAGAATCAAGGACTAACATCTGTACTCATAAGTCAAGTGTGGTCTGGAAATATTCCCAGGCCCTGGAACATGATCACATATGCTAGAAAGCAGCTAGGACATTCCCCAGCACCAAGCCATGCCAATTTCTGTTCTCCCACACAATTCCCAAGTTCCTGAGTCGGAAACATCAGGACCCATTCACACTGGGCAGTTCAGATGCAGCTCTTCTGCCCTTCTAGCTGAGAAGTATGGACAAGGCAGTCCTCAGCCAGTTGGATGTGGTGCCTGGGAATGTTCCCAGGCACGTTTAATTTATTAGGAGGGAGGCAGCCAAGACATATCACCATTTCACCTTCAGTAAGCACTGAAGCAGAAGAAGCCTAGAAACACACTTCAGGCTTTGTATTTTACCAGACAAGCGGTTTGGTTTTGAACTTGCTCTACACTGTATCACTGGTAAGCCATCATTGTTTTTAAAATACAATTTGGCTTTGGTGTCCATACTGTACCTAAATCTTTCCTGTGCAGACAAGAGTTTAAATATATGCCAAAACACAAGTTCAAAGCTACTGTACTTTCTCTCTCCTGAGTGGACACTTTTATWACAAAGAGCATTTTCACTAATGTTYTCAAAACAATTTGTTGACAGAAACAAGTCAACATTTGGTCAACAATACAAAAGCTAGTTTTTTATCTTTTCAACACTTTTCAGCACTAGTTCAGAACAGTAAATCACCGCTTCTGAGGCCTCTAGCACTCCCTGCTTGAACAAAAGTAGATTGTTACTTTTGCAGACCCCACAAGTAAATGAATCAATGACAAGGGACTTAAGGGATATRAAGCACCAATTTGGTTGAGTTTCCCAGGTGATTTGGAGGTCTATCAAGAGAAAACTATTCCCTAAAGAAAGCAGAAATGCTGAAAAATACTCGGAAGGAGAAACTACTCTTACAGCAGAAAGCCAAAAGTCTTTGACTCTTTGACTTTCTGGGTCAGAAAGATCCAGGTACTTTCACTGATCCAAATCTAGCAGGTATCTGGTTAAGCTGCTACACAYAACTGGGCTTTGGGACTCTTTAGGACTCACCAGAGGACTGCTGTGGTGAAGAAAGGATCAGACAAGTTAATACATGGTGTGGTGTAATCAAAGCTACTTCTGTCAGAGTCTTTCCCTAAATGAGAAGAGTTKTAAGAGCTAGGGTTTCAGCCTGACTTTTTATCTGCTTAGAAGAGGAAGCATTTCAGATGATACCATGAAATTCTGGTGAGAAGAATCTTTAATGTGGCTATCAGTACGCAACAGTACACAGTAAGCCTTTGCTTCTTCCATTTCATCATTTCCTTTAACAGGAAAATCTGAGTTCCAAAAAACTTGAACTCTGAAATTACCTACACAGCAATGAGCTGTATTAATGTTTCACAATTATCAGACAAAATGCCAAAACTGACTGTCYTTMTGTCAGACAGAAACACTGACATACACAAGAAAAATGTGGACACASGRAAACCCCAACTAYTAAGGATAACCTGAAAGTATTTTTATTGCCTTATCTACATGACAAAGATGATGTTCCCAGTAATTATTTCTTMGTGGAAGTCTACTACAAAAACTGGACTATGAAGTCCTGATGCAAACACAGATAAATTATTGATCTGCCCATGAAAAATGACACCGTTTGTGCTACACTCATAAGTACCAAAATTGTTTTAATGTAATATATCTCTACTGGAGGAATAATGTCTGTATCAAAATCTGTAACAACCAAAAAAAACCTACATAAATGAAACAGTTTGAAGAAACACACTGTACTGATCTTCATGAGTCCAAAAAGACACATGAACACAATATCAACTGGAACACACTACCCAAACCAAATTCTTTTATTTKATATGATTAGGTGAAAAAGGACTCTGCAGCAGAAGGCTGAACAGAGTAAGATGACCTGTGACAGCACAACCTCATCTCAGTGAATATAGAAAGACATTTGCCTCTTGGCTTGTGGCAGCAGTAATTCTMAACTAGAAACATCAGTAGTTGGAGATGTATATACACCGTACCATCCACAATCCCCTCACTAATGTCCAGATGCCAACTATTAAAGCCTATTGGTACTCAACATAGGCTGCTTAATTAGGATCAGTTTCTCAATGCAGTTAAAAGCCAGATGTACTGATTTGCAGATCCAAGCAAGYATGTGCAAGTACTGTCCAGATATTCATGGCCACAATGTCAACAAGCTGGTGTCTACACATGGCACTGCACATACTCCAAGAAATCCCTACACTTTTCCCAAAAGCATTTTCAAAGTAGGAGATACAACAGGGATAAAGGTGGTAGATCTTGTCAACAATACTGCTTTTTACAGAGATTATTGCAGCTGTACCTGAAAAACCTTAAGCCAGTTGAGTGTTGAACAGCATCCTGTGTGCACCAAAATTATTAAACACAGTGCTTAGGCAGGCCTACGTATATTACAAGTTGTTGCTCCTATGAATTTATTACCAGTTTTTACTGAGAAACAGAATGAACAAATAACTACCCTACCACTAYTTAACGTGTTGGCAACGCTGTGTGCTCGAGGTACTTTTCGTACTAAATGAAGTGTTTACAACAAGTACACCATCGGATGAAGGCAAAACTACTTCAAAGATATTTACATGTACTTCATAAGTTATTAAATAATGTCACAATTCATATACAACTGCAGTTACACATCTTTCTTCAAAGTCTTGCAAGATGGAACAGCTCTAAATGAACTAAAAGGCACTGAGTTCAGTTGCCAGCCTCATATTTACTTGAAGTGGTAGCACTAGAAATATGACAAATAAAACCTGATATGCAAATAGCATTGTGCTAGTCAAAGCCCACATTATACAGAAAACATTACAGAAATGGTCTTGGACATTTAATTTGCTTACTCRTGAAGTATTACACTGAGCCTCTAATATCCTTCCTGAATCTTTCACATCTTTCAGAATCTTAAGCCACTAACAAGTTTACCAAGTTTATGTTCAAGAAAATATTCTCCATTTGCCTTTCTCCCGCATCTTACAATCACAGGCCTTTCTCCCACTGGACCTAATTTGTCTGCCCCTACATTTTCTGAGGCATCTGTAGCGCTGGAGCTGTGGCTAAAATGAAAAATAATTTCAGCAACCTCCGACGTACTCCATTTATCCGTTTTAAAATGGGAGATGAGAATCAAAGTTAATTTTCCAATTCTAGAATTCTCATGCAAAGTCTTCCCTGTAGAAGTGAGCTAAATGCTGGTTTTCACTCTGTTTTTACTCAAAGACTGAACAAGAAAAAAACAACAATAACAACATAAAAAATCAAGTTTTCACTTGAATTGGAGAAKTTACTTATAGAAACACATAAGCACCTTTATACCAGCCTAACATTTACTAGGCTTATTACCCTGACTATGATTTTGTCATGGAGGCAGAAAAGAGGTGGAAAATTTGCTTTAAGAGCTGAACCAAGCTATCCAAATTGGAGTTAGAGCAATAAGAAATGACCACTAGACTTACGGAATCCCATTTATTCCTAACAAATGAGCAAATGCCAATGCTTTAGTACTGCTCATGGCTGCTTCTTTAAAATTTACCTGAGAAAACAGGCTGAAGCAAACTCAAGATCAGTACCTTGTATACTTGCTAATCGATCTTGTTATGTAAGGTCTTAGATCCAAGACTTCAGAGCAATATACTGAGCAGGAAAACAAGGCAGGAATTCCACAACATGGAATTAGCCTCCAGTTTATCACTGGTGTAACTATACTGAAGCTGCACTCCTRTGAATACACTGCCCATGACACTCTACTGATTATACCTTTGAGAAAAGGACCAGTGAACTCATGTATGGAAGAACAGAATCCTACCAGTTATTTTCTTCATGATGCAACTAAGATTCAAGAACAGYTATAAGGATTTACACCAAGCCTTTCGAGCTAGTTCAGAGAGGGTGTCAATCTCCAGTAAAAGGAATGACTCAGTTGAAAAGCTTAGGTGCAACAGAGATGAAAACTATGTCAGCAATTAAAAAAGTTCAGTGGCTTACATATAGTATTGTATTCAGCACARACAGTTCCTACCAAATCTGCCTCATCATGGTTTCCTTAATTCTGGGTCTCAAACGAAAATATGTGTAGCTGCTTTTATATTCTGATTTGATAGTCCTTTCTATATACTGACAATTAACACTTTTCTCTCTTACAGCCTAAAATGCCTACAAAACCAGAGGGAACCAATTCTAACTGTGTTACCTGTCTTTCCAAACAGCACCTCAGGTAGCAGTAAAACCAACTGCCTGAATAAAAGCTTACTCTAAAATGCAGGTTAGTTGACCTATGTCTCACCTACTGAAATGCATGYTGCTTACATTGCTTTTCCCCATGAGGGGGATGACAACAGAAAGGTTACTTGCACTATGCTCATTTAGGAAAGACTAGAACAACCTGCAATAAGGACATGAACATTAAGTTCCTTTCATGAGATATCTACCATACTCCTCTGATTCATTYTGYGTCCCTGMAGAACTGACCAATGTTTTCACTTGCATCTCCAACATCCTATATTACAGTGACATAATGTCATCTGCTCACTTGAGTGCACACAATCAGACATACACATTCATCAAATGCAGTGGCTCAAAGCTACAGCAGTCCATTCCTGCTTATCAGTGACATCAAATTACAGAGGTCCTGATATCATTATCTTGCAACAGAAAACGTAAAGATTCATTAATTCAGCATGAAATAACAATTTCTCTTACAATCACCAGCTACAGGGATGAGCTAATAAGCTAACAAATGTCAAATAAAAACCACAGGTATGAATTCTTCTTGAAAATKATTTACAAAGCACTCTGGGGTAGCATTTTCCTTTAAGAGGAGCTGRGGAAAGGTTCTTCTATGGAGACCATTCTGTGATAGACCCTGGGGTAGAAAAGCAGACCCCGATGAAAAGTTCTGTTATAGAGCAGTATCAGCAAACAGACTAAATGAATATTTATATGTATTTACACACAAAACTATAGGTGGATAGGTAGTTTGCCAMCAGAATCTCCCATTCTTCAAGGAGAAACAGAGCCCGGCAAGTCTAGGAAAAGGATATTAAGTAATGTCTTAAAAAGCCCTGGACTGAATGTTCTTGCAGAACTGAAAGCACCRATTTCTCTCTCAGCACAAACTCAACAAAACAAGCATAAAAGCGTGAGCTGGGCACTGAGTTGCTACAACTACCAGTGCTTCCTCAAGTGTCTCTAACCCCTTAGATTCACTTATTTAAGCAATTGGCCTTATAAAGTAACTAAAAAAACAAACAAAAAAWTGGTTTCCTTTCCTCCCCAGAATCCAAAAGCAGGCCTTTCTGCTTCAAGCAGAAGACATACATTACTTGCTGAAAACTGTAACTGCTTCTTATCTCCCTGCCTCCCTCCACCCCAGATACACATTCAGACACACTATAGCCAAGAAAGAARTATTTATGTATGTGCATATTTAGTGGAATATAAATCAGAAACCATTGCTCAACCTCTCATCTTTCAGAATGCCTTTACGAATAAAGTTTACATAGAATTTTATAAAGTATATTCAAAACCATTACATCAAATACAAAATGCAGCATCTGAACCAAGGAAAATGACTTAATAACCTTCCTTATAAATGGATGTATGCTAAAAAATTAACACATCAAAATAGCCAGAAAAGCAAGAAGCACAGGATGCAATTAACCTCTCTAACACTGTGGGAAAAGAAAAAGTCAYTGAATAACTCCCATTGACTTCAGATTAAAACTTCAAGGTTGTCCACAGGGGACACAAAAGTGGAACATGATGTACAAAAGATACTGTTAAAGCCCAACATCTGAGCTGCCCAGTGCTTGTTTCAGGGCCAGTAGCTAGCTTCTTCCAGTTTTGCTGAGTGCTGAGCCAACAAGYCATCTTGATGAACACTATGTGATTCTGTTGCCTTTTCTAAAAGCATACTTCTTCCTGGTCACGTGCGCAACAAACTRCCTACATAGGCAAAAATACAGATATAAGGCTCTTCCAAGCACTTTATTGTCCTCCCTTCTTCCAAATCCTGATACGCTAGCCCAGTGCTGTCAGACAGAATAAGGCAGCCAACAACAATCAGTGCTACCTTTATTTTCCTCCCTGTGCTAAGAGATCCTGGAAGGATAGTGCCTCAAAGTTCAAGAACTATTTTCCAGGATGCCATGGAAACCAAGCTGAAGTAAAATGTTACTTTCTTTTCCCATTGTCCATAAGCTCTGTTCAGATGCAGACGCTATCAAGGAGCTTCTACTTTCTGTTCAAAGTCAGGTGGGGAGTAGAGCCTAGAAACTTCTAAATGGCAAGGTCAAGCAGCACAGAGGTGGCGTTCAGGACTGAGAAATAAAAGGCATGCAATGCAGCTCAGCCTCCTTCAAGACTCAGCAGGGAGCTGGCCACAAGTCTTATGCTMAAAGACCAAAGATGTGGAGCATCCAAAAGCAGCCCACGGAAATCATGAGGTAACAGCTTTGCTGGGAAACTTGCCCTGTAGTTCCCTACTTGCAASCAAACACCACAGCTTTCAGCAGCTCTGCATTTCACAAACACTGAAGCAGTCTAACTGGAGATAAGAAGAACCTAAGCACAGAAAAACTACTCCCAATCACGTGTTCAAAAACAGCCATCAAAAACAATGACTCCTAGATGCCCCACATCTAGTGCAGATGACAAGTGTACAACAGCATTCACAATGACAGCTCTCTAAGCAAAGGGTATAGAGAACCCAAGAAGAAAAAAAAACAAACAAACAAAAAAAAAACCCACAGAAAAAAATACCCCACCCAAAACACAAAACCAAAAAAAAAGAAAAACCTACTACCAAGCGAACCCACAAGCTCTGAGGATGTGGATGTTCATGCTTTAAGATGACATCCTTGAAGTTATATTTTCATGGGTTAATGCTATATCATTCTTTACAGCCCTGAAAATCAGAAATACCAAAGGACAAAGCACCTGTATATGATGACCTATCCATCACAATATTGGCTGAAACAGCCACAACAAATTCGTTTGTTAACAGCAGACAAATTTCACAGATCATACTTTCAACAGACATTAAAAAATTACCTTTATCTCAAATTTTCTAACCACTATTAGTCATGGTAGGTATGGTGAAAGCCTTCCCCACTAGCTAACAGGTACAGCTACCAAGCAAGAGCCAAGTCAAGTAATTTTGCTTGAGTCGTCCATCATCCTCCATGTGGGTGAGTGGCTGATGCTACCACTTTCGTGAGCTGTTTCACAACTGATGGACAGCTGAGAAAACATGAGAGGTTTTGATTGACCGTCTCAAACTACTGTGTGTTTGGGGTAGAGAGGGGGAGAGATTAGCTGTGCAAGACATTTCCCTTGTCCACAGTCCTCAAAAAGTACAGTCCTCAAAGTTAATTTGGGAAAAAGATTATTCTTAGAACAGTTACAGGATCCTTGAATACATCATTTCAAAGTGAACCTTTCTCTGGACAGCCCCTACAAATCACACACCCATCTCAAGAAACCCAGGAAAAAAAMCACAGGATATATGCTATGAAGTGCTCAATGCAGGGAGGCCACTAAACCCAGAGTGATCCCTGCTGCAGCCCAAGCCATGCACACCTGGCAGAGAACTGGTGAAGCAGAGAATACATTGACCTTGATCCATATCCCAAACAACAGACTGTCTTTACAAAAACTTAAAGAGCACCAACCATTATATAGCTAAAACATAAGTGTTTCCTATAAGGAACTTGAAATGAAGTTAAAGTCTGAGCCTTAGAGAAAGTTTCCCYAAGCAACACACTGAGGCAGAGAACTGAATGGTACTTATGACGTCACCATTTGCCACAAAATACAACATAATGTCTGACAATGATATCSCCAACACTGACAGTGCCTGTATTTTATGAGTAATATTAAGGAAAATTCACAACYAGCAAGGAAGCCATAAAAAGCCTCGAGGAGTTGCATCACTCAGACAAAAGAAGTATTTTATTTTTAAAACGTACTTTGCATGGCTGCTGAAATATTCTGCTACCTTGTATGTTCTTTAGTAAGGCAAAATCAAGGAGGTAAGGTGCCTAACTAAWGGCCTCTACTCTCCTCAGGCTCAGAAGAGAACATAGGACCCCCACAGCAAACACTATCATCAGAAAATTGGAATATGCAGGAGACACCTCTAGAGTAAGAATCAAAGTCCACTTCCTGAGCTTTGCTGTCCAGAGCTTAGGCAGAAAGGACCTGTTAAGATTTGCCAAGTCCTGAAGTCTTCAACATCTTGCTCATGATCTACACCCATAACATGCATCTGAAGACCAGGCCCACAAGTGCTCTTGCCTCACATCCAATTGCTTAACAGGTAAAACACTTTCCCAGGATATCCAACAGTTTCTTTTCCTCACTCCACCTACCAGAAGTTAACCCTGATCTACCACCACCTGCCCTCTGCTGAGGTGGCAGTTGCCCAGCGCTCTCTCTCTTATCCTACAGAGCCAAAAATATGGGAGTTTCAGAGGCTCAAGGAACACTAACATTGAAGTTAACAAATAAATGGATTTTGCTGGAAGGAAAGCTGCTTAAATCCTTCTTGGAATCTCTGTGGTTGTTGGCCAAAATGTGGTGGGGTTCCCAGAGGCTCAACAAACACATCAGCACTTGACTCCAGTAAAAATGTCTTCCCACCAGTGAACAGAATTACAGAATTTTTTTAATGTCTGCCCCTAATGAAGCTTGCACCAAGTAGAGCCCTTCTGTTTTCCCCCTATATTCATCTAATTGAGATGTACAGTGGACAGCAAAACTTTAATTTTTGAGTACTGCATTTAGACAAAGGCATCAGTCTGGAAGACAGGTACATGGRACAAACAGAACATTTGCATTTTTAATTTTGAATGTCTAAAGAACTGAAAAAGCATTTTTGTTTTCAGTTTTGTGGAATTCACCAGTATGGACACATTTGAATTCCTTTTCTTGGTACAGCTGTTAAGTTTATATTCAAGTTCCCTCCACAGTAGTAGAAGGGCATATCTATGACAGACAGTAAAGAATTATCACAGAGTTTGAGTGACTGGAGGCTGTGCTGCTGTAGGCTTTTGCAAACACTGCAAGGTTCAGAAGCCACTCCTGAAAAATGTAGTTGGGGTCCATGAAACGAACATTTGAACTGTCTCACAAAGAGAAAAGACTTTTTCAGCCAAACTCCTGAGTCAAAAACCATTTCAAACATGATTTTCTGAGTCACAAAGCTGCAAGATTCCATATCATTTGGTATAAGCCTTTCTTCATGTTCAAAACTTCAAAACTACAGCGTGAGTTGACATTATTTCAAGTATCAGAGGAACTCAACTCGAAGCCTTCCACAAAACTAAGGGGAAGTAAAGACCAGTTCTCACTAATGCAACTGAACAGTAATTTGGAAATTCTGMATTTAAGTAAAACTGAGCATGCTTCATTTGCACTGGGCTTTTCTCTGTCCAGCACTCAAGAAAAGAACAAACTGAGCGCCCAAAAAAAGGGTCTGTTTACCTAAAATTATGAGCAAAGATTCTAAGCAAAAATTTTCAACTCTTGYTCTAAAACTCGCGTGTACATTTTGGAATGAAGTGACTGTTTGGAGGATCTTTTCTGAACAAAYGCTGAAGTCAGATTACTGTGCAGCACTTGTTCAAGGGGATTTCCCCAACCTCATTGTTCTTCTGCCAATTTTAAAGCATATGCAGTGAGATGTGAACTCACTCCAGCTCCCGATTGTTCTCTTGTATCCTGCCAGTCAGCTTCAAACAATGCAGCATGACAGAAGCCAAAGAAAGCTGTTCATKATGAGACTATGGCATTGTACACAGTAAATTTTAGAATCTTTCCACCAATCAGCAGCRCAACAGAGTAGTAAAAAAAAACAAAAACCAAATAGTAAACAAGACATGGGAAATTACTTTTATTAAATTAGCAGGTGTACATTACAAGCAGGATTAGATCAGTAGGGAGCCTATTAGCCAGCTATTTGTGTTCAAAGTTGCAGCAGTAAAGGAACTGCAGTATCTTGTTTAGCCTATAAATTCTTCTTAGGCTAACAGCCTGAGCCACATTTCTGAGAAGCTTTTCCTGTAAAATTGGGCAGGTTGTCATAATACATTCACACCAGTAAAAACAGCACTCAGGTGTTTGTTACAGTACCAAGAAAACTAAAATGGCTGACTCCTACAGAAGAAAAATATAATGTGGAGACAAATCTTGACCACCCTGATAGCTGACAAGATATAAAGTCATGAGTTACCACAGCAAGCTAGGGAATAGTTTAGTGTTGACTGGGGATGGGTAAAGACTGATTCCTTTATTGGAGAAAAAAACCCAACTAATTATGAGATAATTTCGGGCTCAGTATTGACAATAAAACGCAGTCAACAGAATTTTTTTGAGTGACTAATATGTCTTCTTAATGGCAGCATGAACTGTCARGATACACGTATTACTCCTCTTAGCCAGAGCTTTCTACCAGCATCTATTGAGCAAGTAAGTTGCTGAAATAACACAAGTAGCCCCAGCATCAGTTATTAACCTGACAAATAATTGTATATTAAAAAAAAAAAAAAAAATCTGACTTTTCCTCCTTCTTACCATTAAAGCAATCCTAATGAGAGCAACATTAACCTGAACAAAGAACTTTCACTGATTCTAACGACTCACATTTTCACCCCCAAATTTGCTYTTACATGACTGATACTCCACCAACAGAAGTTTACTCCCTAAACAATTAATATGCTTCGTAACAGTAAAGGTGGCAAAATTACAATCCGGGGGAAAAAAAAAAAACAAACAAAACCTTCATTTATAGACTGAAAAATGACAGCAAATAAAAAACTTAATTACCTGGGAAAAAGCAGCAGAGCCAAGGCCAGAATCCACATTCCCCGAGCCTTTATCCAGTGTTCCAGTTAGTACATAATATAATCCTCAAAATTCAACATTTTTTCCTCCTGACTCGMGAGACAAGCTCTTTTGAACTATACAGCATTTTGCTACTGGCTAAGTATCTTGCACATTTATATTTTTACACGTTGACCTAGCTCGAATGACAAGCCAATACTCTCTGCTTGGCACWCCAACTCTAACGAATTATGTGGGTAAGTCACATGGCTTCCTGAATTGCACGAGCTTAAAACTGGCAGCCCTAAGTATCTTTGTTTAATACTGTAAGACTTCCTTTTTCAGGATGACATCATTACAAGATGCTGTAACCTGAGCTAGGTCTACCGTAAAGCTTAACCTCAGCTACAGCACTTCAGGCCTCACCACCAGCCACAGCTGTGCCACAAAACAAGTTAACTGCTGTGTTTTTGTATTTGTAATTAAACCTCACTCAGTTACACTTGAACACAATTGCTATTCTGAATTTCAGTARAAAGCTTATCTCATTCCACCCCTGGCCATGGGCAGGGACATGTTCCACTATCCCAGGCTGCCCCCAAGTCCAGGGATCCAGGGRCAGCCACAGCTTCTCRGGGCAACCTTTGCCAGGGCCTTCCACCCTCACAGGGAAGAATTTCTTCCACTATCCCAACAAACCCTRCCCTCTGRCAGTGGGAAGCCATTCCCCTGGTCCTATTACCYCAGGTCCTTGTCCAAAGACCCTCTCTTGTAGCCCATTTAATGTACCTGAAACAGCTCTAAGGAATCCCTGAAGAGAGACTATTCTAGTAGGAAGTGACAGTGGAGGACAAATAAGTTATTAGAAAAAAAAAAAAGCATTACTTTTTGCTCATATTAATTCTGCATCCTACTCTACACATGAAATACATCAACATCATTAATAATATAGGAGAAAATGAACAAAATTCGTTTTTATGCTATAATGTGAAAATTATAGCATATAATTCCAAGAAGGAATAACAGTATTTAACGTGGTTACATTACCAACATTGCCACATTAATTGCTAAACTCAAGTTAGACCTTAAGTTTCAGGGAGACTTGAAGTCAAACCTCATGTCCATTTTTATTTCCCACTATATGTTCATATAGCATATAAAGGTGTTTTGCAACCTAGAGTTTGAACATGTCATTTTACATAATTAGGGCCTGCACCCTTTTGTCTATAACCACATCCTTTAGTCTTTTACAGAGAACAACATTTAAGTTCATCCACAATTATGGAACTGCCGAGTAAAAAGGAAAAGATTTCTTTGGCTTTTTTCTTAAGAATTATTTTTATTGAAATTCCAACAAGAGAAAAAGAGAAGGGAGTCTGCTCAATCCACAATAATCCTGTCATGAGAAGAGGGAGACAGTTTATCAACAAATTATTTACAAGCATGTTATTCCTGTAATGTCAGCAATAAAAATGGTCCTTTAGTGAACTTTGAAGCATTGTCTTAAAATTCTACACATATTCTTGAAAGCTTAGGATGTTCAACTATAGTTTTGATACATTTAGAGAACTAATTTACATTTAACTGAACACATCCAGACTGAGAAACACTGTATGGTTTAAGGAATTTTTTTTTATATTATTCCTATGATTAGGAACAATTATTCCTATGATTAGGAACAAGCGTCCATCCCCAACTTGATTAGTGAATTGTCCCAGGTCTGCTACAAAACTTGGCATTGTCTGATAGTTTGTTTCTGGGAAGAGAAGCGTTACCTCTGTCTGGATTGCAATGCTATTTCAGGATCTGCTATGCCAACTCAAATGCCTACTGCTATTCTCTTCACTAAGTSACTTACATCTTAGCAGATGTTGGGAACTCTCCTAGAACAATTCCCAGAGAAACTTGCCCTGCTCCCCAGTTTAACTGCAGAAATCTCCCATGTCCTATGGCCCTAACCTGAGAAGGAGTACCTGTACTGCTCTCCTCTGAAGTAACCTATTTTGGGGAAAGATATTCAAGCCTGAAAACMATCTATTCTAGAAGCCACATCAGCTTGACAATTCTGCTCTATTGGTGATCAAAAGCATTCCTAAAACTAGGTTACTGCATGCAGCTAGGTGATCACTTTCCTGACAAACATTCCCAAGATATACAAGAAAACATACTAACCATATGTAGAAGAGGGTTTTTTTGTTTGTTCTTTTTTAATAAAAACTGTGCTGTTTATACCTAAATTTACTTTTTATTCAGTTATGTAATGAAAAAGGCATCAAAAGGCCTTACAGGCATCAAAAAGACATAATTTTAAAGATTTGTTTGCTTTCAAACAGCAGTTCCAAGCCTTTTTTGTCCCATCTTTGAACAGGGCATTTCTTTGCCTATTGCACTCCTGCTGTCAACTGTAGACACAATGATCAGCACCTGTGAGTTTCACAGACAGAGGCTCAGAGTAACTAATAAAGRGAGCCAACCTTCAGAAAACAATTTTTAACATGTGCCATAAGCCATGCCTAGGCTCCTTGTCTTATTCACAGTCCTAACTCACTGCAGGGAATGAGGAAAGGGCTGCAGGACAAGAAACCAAAGGAACAATGTTAACATAATAGAGAGAGTTTCTTTAAAGGATCTCGATCACATCAAATGACCTTATCAATCGCTTTCATGCGATTGATAAATTTTTATCAGATTCTCCAGTTTTAATTACTAAGGCATTGCAGAATACATCAGAAATATACCAAAATTTATATATACTGGATTTATTTCCTGGATACTTTGAGCAAATCTAAGAAAAGTCAAGTGTCAACAGCATTATTCACTTCAGCATCTTTCAGGTTCAGAGCAGACATTTAGGTTCAGAAGTCACATGGATATTTACTTCACAAAAAAAMCCCTAACCAAACAACAACTAAACCCCAAAACATTACAACCTTCCGATGCCAATCAATATATGCTACTGTATTTTTASCTTCTTTAAGAAAGAATATTATCAAAAAGGCATTCTGAAAGCAATGCTTAAATAACAACACCTTATTTCCCCAGAAGAATCAGGGTGTAATCAGTTCCATGGGAGTATTTAAAAAAATTAACAGCCTTCACTAATGGATGAAGTGAAAGCCATTCAAGTGAAAGTCATGGCTTTAACAATTTTGAAATAATACTACTTAACCTTAAAAACTCAAAGAAACACCAATTTTAGTGAAGTTTATCAGTAATTCCTATCAATCACTCAATTTGCAGCCATCTTCTTCCCATRCCCACCACTGTCTCACAACCTTCCACATTTCCAAAGCCATGGAACCCCTTGTTGGTTTATCCCCTTTACTCTGAATGGTGCAAAAATTTAGAATTCAACTCRTATTGGAAGTAGAAGCCAGACACTCTAGAAATCTAACTGTGGACTGTAAATTCCACAGATCATCTACATTCTTCAAAATAATGTTAAAATTACTCTCACTCTCTCCAAGTAATTGGGAAGCTGCAGAAAAACAAGCAAAAATAAGCTACTGAAAACCATAAACTCAGGGGTGCTACACTCATGCTAAACAAGAGGGACAGAAAGCACATGTAAGACCAGATAATACTAAAACTCTAATGGCAAAGCAGGCTAAAAAGCAAGAGATTGACAGGAKTATTAGCCCTCACTCTGCTCTGGAAGCGACTGCTGCATTTCACCTTAGACTCTGAAGCAGCTGCAAGATACCAGCACCCWAGCAAAAAGTCTCTAAGCTGCTGTTTCAGAAAATTGAAAGGTTTTTAAACCTAACTTAAACCAAAAATCTGCCAGATTGTTTTCCATCAACATTCAAAATTGCTCAGCTTTTGTGATGCAATTTAATAAAAAGCAGCAGTGAAATTTACCACCTCTGCAGGAACTAAGGCCTCCAATAAAAGTCGATATTCAAATGTTAACTACTATTCCACCGACAGTATCAAAACCAATTATATTTAATAACTGTAATATAACTGCTATTRATATTGACAAAAAATTGTCCAAATTCCATGCTTCTCTCCCTCTACCTTTTTTCTTAAATTTCCAATTTTGAAAATATGGGAKCTCCAACTATACAGGTCAACATTATCCCAAACTTGACCCAACTAAACTCTTTTATTAGTCGTACATTATCAGGCATTTTACAAAGGCAGCTGTTTTTTTGGTCTCATTTAAAAGAAGCAAAAATCTAGCACAAAGCATATCCATACTCTTTTTTAAGACAGCAAAAACCACTCAGCTGATCAAAATACTGGGATGCTGAAGATAGCTGTGTTTCCATACTCTGGATTCCAATTCTCTGTGCTGTTACCACTGAAACAACTTTTTTAACAATGAAGGTAGTAAGAATTAATATGCCAGTTGATTATGCACTAATGGCATGGTTCGGTTTACGAAATGCTTGGACTTTAGCCATCACTAGACACAAAACATTTATGGAGTGGATTTTGAGGAACCAGGTCTACTGGAAGATGTCCCTGCACCTGGCCATGGCAGGGCAGCTGAAGCTAGATGATCTTTTAAGGCTCCTTTCAACCCAAACTAGTCTAAGATTCTATGATTCAAAAGAATAACCCAGGCTTAGTAGGAATAAACTGCTCCATTAGAAGAAGGATGTTCACACTGGTTGTCCATTGACTGCATCTTGTGCCCATGTCAAAACTGCAAGGGAGAGCATGAAGACAAGTTCTCAAATGCCACCAAATTCATTAAGTATTTTAGAAAAGTGAACTCATGTGCCAACATTAGTTTCAGAATACACAGGGATTATGTGATTAGAATCCCACTGGCTTGCTGGGAGGATTCAGCAAGATAACTACAAATTACTTAGAGGGCTAGTGTCAAAAGGACTTCTGTACTTATTTAGCCTCTGCTCTAGATTACTGACCCACTTATGAAGAGCTAAGCAGTCCTGCTGTGCAATGCCAACACCCACTCCATCTGTTTGCTTCTGCTTTCTCAGAATCTCCATTAGTCTCGTAAGAAGTTGTGTTAATTACCACATGAGCAGCTTTTGTGTAGTACACACAAGGATCAGCCTCCCTTAGTGTGCAGTCACCTTGACAAACAGCACATGAGCAGAACAAATTTGATTCAGTCTGATTATTGATGACACATAGTGAAGAAATGCAGACTTCTGAGCAGGTGATTTAATACAACTTTTGTTCAAGCCACTCTCAGTTTTGGAAAGTCTGTAGGAGTTTAGATGCTTTAGGTTTCAATGACGAAAAAGTATACAAGACTTAAACACTGTATCAAACTCACTGGAAATCTCCAATAGGACCAGAAACTTGCAAAACTGTTAAGTGAAACTTTTCTTGAGGAAGGAATGCAACAGTGGCAACCAGAAGCATCCCACAACAGTCATCACTATCTACRCCAAATTAAACAGCATCAGTAAGTTAAACTAAAGCTATCTGAAAAACACAATACACAAAAACCTTCCCCAAGCAGAACAACATTTGGAAAGCTAGCCCAGCTGTCACATCAGAACTGCATCTCAGCAGCTTGGCACCACAAACTTCCTGCTGACTAGTAAGGAAAAAAGTTTCAAATTCAGCATTTTATTATTTATCCCGCTGATCTGCAGATCTTTAAGACATTCATTAAAGTGGGTCTCAAGCAGTGGTTTCATTAACTTACTAATCCAAGAACAGAATCTCCAAGAAGTCATTACAGTACTGAGTTGGCGTTTGTTATTTCTTGGGAACCCAGACTACTACTGTCAAAGTGAAATAATATCAACAATGCAAAAGCCRGCTATGAAATTCAAAAATTCTGTATGGCACTGCTGGCAACCCTGATCTCACCCTGCCCCTTAATGCCAAAAACATTTTTTTAGTTTTAAATTAAACCTTGTATAATAGCCAACATAATTTGAAGAACTCTTCCTGACTTAAGCCTAAGGTACTCAGAGGAGTAAAACCCAGGTTCAGTCCTTTTTACAGCTGAGTGGAGGACACAGAATAGCAAGAACTGCTCRTCACAGAATATTTGTATTCCATTTTAAAAAATTATTTATTATGTCTACTTGAGGACCAAAGGTCATGCAGGCATATTGTAGTCTACCACTAGTAGACTAGAGTCTACTCAAAAATAACAATGTATTAGAATACAACTTTTATTACAAAATAGAATTATTTTTTTAACAAAAATCCATGTAGACATCTGTTTTTCTGAAGTAACATTATCTACTGCTCCAATATCCCTGYAGGAAGGCTATAGAAAATCCAAGAGCTCTAGAGCCTAGATACACATTTTATATCAAGTGTGTTTAATTTCAGTCACATGAAACACCTTCCAGTTAAGAACTTCATCTTAGTCACAGTAGAGATGTGCTAAATACATCAAGTTATCTCAAGAAATACAATCCTACAGGTTCCAATCTTAGTCTGCTGGCAATACACTAAGACAAAATGCTAATGTTTTTTAATTGATTGTTTCTATCTCGCAAAAGGAAGAAAACAGAAGGGAAAGCCAGACATTTATGGGGATATTCTAGGGAAGAAAATACAAGCAGAGGACAGCATYAGARACAAAAKGTGAACAGAAAAGAGAAAAAAAWAWWAWTWKAAGTACTCAKTCATTCAGGRCATACTCATGACTTTCCCAGATAGCTGCGTCAAATCAAAAACAGAATGCTGAAACTATTATCAGGTAACAGCTACAACAYATTTGATATATGGAATCATTAGTGACACTAGTCAAATCTGGTTTGTRTTATGATTAATACAAAGTGTAAAAGTAGCTGGGATGAATGTGCTAATCCAGAAATCAAGTTCATAAACCAGATGCAGTTCCTCCCTCCTRGAAATAATTTTAGTATCAAATGACYTAAGTGCCCAGAAAAGTGAGATCTTCTAACATTTTCAGGGAAAAGCACACCTGTGAAGTGATTTGATACTTCTATCACACACAATGAGCTTGCCCAGGCACCCCAGTGGAATTKCAGTGCAACATGAATCAAGAGCAGACTGCATTATACTTACAAACRTAACCCTTGCTCTCGCACAGCAGTTGCTATGAATTAAGCTGGGAAAGTCAAAGGGGCAGAATGCAAGTTGTTCATCTAAATGTTTATACGTATCAGGAGCAAAAGAGCGATTCTAGACAAACCCCAAGTAATTAAACAAAATATATTTTCATTAAACAATAATAATAATTACAGTAAATAAACTAGTCCTCAGACAACCTGCCTCCAAAGATAAAACTTCCCTTCAAAAGGAAGAATGGAAGCAGCTTGTACAGTTTAAACTAGGAGACATAACTGAAAATAATTAGATGACTGAAGTGTTGACCAAGGAAAAGCTAGTCTTTTTGGGTTTTTTTAAAGTGGAAGTGTGGCTCAAGTATGTCCCCCTCCCCAAGTACAGCAGGGTTATTTAATAAAAGCATAAGGCAGTACCACAAACTAAGAGCAGTGTTAAGCCTCACCAGAATACACACAATCAGGAACCTACATAGCTGTGAAAATWGAAATGTAAAAAAACTGTGACTTCACAAAGCATGTGATTCAGTTACCAGCAAACACTATATAAATTCAATGAGGGTTTTTAAGTAATTTTTAAAGAATCAAAAGCATGCAACTGTTATTTTTTAGTCCTTCATTCACAGAATGTCTGAGCATCCATTTAGCCACTTCTTAAGTGGCTGTAACAATTTCAAATACACCAGSACTTACCTTGGTATTGTCACACATTTTGTATTGCAATTCTGAGTGGTAATTGCCTTCTCAAGCTCATCCAGCTGTCCTGTTTTCTTTAGCTTCTTGACCAAGCTTTTCACTGCTTTTTCACACCAYTTTTCCTCCTGACCATTCTGCTCACCACCACCAGCCCCTGCAGAGCCACCAGCMGATTTTTTCCACCCCAGAAGTCTCTTCACAACTGGTGGAGTGAATGGCAATATGGCTGACATGACTTCCACCAGACAGAACACTCAGCAAGCAATGAACTGGAGATTCCCGTCTGATCCCTAAAAACACAAACCAAAACAAGAGACATGTTAGCCCTGAGATTTCACCTCCCTTAGGACTTTTCACTGCCAAAAGCCACAGGACATTGCATCCCCCMAAAAAGGTCAGATAAATAGCTCAGAAGTAGTCTGCATCATGGTTAGATACTTTGTCAATGAAGATCAAGTTTGATGTAGATTCTTGAACCGCTAACAGAGACTAAGATTACCATTGCAATAGAAATTTGAACTTTCCTGAAGTCTTTCCTGACTAAAGCAAACTTCAGCAAATACAGAAGTTAACTTTGCACGTAGGCTAGCTGGTTTTAGTAATTYATTAATATTTTTCACAAGTGACTAACCAAGTGCATACACATATGCCCATCCACAAATTAATTTAGCAGGTGAAACTGGTTTTAGAAAGTCATTTAGCCATCATGCCTCAACAGAAGTCTTCCAAAAGCCACGCGTTTCACAAACCTTATCTCATTTCGTCATGTTTTAAGTAACTACAAATTTTTGTTCCATACGGAACACCAATTTCAAATATACCCATAAGTCTGATAACAGGCCTATTCCCCTCTAGAATTCAATGGCCCACACACAATAAATCTTCTCAACTGGAGCACTTAAAATCAAGTCTTTCAAAATTCATTAAAGGAACAGTTAAAATCTTAGTTCRTAGGCACCAGGGTAGTAGAACTGTGTTTTCAGTTTTGATAGCCTTTCATTCAGTATAAGTACCTGATCACATTATTAATATAAATGAAATATTAAAAGGGATGCTGAAACTGGAGCTATGTTGAGCATTCACTGCAATATGCACTTCAAATTACTTATAAGATAAATTATAKCCACTTAGCCTAACCATCTTGCTTTTGCAGCTTCCATTAGGCCAGTTTTAGCCATTAAAATAAAATACCTGAAATCAACAGGCAGACAGATGTTAGAAATTGCTCAAGGACATTAAAGGTCCTACGGATTGAAGCTAGCTTTGAAGTCAAAAATTATCCTATTTCCAGGCAACAAATGGGTATTTGAACTCCAGGAAGTTCCSATATTCCCAAGCCGTATCATTCAGTCAGTGAGCTGTTAGTTAGTTAGTTCAGTCAGCTGAAAATACCTTGTTTTAGCTAAAAGCTAACACTACCTTCAGGCTACTTGATTTGAGCTTTGATGGCAGCTTACGTGCCTCTCCYACCTGTACAGGCACACTCCCCACATCTATCCAAAATATACCAACTTTATCTTACTGAAGTCTCCCACCTGCACAACAGCGTGATTCGAAGTACTTCAGGCTACAGCATTCATGGCTAATTTATGCCTTGTCACATTTTTGCAGTTCCAGTGAGGGCCAAGYCAACAAACAGTAGATTATATTCTACACGTAACTTTAAGTCATAACTYTGCAACTTTCACAAACCAGGACATTCAGTAGGCATGACATTTCAGTTTCAAATAAATTACACCTCCMTAAACCAGCTTCTCAGAGCACCTATACAAGTATAACTCAAGCAAGCAGTGTAGTTTTCTGGGGTCCACGTAACAGGGACCAAGATCAACACTGATCATYTTATGCAAGTCATTCAAAATACTTCATCCTCAATCACAGAATCAGTGTTAAGAACCATTTTGCTGCASTCCCTGCCATGGGCAGGGACACTTCCACCATCCCTGGCTGCTCAGAGCTCCATCCAACCAGGCAGCTGGACAATTCCAGAGATGCCCAGCTTCCMTRGGCAGCCTCTGYCAGGGCCTYATCACCCTMACAGATAGGAATTTCTTCCTTATACCCAATCTGCATCAAACTTCTCCCAGCTTGAAACTGTTTTATTTTTTTTGTCAGTAGAGGCCCTGGTAAAAAGTCAAAGCATCTATTTTCAYACAAGACTATAAAGAACTTTGATTCTTCCAATAACATTAAACTATTACTAGATTGTCCCCAATAACTCCAATTGTAGGTTTTGCTGACTGGCTACAGCAAACAAGAAAAATAAACTGAACCAACATTTTTTAATTAAAAACTGACTAGGGCACTCAAGGTTCAGTTTGATAGGGAGTTAAGCCAACACAACAGCTTCTTGCCAGGGGAAGCCTAGTTCTTCTTTTCTTTCCTGCAGCACCACAACCTCAGCACCAGTGCTTAAGGCTCTTCCACAAAATTTCAGCCAGGTAAAAGTAAAAACTGATCAGTTCTGTGGGTATTTTTCCCAAGCTGGTTCTCTTTCAAGTTAACAAATTGCTTACACATGGTACTGATGTACTACAGGTGATGTCAAATGAGTTACAGAGTGTGGGAAGAACTCTAGCCCCCAAACTTCAATTGCAGAGCTGGTATTGATTGCATAGCTGGATGTGCTTTAATTTAAATAATTTATTTTGGTGACAAAGCCAAATTAAGCAGCCTGACTTGCTCTGAACCAATTGAGGGCCTGGCAGTGAGACATATTAGACCCCTAATRAGTACACCAAGTAGCTCCAGAGACTAAACAGGTAGGTTTGCATGGCCTCCACYTGTTGAAGAAACAGCTTCTAAAACAGAGCAGCAGACACTGTGAGCTTTATAAAAAAAGACTTCAACCTTTGAGCAAGGCCAACACTGGATGCTTCAGAGAGACACACAAGAAATTCAGAAAGACTGAACCAAATGAACAGTCTCTCTGGCTTTAAAGATCCYGTTCCAAAGAGTAGCAATTGATGGTATAATGTCTCAACATTATATTCAGTGCTGACCGGTGTAGGCTATGATGTACCATCACTGCTGATCCCCACACCAATTCTTCTCCTTATCTGAGCATTTCCTGTTCTTTGGCTACAAATCTGACACCTTTCAGAGCTACAGAACACTCCTTTGACWGTCAGTTTTATAAAACACAGACTTCAGGTCTCATTTACCACCAAGACGGTAAACAGCCTCCTTCTATAGAGGGCCTATTCTTCCAGGCCCTCCAAAAAACGTCAATGAACTTTTTCAATTTTTCAGCTTTACAATAGTCCCTGAGATGAKGTGCCCAATTCTGCAGTATTCTTTCCCTCAAGAATGATATATAATTTTCTGTATTCTCTGTGGTTTTCTATATTAAACAAAGATTTGCCTTTCTGCTTCAAATGCACATTGAGTGACTTAAGTCTTGAAGCAGAAAAGAATTTAAAAATTATTACAGTTTTTCCCTGTATTTGAACTCTCATATTGTTYTGACATACTCAGAGTAAATAAATTTTTAAAAAAGTTCTCTTCACATTTCACAAAATACTGTAGACTCAGATCTAACTAGCCAGAAATTTCCACATACTATACTTAATTTTATCAAGTTGCCTAAAGCTGTATGTTCGTTCAGCTACTGCAGAAGATGTCAGAAAGCGCAAATTGATCTGGTACCTCCATGAAAATTAGCTGTAAAAAAAAGTCCCAAACACCAAGGGACACATATAAAGAGCCCTTTATAATAATGATTTTTGCAGCTTAGGAGCTATTTAACAAAAACACAACATACATCMCAGCTGCAGACTACAAGTCTGGGAGGCTTAAACTAACTTCTTCCTTCTAGCTATTGTTTTGCATTGTCAGARATTTGCCAGGAGTTATCAATAAGAATTTCAGTAAGTTATTCCAGTAGTGGCCCTGTATCTTTCAAAGGGTGAGCAGAGAGAATGTGACACAAGTAGGACAGGACTTCATTCAGCTTAATACTTCAGCCAATTGTGATGAGTACTCACATGAGAGTGTTTCAGCCAGCTTAATTTATGAAAAAAAAGGCACTCTGCTCCAAGCCTAGAGAAGACAGTGCAAAATGCAAGGCATGATTAGGCTGAATTATGAGCAATTTGGATAAAGGTAGATTTTGCAACAAAAAAGCAATGGTGCATCCAGGCTAGTACTCCAATGGCTCCAAAGCTGGCAAAAGGACATGCTACTCAAGAAAAGCACATGAACCTGGCTGTTTTCTGTAGTCTACTCTCCTCATAATCCTTCAGCAATTTAAACCGTTACAAATCAAAATTAAAGGCTACGTCATTACTTATTCTCATCAGCAGCAATTTGTGGACTTGATGTCCACAAATCCATCTGACCACTTTTGAATGTGCCTCCACAACCTCTTGCGGCAGACTGCACTAGTACTTAACTGTCCACAGTTACAAGAACTTCTTTTAGTAAATTAAATTTATCCCCTTCCTAGTTTCAGAAAGTCACTCTTGTTCTACTACAGCAAACTTTGCTGAAGAACTGTTCACATTCATCTGGTCTGCAAGCTTAATGATTCTGTACACATGAATCACATCCCTCCCTCAAATAAGAAGGCTCTCAGCCTCTCATCACAAAGAAGCTATCTGGACACAGTTCACACAGTTTGGGGTGTTCTTAGGGACAGATGCCAAGCCTGAAAGCTTCATTTCTTCAATGAAATAACAAGTACTTGAAGATACTGCATAAGGACTAATCTAAGGACCACAGAAAAAAAATGCATCAGCCTAAGGTTATCTTTGCATTTTTCTCTTTGGTCATATTATCCTAAAGCTCTCTATGATTTAAATAAAGAGTACAGAGACAGAAATTTTCACCTCCTGAGAACTGGAGATAGAAAGAAGGGTGCACATGTCTGCTGCTGAACATCTGGCAGGAGCTCAAATAAAAATCAGCAGCCCTAGACCTACACTGGCTTCTAACTATACCCACCCAGATAGCAGCAGGAACACTTAGTTTTAATACTGGGTTTAGAAGTCACTGTTAAAGCTCATTTTTGACCAACAAATCCCATTTCTATTCATCAATTGTAACTTTTACCTTCAAATGGATACAATAATAGAAGAAGTTTTCATCTCCAAAACAACAATAATTGCATACACTGCTGCTGACATTTACCTCTTGCTAAAAGCATTCCTTTACATTTTTGCCTGGTACACACTCTTCATCCACTAAAAAAAGAAAAAAAACAAAGATATTCTTCCCTCAAATGCACACAGAAAACAGTCATTTCAAAGGCTGCAAGAAAAACTTCTACATTGATAAAGTGGCCTCAGATTAAATGCGTGCTAAATAGATAACATCCCCCGTTACTGGTTATGGTTTTTTTGTGACTCCCTTGTAGTTTGCAGCCAGCCACCTCAAAAAACTGAGTACTCAGAACCTTTGCTTTGAAAAGTATCTCAGATGTACTTCCCCATCTCCCCTTTGCACCATCTCCCCTCTGCTCTCTTCTGCTGAGGTCCAATGGCATGACCCAAATCGGATCTTTTTTTTGCTTGTGTACCACTTCCAATACCCACAATCTCACATCAAGATTCAGGGATTCTGTGAGTAACTGTAGGGAGACTTTCAAGATCCCTTTCTAAGCTCAACTGTAGTTTTAAACTTCCATTTTATTCCTTTCCATCCCAAATACACCTCTGGGCTCTGCCATCAAACTGCAGCTTTGGATACTCAGGGAGTACTCAGTGTTACCCTGAAAGGTACAAGAGTTCCTTTAGATTGCTAGAACACAGAGAGCAAGTGCTGTTACTCCCCACAGATTAAGACTGGAAAAGCTACAAATTGCCTAATTTTGGTGGTATTTGTTTCATCTCTGCCCCCGCAGCATATCTCTGCTCCCTGATGCACACATATGTTTCTATAGTTGGTCAAACAGTGTCATAGTTGGCAACTTCTACAGTCAAAGTTTGAGTCATGTCTGCTATTATTCCATTCTACTGTGGCTCTCTGGAACAAGTATTAAATATTAAGCCCATGATCCCAGCAATAACTAAGCATAAAAGATGAAGAGAATCTTAAGGGCAGCATGCTAGCAGACTAAAATCTTCAAGGGAAATTTTCCCTTCCTGAGTGTCTGGAACACACTATAAACACACTGGTGCTACCAAAAATATCAAGTGATTTCTGGCTAATTTATTCTAAAGCCTTATGCAACATATTTCATATCAGTCTGCTTATTCATCTTAAACTCGAAATAAAGAAATCTGATCTCTCCCGGTTTTACTAGAAGTATTCTGGCTTAAAGGAATTTCATTTGCAAGAGCTCTTCTGGAATAAAGAGGACAGAAGTTAAGCTCCTGAGGAAAGAAGATCGAGGAAAATAATTTGTGGTATTTGAGAGACAGTCTACAAGCTCATTTCCTCCCTATTTTAGTCCCATTTTTGAGATTTTTTTAAGGCAATGTTTTTTTCATTAATCCTGGAATCTAGACAAGACTCTTTATCTATTTCACCAAGTATACAATGTGTACCTGAATTCTGTACAAACTTCAAACTAAAATCAAAGTCAGCCTTTTCCATTTYAGATAAAACACAGTCTAGGGATAAATCACTCAGTGGAACAGACAAGATGTCTAATGCACCCACAGCTCCTCCAAAAACTGCCTGTCAAAATTCCAGAAGGGCTAATTCTTTCTGTCCCGACAAAAGAGTATTAGACAGCTGGTTTTGTGATACCTTTCTGAAGAACCATCMCCAAAAAAGAAGTGGTATGGTGCTCATTCTTACCTCCTCATATGCAGGTCAGAGTAGGGCTGCATTCCTTTACTGGGGTTTGGATGTTAGGGTTTGTCTTGATTTTTCCTTTGGGGGAGTTTCAACCCTACTGAATAATGCCCTCAGACTTCAGTTTATATTTTCAGTTAACTAGCCCAGTAGGGGAGGTACCTCAGGAGAGTTCCCGTCCCAAAGGGCTCAGGCCAGGTCAGCTCAGAGACCAGAGCTCTGAGGAGCAAGACCAACCAARGCCCTGGTTGTGTTCTGACACAGGCTGATAAAGTTCAAGGCATGATGATTGTTATCTTGGAGGGCAGAAGCAAAGGGATTTCCTCCTCTGGGCCAGCTTTTGAGTGAGAAATTGAAAATGCCTATACAGAGACTCGATTTAGACATTCATTTTTACATTTACTATGCTCTAGAATTGCATCACATTTTGAAACTCTACATAACTGTRTCCACTGAAAACATAATTACTCACCTGTTATGACAATGTAATCTTTCCTTCTCACTCACTCCATAAAGTTTGTTCACAAACCAAAATGAGGAAACTCAAATTTCTCATATGCAGAAGTAAATAAGCAAGATCATGATCTTTAAAAAGCTTGGGAAGCTGGATTTTTTTCAAWTACTAAGGGCTACCTCAGATTGTAGCCAAATGCAGTAATATAAAGGTGAATTGCCATTAAAAAATTAGCACTCCATCTCACACATACACTCATACTAAAATTGCCTGTAACAGGAGACATGAGAACGAAGATTCGTTAATTTTACTCATCTTAGATTAAATTACGGAGGGACCAATGTATTTTAGCAACTCTCCTWGAATTTCAGAAGAGGAAAACAACCACAACTGTAGCTGGCCAACGCACCCGTCACTACAAAGATGCAAAATTCTTCCACTTATTTAGCACCATGAACAACATCAGAACATTGCTTCTTAAAACCCAAGGGACATTAACAGCCCCAGAAAAGCACTGAATAAGCACTCCAAACCATGGCAGTTTAAGCCCTTCTCACCTCATTAATTTTGACTTAAATTTTCCATGTGCAAAAGGCAAGTGTCAGCTTGACTACTTTAGAAAATAAATACTCCTGGGCTAAATTTGACAGGAATATTCACACAACTACTACCAGTTACCTAGGTACTGGATCAGTTTATAGCTTAGCAGCTCCCCCACTTTGTTAAAGCCCAAACAATTGCATTTAACAATTAGTTAATGCGAGTTCACTTTCAATACAGGTCTAGTGTTCCTCAAACAAGCCAGCCCCCTATCCCTTTGATAAGCAGGTTCCATTATGTTATCCATCTGATGTTAATCTCTTATTGCTCCAATGTATTAAATCAAGCTTGAGCCCCAGACTAAACTGATGRGAGACTCAGGAGCTGCTCTCTTGCAGTCTCTGCCTGGTCTTACTTCACACTGCAGCTGTCAAACACATAATCAAAGTAAAAAGTCATCTGGAATGAAGGCTTACTGTTTGCAATGGAGTTTCTGTTACTGGAAGTAGAGAGCAATGTTTAGGAGGGTTTTCTGCAGTAGCCAATTTCTTCTAGTCCAGAGAGTATTGAGCACAGGGCTGCCTGTACTCTCCATTCTATTACAAAAACCTAATCCCATCGCATGACCTGCAGCAATTCAGTTTAACAAATCAACAATTACAAATATTTTGGCAAAGTAAGCTTAGGTATTGTTTGCCTCTCGGCACAGTTCACAACCAGTTTATGGCTTTATGATAAAAGTCATTAAATCCAATCTGAAAAGCAGAATTTACAGCTCACTTAGCAAGTCAGGCCCATAAATGGATGCTTTCAATTACAGGGCATTTACATGCACAACCATTAAGGCAGCATTGAATACATTTGAAAACTCTGGAATACTTTTTACAATAATTAAAACTTTGCGTACTGTTCTTTATACAAACAAAACTTAGGAATTCGCTTCAGTCTCAAGCAGAGCTCAGATTCATTGTTACCCAGAACTTACTACGAAGCCTGTTCCCCCAGTACTTTTGTGGGAAAGGGATTAGAGAGATGGAAACAAGGCTTGYTTTTTAAAGTTGCTCTCAGTAGCAGGGATTTTTTTTTTTTTTGAGCTCCAATAAACTCAATTATATCAACTGGTGCTCAAGACTTCTGAAAGATCTAGAGAAACAGGAAGATGGAGGAGGACCCAGGCAGAGCCTTTCATTTGCAGATTTTCTGTGCAATTCCAGCWTATTTGATTTTGTTGGTGAATCTAGCTGCTGGATGGAAGAAAATAAGAGAACAGTTCAGAGACTATTTTTTTAACCTCTTATTTTCAATTGTGCTGTTTCTTTTACCATCAAAGAGAATCTCAGGAAAGCTGATGAATTATTCTCCAAGATTCTATCATACAAGTCCAGCTTCTTGAATAAAAAGAAAATTGGATCTTCAAACACTTACGTCCCTTTTGGTGGCTGTTGGTGTATCTGACCCACACAACTGCAGAACAACAATCAGCTGCTAGGTTATTCTTTCCAACATACCAAAATGCAGTTCAGTATGTGCTCCGGCTCATCTTTAAGTGGAATCCAGCTTAAACAAGACCCTCCCCTTCCTCTTCTTAAAGGCATTTGTAACTAATGTTATCTTTCATCATGATAGTGCTAAGCAAAGGGGGGGAGGGACTTCACAAACACCCCTTTTACTTACATTGTCATCCCCCTCGAATTCACTGGAGCTTGTAAATGTTAGAAGTTTGAAAGCTACAGCTCAGAACAACCCACTCACGCACCAACACCTCGACAAAACAYGAGAAAGTCTAAACAACAAACCTCGCTCTGCTGGCCTCTCACCTCAACCAGAGGGTATTTCTTTTTCACCCTGGAGAACAGAGTGAGRGCTAATCAGTCCCTCACTACAGAGACCAACCCCTACAGAACTAATGTCATGAATCAGTCTGAAAGTACAGCTCTCCAGGCTAAGAAAGAACTCTTGAGAAAAGACAAACCTGCTGTTACCTGCGGTCTCCTAACAAGCCTTTATTATAAACCTCTCACTACCAATGGAATCTCACTCGTTTAYACCCATGGACTGTGGCAGCATGAGCTCCACACACAATATACACAGGTTGCAGTTTTTCAGTGATACTTGTTTTGGAAAACCCGGTAAACAAAACGTTTTCCTAACGCCAACCAGCTTGCAAAGCATTTGAAAATAGCAGAACACACGTGTTGGGTTTTTTCCAGTCAGAAATTGTGACGGACAACCAAAAAGACACAAGACCAGCCTGCAGCCTGAATCCCAGCTGTTCAACAGCTCTCCACAATCATCACAAGAGCTCTTCACTCATTCACACACTTTTTTCCGTTCTTTTATTTCCCCAGAGTGAAGACTAAAAGACCACGCTGTATTGCACTTCTCTTCCCCTCCACTCTCCACAAAAAAAAAAAAAAAAAAAATCAAACCACCAAACTACAAACAGGAACTCCACAACTCTGCAGCAACAGCACCAACCACTTGCAGTTATCACGACACAGCTTCCCCCGTGCACTTATGGAGACAGATGAGACACCAGGTTATGTTTGTTTACAAACAACAGGCACGGATGGAGGAGCTACAGCCACTCTGGGGAACCTGTGTCAGTGCCTCACCGCCCTCATAGGGAGGAATTCCTCCCCAGTATCCCACCTACCCCTGCCCTCTGACAACACACAGGTTGCAGCAGTATTAAAGCCGTGAATAGAACCTCTAATCTCAAGTCCTGTCTCAGGGGGGTTGTGTGTATTTTACATCCGCGGCTCTAAASACAAGGAAAGCGGACAGACAAAAGGGTGAGGCAAAACCTCGCAATCCCAAACACAAACTCCTAGCTCCAAACACCCCAYATCGCTGCTAACTTTCTCCTGCAAAACTCCGCGGAGCTTCGCACACCTAACCCTAAGTGCACGTCCAGGAGACACACAGGAGTGTCCTGTGCAGGGCTAAGACTGGACGCGATGATCCTCACGGGTCCCTTCCAGCTCGGCGTGTTCTACGGACCCCTGCAAGGAAAACACACCGGGCACGGAGGGAGGGAGCAGGGAAGAAAAAAAGGAGCAGCACAACTTCTTTATTCCCCCCTCCCCTCACCCACACAGAAACACACACACACACACACGGGCGGCACATCGCGGCCCTCCCAGCCCAGCCGGTGGGTTAACCCGGCGGGAGCGGGATAACCCAGCCCGGGTCCCACCATAACAAAAGGGGCGAGGGCGTGGGGAGGCGCCCCCGGCCCCGCCGGGACCAGGCCCGGACGGTTCTCCACGGCCCGCGCAGCGCCAGTCGGGCGACCCTGCCCGTGGGGCAGGGASCCTGGACCCGGCATCCACCAGCACCTACCGGGAGCCACCAGGATCCGCCGAGAGCCACCGCTCCTTCCTCTCCTTCTTCCTCCTCTCCCCTCCCTTCTCCTCCTCCGTCTCCCCGAGTGCAGTGCGGCCGCCGCCTCTTCCCTCAGCGTTACCTCCTCTGAGGGCCCGCCTCCCGCACTGCCCCGCCCCCGCCGCTGGGCTGGGACGCCGCCCATTGGTCAGCCTTATCCTCGCTCTCAAGGRTCGCGTGGTGATTGGCTCAAGGGTATGATTGGCGGTTGGAACRACCAATGAAGAGCCGGCRGCGTTGGAAAAGGTATAAGGGAAGGGGTGTGGAAGAAACAGGCGTGAGGCGAAGGGAGGYGGGTCGAGGTCACGGCTGTGATTGGTCGAGCCGGCTGCCAATCACAGCCCCGCGCGCCCGCCGCGGGAGGTTGGTCGGGAGGAGCGGAGGTTTGGGTGAGCTGCACCGGCGCARCCGCAGTGCGGCGCCGTGGCTCCGTATCCTTCCGCGGCCGTTTCGGTGCGAACCGAGAAAAAGTGCCTGGATTCCCGGCGGGAATTCCCGCTGAGCACCAGGTGGGGTCTGCCCGGGGGGGGAATGGTATACCTGACTTGTACCGGCGATAGTGTGACACCATGACCAGGRCAACGACCGCCCCCCTGTGCTGGTACTGCTGAGGCACCTCCAGTGCTGGGGACAGCTCTGAGCCCCTCAGGACAGGAGGGACATTGAGGGGCTGGAGCGTGTCCAGGGCAGGGAACGGAGCTGGGGAAGGGTCTGGAGCCCCAGGAGCGGCTGAGGGAGCTGGGAAAGGGGCTCAGCCTGGAGCAAAGGAGGCTCTGGGGGGACCTTGTGGCTCTGCACAACTCCCTGACAGGAGGGGACAGCCGGGGGGGTCGGGCTCTGCTCCAGGGAACAGGGACAGGAGGAGAGGGAACAGCTTTAGGTGAGGTTCAGGTTGGGTATAGGGGAAAATTTCTTTACTGAAAGGGCTGTCCAACCCTGGCACAGCTGCCCATGGCAGTGGTGGAGTCCCCATCCCTGGGGGGATTAAAAATCTGTATGGWTATGGCACTTGGTGGCCAGTGGTAGCCTGGGCAGTGTGCGGGGCATAGCTGGACTGGCTGGTCTTGCAGAGCTTTTCCAGCCGAAATGATTCTGTGGTTCTAAATAGGTTCAAACTGCCCAGAGCTCTGTCTCCTGCAATGACACAACAGTTCCAGGCCAGGGGTCCCGAGGTGTGACAAGGGTTGGGACAATGGGGACAAGGCAGTCTCGGAGCCTTCCCATCCTCCCTGTGCTGCCTGCACCCACCCCGTGGCCAAACTCAGCAATTTGTAACACAACTGTTTCCCCAACATTGTGTTCTTTCTTTTAGCTACTGCCTACCATAGGCTCTGCAAAGCTTTGACCACCTGTGTTGTGGTAATGGTGAAAGGTAACCAATTCYTGTGTCCAAGCAGGGGTCCAGGGTCACCACAAGGGAGTCGTAGCCTGTTTGTTGCCTGCAAGTTCATGGCTGGAAATCAACCAGAAMCCCATGGCCATCCTGTCTGCAGWGACCCGTGCAGTAATGCCCAGCAARYTCCTTGGGATCATTCAGCCTGGAAAAGAGAAGTTTGCATGGAGACCCCACAGCACCTTCCAGTAGCCAAAAGGGCCCACAAGAGAGCCAGAGAGGGACTCTCTGTCAGGGGCTGTAGTGACAGGGCAAGGGGAAATGGGTAGAAATTGAATGAGGGGAAGTTTAGGTTAGATTTTAGAAATTCTTTACTGTGAGGATGGTGATATATTGGGATTGATTGCCAAACGAGGTTGTGGATTTCCCAACCCTGGAAGTGCTCAAAGCCAGCTTGAATGGGGGTTTAGGCAGCCTGGTCTAGTGGAAAATATCCCTGCCCAGGGCAGTGAGGGTCAGGACTTGATGAGCTTTAAGGTCACTTCCAGCCTCTAAACAGTTTCTGGTTCTGTGAGTGGGAAGCCACAAAGTGGGAGCTTAGTGGGTTTTTTTGGGGTGAGAGGGTCAATTCCTGATTTGCTGTAAGTCTGTTGGAGATCCTCTGGTTTTGGTGTTTTTTTGCCTTTTCAATACTTTTCCTTGTAATATATCCTGTATCTCCACTGCAGGCCACACCCTTTACACCTGAGGTCACATCTCCCCAACACAGCAGTTGTCTCTCTAGAGTCATGCTCATCTTCTAGACTGAAAGGGTTTCTGYAGTGATGTAGGTGTTATGATTCAGCGTCTTGGGCACAGGTCCCATCTCAACAGGGTTGGTGTTCCCAGGAGYCAGGTGAGACACCTCACAATATTGAGCCCTTCTACAGAATGGTAGATGTGGACTCACAGAAATCTCCCTCATGCCTGCTTTGTGCTTGGATTTTCCCAGCTTAAAGCAGACATGGGGCTTGATTTTCTGGTGACATTTTCACCCGGTTCCAAACGTTTGAGATTCAGGCTGTCATGACATTAACAATGAAGTGAAATGGGAAAGATCCCCTGCTGCAGACAAAGCAGAGCATCTGAGAGATTGCCATCATGTTTTTGAAAGAGAAGGTATTGCAGTMATTTTGTGCCTGGAAACAGATACAGGCTATTCAGCCAGCACAGCACTTGCTTTGGAGGTTTCTCTGCATTCAGAGAGTAATTTTTTCTCCTATGAACAACAAGTTAATTAAGCTMAGTTTTCATATAGATTTGCGTCAGAGGTTCCCTTCACCTCTCCTCTGCACCAGATCCATTGCTCCCTCTCCTCCTATCTCCAAGGCTGATTCCTGATACATCCAAATCTCCCTTCTATGTCCCCAGCCTACTGGTGCTGGCCTTCTGTCTGGAGCAGCACATGCTGTGCCTGGTTCAGGGATGTGTGTGCTCTGCCTGACCAGCTGCCCTCCCGTTATCTGCTGCCAAGGAAGCCAAGCARTGCTGATAAGGGCTGAGCTCTCTCYGTCTTTCTCCCGGGCAGAGCACTTAACAACATGTGTCTTTTCTAATGCAGCCGCTGTTTGTCATGAAACCTGACAGACTTTGTATTTCCAGAAGCTCTACTTCTCTTTCAGGTGTGGTTGAAATCAGTCAGAAAGTTTGCAAACTAATGCTGGGGAGCCCTAACACACACACACACAGACATACACGCACACATACACATGCACGCACAAAAAAATCCAACATTTGAATAAACCTGTCTCTAGGAAAGGAAATGGTAAGCAGCAGGAGGAAGAAAGCAAATGGAAGAAGGCAGCATCAGGGCTGCAAATCCCAGAGTTACCTGAGAAGCAATGGAGAAGGCAGGCAGGATGTCCATCTGCTCTAGAAGGAGTTCACAGCCACACACCTGCACCTCCAAGAAGAGCATTGATTTAGATTAGATATTAGAAGTTTTTTATGATGACGGTGATGTAACATTGGCACAGGTTGTCCAGAGAGCTGGTGAATGCCCCATCCCTGGAAGTATTCAAGATCAGGTTTGACCGGGCTTTCAGACACCTGATTTCATTGAAGATATCCCTGCCTTTGGCAGGGGAGTTAGACTGGATGACCTTTAAAGGTCTCTTCCAAATCCAAACTATTCTATAATTCTGTGAAGTAGTACTTGATTTAGTAAAACAAACTGCAAAATCCAATCCCTGACACCGAAGCTGGATATTGCTGTCCTGTTAATTGATCATGGAATCCGGAGTGGTTTGGGTTGAAAGGCTGGAAGTTCATCTCATTCCAGCCCTCTCCCATGGGCAGGGACTCCTTCCACTGTCCCACATTGCTCCAAGCCCCATCCAGCCTGGCCTTGGATACTTGCAGGGATGTGGAGCCACGGCTTCTCTGGGCAGCTGAGCCAGGGCTTCATCACCCTTAAAGTAAAGAATTTCTGCCTAAAATCTAATATAAAACTTCAATTTTCAACTTAAAATAATTTCCGTTTGTTCTTTCACTATCTGCTGTGTAAAAAGTGGCTCTCCATCTCTCTTACAGCTCCCCTTCAGTACTGAGCCCTCAGTGAGCACTCCCTGGAGCCTTCTCTTGTCCAGGTGAGCACCCCCAGCTCTCCCAGCCTGGCTTCAGGGCAGAGGGCCTCCAGCCCTGGCAGGATCTCTGTGGCTTGCTCTGGACACACTCCAGGTCCATGTGTTTTTCAAACCACACAGCTYAGCACATTTTGGACATTTGCAGTTAGATGCAAATGGCTGTCAGTCCCATTTGGATTTGAGGCTGMAGTACAAGAGCATGAGCATCTCCCACAAGGTCTCTGAATGTGTGTGTGGGGTTCAGCATCCTCACAGAGGGTGTTCATGTGCAGAGACAGCAACAGCTCACTGGTATCTGTCATCTGTCTGCTAGAAAGAACAAAGGAGGTTGAGCAACKTGGTCTGGTGGAAGATGTCCCTGCCCATGGAACAAGATGATCTGCAAGGTCCCTTCAAACCCAAACCAYGAAGTGATTGTGTGAAATAACCTAGAGCCTAAAAAAACATGATGAAGTGGTAGGTGACTGTGCTATTCTASAGAGGATACAGGTTCTCTTCCCAAAGCCTGTGACCAAATCCTGTAAGAGGTGAAAGAAATACAGTATCATTATCAGATAACTTCAAAGACACCTAGGAATTCTGAGTGACCCAACACTAGCAGGTGTCACTGTGTGGAGGTGGAAACAAGTGCAAAGTGCAATGCCTGGAAGGTCTTGGAGGCAGAGCAGATAGTTTTTGTGTTGAAGTCATTATTACCAACATGCCAAAATGATGTGTTAAACTGAAAAAAATGGAAGAGCTTTGAGCAGAGTTGTGATACATTAAGATCAGCCAGCATATTCAAAACAGGAAACAATATAAGGCTGGGGGAATCCTCACTCTGGTATGCAGCTAACTGCTGAGAGAAGGTCAGCCACTAATTTCTGCTCTCTGGTGACTGGGAACAGAACCCAAGGAAACAGCTGGAGCTGTGCCAGGAGTGGGTTAAGTGGGATATCAGAAAAAGGTTCTTCCTCCGGAGGGTGGAGGGGCACTGACCAGGTTCCCAGGGAATGAGCATGGCCCCAAGGCCACCAGAGCTCCAGGAGCATTGGGACAGTGCTCYCAGGGATGCACAGGGTGGGWYTGTTGGGGTGTCTGTGGAGGGACAAGAGCTGCACTCATGATCCTGGTGGTTCCCATCCAAGTCAGGATATGCCGTTTACTTCCATGTATAAAAACAACTACGAATCCGTGGAAAACCATTGTCAAATGTTGGTAGATTTCTTAGCTTATTCTGTTGAAGAACTATCCTGTGTTTCAAGAGGTGCTTTGTCTCTTGCATCACAGGCTGCAGTGCTGCTTCCCGCTTACTCTGAACGCCACCCGAGCACATTATTTCTCTCCAAACTTACRTGGAAGTAACTTTCCCCTTGCACAAATCTGCAAAAGATTATGAAAGAGGGAATGGCACTGAGTCTGGAAACTGCGAAAGGGACAGATTCCCTTTCACTCTGCTTTACTTCATGGCCAAACATGGAAACATGCCGTGGGGGGAACAGTACAACACTGGCAAAATGCACCCCTTTTGTTGGTACCAGTTGGTACTCCTGGAGGACTGAGATTGTGTCTCCCTCTGAAGGTTAAATATGGATTTAAACCCTTTTTCCTTGTATCTCATCAAGATTGCACACAGCTTCAATCTGTATCACTTGTGGCAGCACAAAGAGGGTTAAAGAGAAAACCACATTCTGCTTTCCCCGTCGCATCATGAGGAACATGTCAGTTGATTTTCAAGACAAGTAAAGTCTGGCATGCCATCAAAACAGGCATTGCATTGAAGTGACTAGAGAAGAGTTTTAGCATCATAAATTTAAATAAAGCCATTGCACGAGGCATAAAAATCTCCAAAATAAACAGCAACTTTACTCAGTCACACCAGCATAAATCAAATACTCACAAAACTTCTCAAACTTAAAAACAAGCACTGTGACTTAAAGCTGGGGGAGTAACAGCAAAATACATAAAAAAGAGTTGCGTATTTCTGTTACTCTTATCTTTTCAATAATGAAATTATTCATTATTTCAGTAATGAAATGAATAACCTCTGAAACCTGGAAACTCAAATCTGTTCACTACCTCTTCTGAAATGCAGAAGTATGTTTCCAATATTACACAAATCACTGTCATTTCAGACTGGGCTGTTGGGAGATTTCAAAACAAAGCAAAAAAAAGAGAATCTGTTCCACAGTGAAAAAAAAATTTGATAAAAAATAAAACTTGACAGCTCTTGATGTAAGCCTGCTGTGTCTGTCCTATCCCCTTGGCAAAGCAGACTTAAGAAATTACCACTATTCAAAATAATATGCTAAAAGCAAAGTTCYGCCTTTCCGACCCATCATTGTACAAACTGGTTGGTGTTTGTGATATAAAGTACATTGTTTTTATCAGATGGAATGGAGTTAGACACAATCTTTAGAAGTGACATCCCCCTTGAGACATTCCTAGCACAATGAGAAGATCTATATATCTGTTCTTAATTTACCGTTCATAATTTTGATGAGTAAATGATTTAACTGCCTTAACTTACCTTAACCCTTAGTGCCTTTGCATGCATAAACCTCGTTGCCCTGAGTAACCAAAAGCAAAATGAATTGACAGACAACTTTAGCACAGACACTCAAACTTTTAATTCCATTGTGGCATTAACTTGCTTGGTTTTGTGCTGAAATTGACAGGAAACTTTAATGCACCGAAACTGGCTTTTCCTTCCCCAATTGTGTTTTTTTATTGCTTAGAAGTATTTCATGTTGCCAGCATTTCTGTTTTTCCTCAGATTATTCCTTTGTCCTTTATTATTCTTCCAAATACTTCACCATTCATCTTCCTACATCCTTTATTTTGGATTAGTTGATTAGAAACACATTTATACTAGCCCCAAATAAGCCATCATTAAAGAGAAATAGCCTTGTTTACAAAGAGATTTACACAAGTTTATCTCTATTGACTTATATAAACAAGTGTAATTTGTGAGTAGGCCTAGGGGACAATAGCTTTGTTTCTGAATTAATGGTAGGCCTTGGTCCAGGAAGGATTTGAGTASATGTTTAAATCTATGCTATGAATAAGCCAGTGGGATCAGTCATAGAAACAAAATTCAGCATAAATGCAAACCTGGTATGATTAATTTTCCGATCATCTTTATTTCTTTTTTCTGTTTGCTTTTTCCAGGAAGCTGACATTAATTCATTACACTAAAATCTTCAAAATAATCAATAAAAAATAGTTTSTGCCTCTGTAGGAGGGATCAAAATAAACCAATTTATGCTGTGATCAGTTATTGCAATGCAGTCTGTTTCTGTTTTACACTGTGTAAGATGCACTATGCTAATTAAGCATATGTTTGTATAGATTAGTCTCAATGAGATTTACCCCAGTTTTCTACACCATCTGTGCAAGATTGGTAGCCGAGYTGGAAGTGATCTCTGTATATATTGTCTGCAGTAGTTGAAGAAGTGTTTAGAACACTTTGAGATAGAAGTTTTCTTTTGTTATTATTGATCTAGTAAAGCTTTACTTAGTGATTTTGGCCATTCTCCTTGTGTTTKCAAAAACTAGTGATTTATGACCATATAAATTTGAAAGTTTTGATTAAAAGTTATCTTCTTAAAAGATTTGTTCTGATGGACAAAATAAATCAAGCAAGACTTTRAAAGACCTGACAAATCCTTTCTTACTTAGATTTATTTAGAGATATAAAACATACATTACTGTTAAGCAGGTGAAGATAACACAAAATAAAAATGTTGCCATAATAAAAAATTAGGCCTTAAAAATATAGTAGGGCTTTATCACTACAAAACTGTCATGTTGTTTATTTTAGCTCTTGGCATTTATCATGATGAATAACTGATGTAAAAAAAAAAAAAAAAAAAAAAAAAAAAAAAAAAAAAAAAAAAAAAAAAAAAAAAAAAAAGTCTATCCTTCTCCCAGTGCTTGAAGCCAGCTGATAGCTTTTTCTGTGTAATCCCCAGGGAAGCCTGTGTCAGATCCTCTGTCGCTGGCACTCCGCATTACCAGGGGCTGGTTTCCATGACTGGGGTGACAGGAGAAGGAGCTCTTGGCTCTGGGCAGCCTTGGAGCGATGCTGTGACAGCCACTGTGTTTACAGGCTGGGGAGAATGCAAGGATTTATCCCTGGCTCTGCTGTTTGGTGTAAGAGTCAGCTGCTGTGTCCTCCTCCAGTTTAGAATTGAGCTGGTGCACGAAGCTGGTGCTGGGCACATGTTCTCTGTCAGCACAGCAAACTCCACTCTGCAAAAGTCTTGCCATGTTTTGCACTTAAGAAGTGTCTTGCTGGCAACACCGACCAGATCTCACCAATCTGTGGGCAGTCATTGTCCTCATGCCGAGTCCTGGCTGCAAGGCACTGAGAGGTTAAAAATTAACATTTTACCAGAATCCTCAAATCTATTACTAAGATGGATCATTGCAACCATCTACTGTATGTAACTCACTTCAAAGACCTAATAATTTAAAAAAAATATATCTTTTTGGGTCCACAACCTTTGCAGCTATGAGCTGTGGCAATAAAGACAGTTTGGCTCTGATTACAATTTTGAGTTGAGAAGGATCCCCTATCTGCCTGGTAGGTTGGTGTGGTGAAAATGRGGGCCTCTATCTTTTATCTTCATGGCATTAGATCGCATTATGCCTTTTTTGTTGGTTTTGTTTTGTTACACTGATGTCTTCACATAGAGCTCTTTATCCCACCTGAGTATTTGGTGACTGGGAGTGAGACACCTCAATGGTTTTTTTTTCCCTAAATAAACAGTCTAAACCAAGTTTCTTTGGTCTTTCCCTTCAAGGAGGATTTCCAAGCTTCCMTGTTTATCCCAAATCCTCTTTGCCTCTTCAGTTTTCTTTCTAAAGTGTAGACATTGAAGCCAGGAACAACCCTTTAATTCATTTAGTGTTTAACAGCTTTCTGCTTTATTCAGTTTTTCCTGTTTATGCATTCAAAGGCCCCATTCCACCCTGAGCTGCTATGTAAAACTGAGACCTGTAAATCCYTTTAAAGCCACTGCTTTCCCAAATGCAGTCCCTGCTCTTCAAGTTGAGATGTGCAGCTCTGATTCCTTCAGACAGCTGTCTTGAAAACACCAATCTGAGTGACTACATTTACTGCACTGTGCAGATTGGTCTGTAAAAGTAATTTGTCAATATTTATGAAACATGGCAGTAAGAAAAGACTCCCAGCTTCCAGCCACAGGCAAGGACAGCTTTTGGTTTTTYAGACCTCCTTACTTACAGGTGAGGAAAGGTCAGACAAAAATGAGAACTTAAATGCTTTAGGGTGGTGTTGCTGGTGGAGATTGAAATGCAGAGGTACATTTTCTGGTAGATGTGACCAAACCAAACCTGAAACTTCAGTCTGTCTGAGTTAGCTTCTTGATGAAAGTTTGACACGGCTGCAGGCAAACAGATTACAGATCATACAGTTTTACACAGCAGAGATAAGGAAATCACAGCATACAGACTGCAAAAGTCAGATTCAGAATTAATCAGCCTGTTGATACGTGTCACAGCAGGGCGCAGGGCAAGAACGAGCTACAAAAGATGTRCAAAAGATTGGAAAACATGGGAGATGCACACCACGGACAATAAAAAGGAGCTTCATCTGAAGTAGAAGCAGTGGTCTGCAAAGGGCAAGAAGCAAATGGAAGGGGTTAATATTCAATAATCCTGCTGTATGTGTTCGTTTCAAGATTCATCGCTTTCCAAGCCTGCACAAAGAGCAATCTGCAGCAATTCGGAGTCTACAGCAACAAAAGACAAACAGTAACAGCCTTCAGAAGGAGCATCTTGCTCTCATCCACTGGCTTGAAGATTAAAGCAAAAAAATCCAACCAACCAACCAAAACAAAAAAAAATAGTTTGCACCACAAGTACTTTTAAGACATTATATGAGAAATGTTCCAAGGACATTATRTCTTCCTTTGCAGAATTAATGCAAGTATCTTTCACAAACTTAAAATTTCAATTAAAGATTTGAGTAAAGATTTAATGAAAGGTTTTATTTTGGTCTCAAGGAACCACCTTGTCCTCTGTGTATAGTTTTGACATTAACTGTGTTCAGTAACCACAGACTTCTCCTCAGATAACAAAAGGGATAGATGTTTGTGGTTTGCAGGGCAGAGGCTAAGAATTTTGGCCCAAGCACTCCTGGTTGGTGATTTTATCACAGTGCAATGCTTTGGAGGACCTTGAATTGGGTACAATTGCTCCTGTTCAATTTYGTGTATGAAGCTCAGCTGAACTCTGGCCCACCAGCAAGAAAAAAGCCCCTTAGAAGTYAGAGAAAACAGAAGAATAATCTGGAAGGCTGTTTCCAGGATTCATCTATAGTTTAATGAGAGYTGAAAACCTCTTGATCAAGCTCAGTATCTCGGAATTTGTGAGCGCTGTAACCAGCGCAGTGTGGAGTTCAGGGCTGGCTGGCTACCCAGGCCCTGGTGGATTTTGCAATGCACCAAACTTGGCAGGTGATTACCCTGTTTGGGGAGGAAGAGAGTCAGGGAATGTCAGTCTGAACTCTGTCCATTCTTAAGAAACGCTGTGGAGACTTGCCTGGAGCAGATTTGAGTCCAGCAGTCATTCTGCCCAAGGAAAGTGCCCAGCACAAGCCCTAATGACTCTGCTGATGGGCACTGGCAGCCACAACGCTCCGTGGGAGAGCTGCCCTCTCCTGAAAATGCTAAGAGAAGTGACAGCCAGTCAGTCACTTGGGCTTTTTTTTCTGATGGTCCATTCCTGGATGTTATCTTCTCACCCTTCAGCTGATGCTCACGCTGTTTCTCCTGTAGTTGATCCACAGGAAAAGCACCTGCAGTGTCTCACCTACCACGTGTCAGTGCCAGACAGCTGATTGTCAGCCTACCCGTGGAACTGTCTAGACACASTGATGTGCTGTCAAATGCACAAAGTTAACAAAATGATAGGGGAGAATACTTTCCCCCTGAATCCTCTTTCAGTCATCATCTCAGGGGTTGTGTCAGTGGCAAGTACAAYATTTTCAGATGGAGACACAACTTGATGAATCAACTCTGCCTCTTTAAGATGTTCCACGTTTTGTTTTGTTTTGTTTTTTTCCTGAAGTCCATCCCTGTCATCAGCTCAGGTTTACACAAATTCCTCAGGCACATGCAGTGCTGCAGTTACAGGTAGTTTGCACTTATTTAACAGCTAATGTTGGTAGATAGTGGTCTCCTGCTGCTAGATAAAGCCAGAAGAAAATCTGTGAAAAGTTACACTGAGCATACGTTCAAAAATTAAGGTGAGTGGCTTGGAAAAAAACATCTATTTTTAAACAGAACATCAGTATCTCTTCTTAGCTTGCTTCTCAGTGAAAGGGTGAGGAGCAGAGAAGAGTGAGAGAATAATCCCAGTATCCTTTGTGATCCAGGTAAGATTGTCCCCATGAAAGAATCCTGCCATTCCCCTCTCCTGCCTTTTTGCCCTTTTCTGAACACAAAGACTTACTGGCTTATCTGATATGGCTCAAATCTGTGCCATGACCCAACTACAGCCTCAGCTGTTGGTGAGACTGCCAGGTCACTCATGAAAYGCTTTACGTGGAAGATCTCTGTGCTCTGAGCCAGGAGCTGCATTGCATGGCCACTGTCTGTGGCAAGAACAAAGCCKTGAGGAGAAAGATCAGGGGAACAGGGCCAACCTCATTCCTATGAAAGAATATTTGTGACATAGATTTGCTCTGTAATATCTACCCAAAAAAGGCATTTGTGGGATTTACAGGCTAGGGCTGTGCTGGCTTTTGAGGGTGCCTTAGGCTATCTCCAACACCAAATCTCAGCAGACAGATGGTTGGATGCACTTCACCAAATGTTAGAAGTTAGACATCAAAGTCCAAGTTACTCACCCTAAAATTTTYAGAGGACAGTTAATCTGGTCTGGTTTACAGATTGTTTTATGGTGAGATGAATAATAATAGGAATTCCCTCTATTTTTCTGCCTGACTGACTATAAAGGCAGCTTCTTTATTTTTAGATATCTCAGGCTTCYTCAAGTCTGCAAGCCTAGCTCCAGATACAGAGCAAAGCATGAAGGATCTAAACCTGCGGGGTCTAAACCTGGAAGCAGGCCTAACCCTGGCCAAGACAGTCTCGTTTTCTCCCTCCTGCAGCACTGTCAGCAGATCAGCAGAGCACGGTGGATGCACCACTCCAACTGGCTGCAGACAGACACAGCCAACGTGGAACCAGCAACACCCAGMGAGAGCCAGACAGGGCTGCAAAAATGATCCCTGGCCTGACCTACATCCCAAACCATGCCCAAGACTTGTCTGGAAGAGGAAAACAGACTGAGGGCCCAGCCTTTGCCAGAACTGCAGCAATCAGAGAGCACGGACAGGGGAGCTCTGTGTGCTGAGCTCTCCCGTCTGCTGGTGCTGGGATCAGACCGAGCTGTCCCCAAGATCTGATATCCTGTGCTGCTGCAGAGCAGACCTGACATTGTTCTTGGAACAACTTGGAATTGCCCTTCAGTAGGATAATACAGGCTGGGCACAGAGTTGAGGTTTTGGGTGTCCCTGAAGATTTCATGCTTGGGTTGGTTTGTTTGGTTTGGTTTGGGATTTTTTTCCGTTTTGTTTTCTTTTCACTTTTTTTTTATGGACTGAGAGAAAACCTTGCTGTCCCAAACATCCTCAGCACAACCACAAGATGAAGCCCCAGCTCTCAAAAAGCAGGCATCATAAACTCAAGAATTAACATACCAATCTGTTGACTACCAGAATTTCTACCTGGCATGTAAAACTCTGGTGTAACACCTCAGTGCCCAGCATAGCTGGGAAAACTGCATGACAAGGTCGGGTCAGGGATTGATCTGGGAGCTCTGGAATTCCCTTCCTTGCTGCTTTTGCACAACATCAYTGCTTGCCAGCTGTTGCCTTTGCCTCCTGTTCTTCATCCTACAAGTTTTTAAACAGCTTTTTAGATTATTGTACGTTTACATTTCAGTATGCTCCAGTAGATAAGACTAGGAAACTTCACTAACATTTTTTTTTCACCTTTTGATTTTCTTTCTCCCCTCCACCATATTTATGCAGCTTAACATCTACATGTCAGGTGTTCTCCCACAGGACTGCCTGGCTGTCCTGCATGGGGACTTCAGGTTTACTTCTGACTATTTTGCTACTTTTCCTGTCAGTGGACAGCCATCCATATTTGCCAGCTTTGTCACTGGCATCAGCTCCATCCTGCACGAGCTGGTGTGTGGCTGCATCCTGCATAGACCCCCCCCCTTCGCAAAGAGCCAGTAATTGTTAAATAAATTATATGCTTTATTGTCCGCATGTTAATAACTCTAATCCCACCTCCAACTACCACGTTTAGAAATGTGATTAGGGGGGATTATAGCTCACCTAATGCCTAATCAGTTGTCTGTTCTTAGCTGGCCTTTTATTTCCACACACGCAACATGAGGGATCTAATCAAACATCTCGCACGCACGGAAAATGCCGAGCGAGTTAAAAATCAGTTGAGTGAGAGCAGGTAAAGCCAGAAACCAGACGTGACTGCAACATCAACCATGTGGTTACAGCTCTGGGCAGCACCCAAACTCACACCCTGGGCATTTATTTAAGCTGATGAAAAACCAAAAGGGCTGGAAGCAGATCTCCACCAGACTGTTTTTTCTGATGTTTTTGTTGGGGTTTTTTGTCTTTTCCTGACAAAATGTGGTTGGGKTTTTWTCCCCCTCCTYGTAYAATTCATGGTTTTATTTTACTTTASAAAGGAAAACATGGATGTCTTTTCCAGCAATACTAGTGAGCAGGTTGGTGAGTGCCACAGTTCAAGAGCTGCCTAAACACTGTCCCTCAGAGCTGGCCCCTGAGCACAAACTCTTGCTCCCTGTCTTGGTGTGAGGTTCAGTTCCTAGGATGTGGCAGCAAACATGAAGTGACATCCTGSTTCCCCAAAGTAATCCAAGGATGGAACTTCAGTTGGTATCCCATGGGATAGGATGCCCTTCCCTCTTCAAAAATTGCAATCCATTCCACCTTACTGAGGATTCACATCACACAGGCACCCAGAAATAATCACTTCTTCTCCTAACAAAGACAAGGGCAGGCAGGCAGCACCTCATGGATTTCCCCAATTACCTTAACACCAAAAGAAATGTCTTAATGAGAAGAAGTAGAGTCTAGAAACCCTCTTCCAAAAAGATGAAGGACCAAAAAAATCCTTCCCTAGCAGAAGCTGACATAACCCTCTGATAACTATCAGAGCCACTGCAGTTATCCAGCTGAGGTTTAGTTCCTCTTTCTTGGACCACCAGMTCCATCTGCTTTCTCCTTCCTTCGACACATCCCCACACTCAGCAACAGCTCCGGAGCAGGCAGAGCCAAAGGGACTCAGCAGCTGGAGACAGGGGTTGGAATCCATCTTTGGTAGCTGTAGTCTGAGAAAGGTTTGTCAAGTCTGTGTGCTGCAACATTAAAAGGACCTGGAGCTGCTGCAGCCAGGCCAGAGGAGGSCAYGGAGATGCTGCCAGGGCTGGAGCCCCTCTGCTCTGGAGCCAGGCTGGGAGAGCTGGGGGTGCTCACCTGGACAAGAGAAGGCTCCAGGGAGAGCTCAAAGCCCCTTTTGAGGCCTAAATGGACTCCAGGAGAGCTGGACAGGGACTGGGGACAAGGGCTGCAGGGACAGGACACAGGGAATGGCTTGGCAGTGCCAGAGGGCAGGGATGGATGGGATATTGGGAAGGAATTGCTGGCTGGGAGGGTGGGGAGGCCCTGGCACAGGGTGCCCAGAGCAGCTGTGGCTGCCCCTGGATCCCTGGCAGTGTCCAAGGCCAGGCTGGACATTGGGGCTGGGAGCAGCCTGGGACAGTGGAMGGTGTCCCTGCCTASAGCAGRTGTTTGGAATGAGAGGATCTTTAAGGTCCCTTCCTACTCAACCCAGTCCGTGATTCTAAAATTAAAAAAAAAAAAATAAATAAATAAAACCCCACATTTTCAAGTGGTTTCATGTTGTTGGCGCTTTTTGTTTCAATAAAGTTAGTTGTCCTTTGTTTTGAGTTTATAATCACAACACCCTGCTGAGGGTTGAAATGCTGGGGGCCTTGTGGAACCTTGRTGCCGTTGGTTTGTCTACAGTGTTTGTTATCAGGAAAACTGGGGACWATGTTTAGGGGAGAAGAAAGGAACAAATATTTGGCAGAGAACTGAAATTATGTCCTGAACATCAACATAGATGCAAATCAAAGCACAGTTGCGGAGAAATACCCAAGGATTTAGCAATTCTGGATTAGAAAGAGGATTTCAGCCATGTATTTCAAATCTCTAATCTCAAGTGAGCAAGTAATCTAAATCCACCTAATAACAATGAATGAAATTATAGCTTAGCTAAGTAATTACTCCCTTTTTTGTTTCATATAATTCAGAATAAATATCTTCCATGAGCTCCAATTGGAGCCTTACTTTACATTGCAATGATTTTAACAATTGAATTTTAAATATCTGTTYTCTTGGTTAACTGAAACCAAACTTGCTCCCTGTTTTTGGTTTCCAGCATTGAAAAATCCCCACTGTACAGCCTGGTGCTCATGTAACTCAAGCTGCTTCCTCATCAGACCTGTGTCTGTGAATTTTCCAGCTTGGCTGCTTCAGAGAATTCCAGGTGGGGACTGAGTTTTGAAGCAGAGGAACACACAGATGAGTTGTGTAGAGGCTGTAGCAGCCACCTTTCTGACGAACACCTTGATCTTACACAGTCCAGAGATGCTGATAAAGCCATTCTAGCCAGGCAGCACTTGGGAATTCCCTGTGAGGACCAATATAACACAGTGAAAGTGGGAGAGGCTTTGCTAGTGGCTAAGCACGAGGCTGTGCTTATGCCTGGACATGAACTTTGAGTTCTGGAGTGCACAGAAGAAGGGGAATCAGGGCATATCTGAAGATGCCCCYTCCCTCTGAGTGTTCCAGGCCAGGCTGGACAGGGCTTGGCGCAACCTGGGACAGTGGAAAGTGTCCCTGACCATGGCAGGGGCTGGAATGGGAAATCTCCAAGGTCCCTGCCAAGCCAAACCATTCTATGATTTTGTGAAGAGGGGCACAAGGTTCCCATGAGGTTTTGTTGCAGCCCCACCTTGCTGGCCAGCGGTGTCAGGGGCTGTGATTCCTCCTCTCACTCAGGGCAGTCCCACAGCACAGATGGGCTCAGCCCTCTCCCCTCGATGATCTTGAAGAGCCTTGGATGGAGCATTTTGGAGTGGGAGCATTTTGGAGTGGGAGCATTTTGGAGTTTCCCCATGGCTGAGCAGGCAGAGAGAAGCAGCGACCACAGAGACACCGGTGCAAGCCTTGCTGGGGAGGGCAGGAGCCTGGGATGTGCTGTGATTTGCCTCATCAGTGATTTCAATATTAGAGAAGAAAAAAAACCCCATAACCCCAAGGAGTGGTGACTCAAGGGCTGTGCCTGTGCCATGGTATTGTATGGCCAGCACCTGCCAGGGGATCATGGAATGGTTTGGAGTGGAAGGRAYCTTAAAGGCGAGYTAGTTCCAACYCTCTGCCATGGGCAGRGACACSTTGAACTCGASCAGGTTGCTCAGAACCCCACCCAAACTTGCTGGGGACTTAGCCTTGGACACAACAGGGATGGAGCAACCACAGCTTCTCCAAGCAACCTGTGCAGGGCCTCACTACACTCACAGGGAGKAATTTCTTTCTAATATCARATCTTACSCYGTCTTCTTTCAGYTGGCAACTCTTCCCCCTTGTCCTGTCACTAYGTACCCCTGCACAAAAATCTAATCCTGCAGTGAGCTGGCACAGCCATGCTGYCCCAAACCTGAAGCCTTTGTGCAAACCACAGCCTGCTCAGACAAACAAAAAAGAGATGTGTTCATCCTTTTCCATGTGATGATCCATTCCACCCCATGCCCTCCTGCCTGACCCTTCCCCAGCTGCAGATCTCGAGCCYAKGGTTATGTCAGACACCACCCAGACRTTCCTCATCCCCCTGCTGGCTCAAAAAGTTGTGATCTACCATTTTCTAACCAATATGATGCAGTCTTGGCTGTTCTTGTAGACAAGGAGGTAATTTTTTGAAGGCTAGAGTAAATGGGAGTTAAAAATACTGGAGGAAAAGCTGAGGCAGGGAAGGCAAGCAGCACAGATGAGGTTAGCAGATTTGGGAGATAGCACAGTTAAAAGTTTGGTGTTTGGGCCCTGACACATGCCAAACTTTTRCCTCAAAAAGCAGCATATCCTGGAGGAGCCAGTGCCCTGGTGTTCCAATCTTCCCACACAGAGAAGATGTCTTTTAGAGCCATGTCCAGGAGAGCAGGAGAAGCTGGGGGCTAACASACTTCAGCAGCTGCTAAATTACCTCTCCTGTCACAGAAATGTCCAGCACAGAGACCATCTCACCAGAGAAAATGCTGCCCACCAGGTCACTTCTGCCAGTGAAAATTGCTCCCCCAGAGCTTCCAGCTCTGTCTGCTTGTGACTGATCCATAGGTGGCTTTTAGCTRTCATATCTCCTCTCTGCCTTTGCAAGAGATGAAAATTCAGCAGCTGGATGAATGCTGCAAACTGGAGAAAGTMCATGGTGAGGAGGGGCAAAACACCTCTGCCTTCCTTGTTCCTGCAAGGAAGGAAAGCAGCACCAGTGAACTTGTACTTTAAAAGAAAAAAAAAAATGAGGGAACCATGAGATTTCTTTCCCCTACTATTATTTGTGTTTTGCTTCACGTGTACCTTGGATGAGATGATGGGTGTTAGAAGCTTTGAGAGCTTCAGGACACAGCGCAGGCTTGACCAGAGCACAAGCAACACACACAGCTACAAACATGGGGACAACACTTAGGGCTATCAGAGAACTGCCAAATCAGGCAGCTGAATCCCATTGCAGGCAAAATCCAAGCCCTGAATATTAATTTTCAGCCAGTGTTGATGTTTGTAACCATTTTTCAGACTSTGGCCAAACCGCCCAAGTCACGGCAGTGGCACCATTCCCCACTGCCCCCTCCACACTCAGCGCTTGTGGTTTCTCCAGCTCGGGTTTCCTCTGCCATCCCATKCCCTGCTCCCTCTGCAYCGTGATCCCTCTGCTGCTTTCTGCTTTCAGTGACTCTGAGGAATACAAGAAATCCCTGCAACTGCCCTCCCACCCCTTTTGTGTGCTCTGAAAGGATCGTGCCCGTGCTGGTGCCGTGAACACTCCATGGCAGCTGGGACGTGGCAGTGACCTCCCTTCAGGCTGAGAGGGCTGGATATCCAACCTTCAGCCCACTGTTGTTCTTTWGAGCAACAGCAGCTTCGGCAGAGGCAGATTAGGCCTCGAAGATGTCCTTCTCCCCTCACTCAGCCCCTTCTTTTAGCCTTGGTTTGATATCAGAGTCCTCTATTCTGCAGAAGCAGCAACCCTGGTGTCACGAAAAGGGGGCCACTCCAAGGCTGAAGCCGATTTCTCAGTGGGATAAAATAAATAGAGTTTCCTCCCAAGACATAACAGTTTCCACTGAGGATGCCAGTGTCCCCCACAAGTGTCCTTTCTTGGAAAGAAGAGAGCTATGCAAGGGCATTGCTATTCGCCTAGCCTGTGTTTTACCTTCTCTCTAATGAAAACCATCCCTGTTTTTGCTCTCAGAAGCTGACACGGGCACCCATCCCAGCTTGTCTTTGAAGTTACAGTTTCTGACTTTCTCTGTCTCTCCCTCCTACCTACCCTCCTCATTTTTGGAGYGAGGGATCATCCAAGGGACACCACTGTGTGCTTGATTGAGAGCCCTCCAGCTCTGCTCCAGAACACGAGCAGACCAGACTGATAAACTGATATGCACCATCCATCTCCAAGGAAAAGGCTTTCAAACCCATCCAAATCCCATCCTGGGATGCAGGCCACAGCTCTGCAGGCTCTCAGGGAGGTGGGCAGGCAGCTGTGCCCACGCCAGGGACAGAGTCTCAACAACAGGTCTATCCTCTTCGGAAAAATGGATACTCAGGGGTTCCCCTGGGGCACAAACACTGCTATTCCAGGAGTTCAGTTTGATGGTCCTGTGGGTCTCTTTCAACTCAGGATATTCTGTGATTCAAATGCTCATCAGGAGCCCATTGCCTTGGGAAAAGTCACTTTGGGGAAGAAAGTGCAGCTTTCTAGTAAAGCGTGGGATGTTTTCAGTTCCTGATGCTCAGGGTACTTTTGTAAAACTTTCTCCTCCATCTCAAGCAGAAATTGTGTGTTTGCCACAGAACCCCTGTCTTGGCAGGAATTTGATGAGCCACCAAAGCTGTCAAAACTTCCTCCATAGTCAATTGTGTGTTTTATTCTGCCTTAGATATTTGCCACAGGAYAGAATGTGTCATTCCTTGGGCAAACCCCTCACCAATCACCACCACACAGAGAAATTCTGTTTTGTGTTTTTGAACAGATGATTACAGTGATGGAAAAGTCAGAAAACATTCGTCACAAACAAGGATTATGGCTCAAGCTTGCTCCCTGGACATGGAAGGAAGCAAACCCAGTCCTTCAAATTTCAAGGTTCTGGTGAATTTGCGACATAAATTATTCATTGTCCTGAACAAAGTAATTCCCTTATCTAACTCATCTCTACTTGCTGGAGCAATAAACATGGCTGCAATTAATTCTGGTGCAGAAGAGCCAATAAAATGAATTGTCTCCCAGAAACCTTTCTTCTGCATCCTATTTTAGGAGCAGTAATGAAAACACATTGCCAGAAGCTTCTTTCAGACATCCCATCATGAATTATAAAGGCACTGGAAGACGACATGCAGATGCAGATCCTCTCAGGTTTTGGTCCTGCACCAACAGAGACAACAACAGCTCTGTCCTTTTGCCTTCACTGAGCTCAAGG